>NC_057813.1:612794318-613094318 GCF_018294505.1 Triticum aestivum
GCTGGCTGCGGGCGGCAGGGGCTGGCGGTTCGGCCGGTGGTGGCTGGCAGCTCAGGGGGGTGGAGTTTGATGATAAACTGGAGGCCCTTGATTTTGTATCCAACGGCTGGAAAATCAAATGACCAGGGATGAAAAAGTCAGTCGATTGACGTGTAGCCTCACCCCTCATGTACACATGCACGCACACAAGACATGCACACATGTAGGCGTGCAACACTGACACATACACATAACGTACACACGCACGCATGCTGGCGTGTAACACTGACACGTACAAATGCGCTCACGAAGACACGCACGTACGCACCCATGCATGCAACACTGAAACGTACCCTTGCACACATGCAACACTCGCACGCCTGCATGCACACAGTACACGACGCAAGACACATGCTCAACCTATATGTGCATGCACCCTTTGTTAAGGACATGGATTTTTACGAGTATTAATCAATCTTATCTGTGATAAGCAGAACATTGATGTTTGCAGCGGTCTTTATGAATCACAATGTATCTAATGCGCTATCAACATAGTAGGCTTATCTACATGAAAAAGATGACATCACACTCAATGAACAATCATCGGTTTATGAAATGCCCGCTTCTGACCGCCCTGGCCCACCAAAGGTTCCTTTGTTGTGCGCTACCTGCATTGGGTCACTGACATGCAGGGCATGTACCCAAAGAGCCCACATGTCAGTGGAAGAATGGCGCGGTGTCCTAGGTCAGAGTCAAGGGCGCCACTCGCTGCACGCCCGGCTGAACATGCCTCCTTGCCGCATTCAAACACCTCCATGAAACCCGCCCGTGTGGAAGCCGAGAAACCCACTCTGGACACACGTCCATTCATGGCCGGGCCGGCATTAAACGCAACACCGGCCGAGCTCCTCCCGTCCACCGTCTATTTAATCTCCTATTTAAATGAGGCCAAATGCCGGCCAAGAATCGCACACCTCCGTCGCTCCCCTATCTCCTCCTTCACCATTTTTTCCACTCTTACAATGGCTTACGAAGAGTAGTTATTATGCATCCAAGTCGGCTGGGCAGCCCGCCAGATACGAGCTATGAAGCTCGCTGATCCACCTCGCTCCCCTCGCCCGATGGAGCAAGTTTCCGCCCCAAGCTGGCGCACGGTTCAGCAACTCGCTGCTCCAGGCCAGCTCGACGAGGAGCGGCGCATGGGCGTCGTTCTGCCGTCCACGCCGCCGCCTCATACCGCGTCTCCTGTTTCTATGGCCGAGACTCCCATGCCGGCGGTCGTGCCATGCAAGAAGCGACAGAAGCCGGGTGTGCAGAGAGTGACGAGTCCGTGGCCAACGCCTCCGCGTCCGCTGCCATCATCAAGGAGAAGTAGAACACGGGAGGCCGCCGCCGCTTGGGTCCCATGAAGGCCACCGCGGAGGCGACGCCGGTGTGCACAGCAGGTGTCTTGCCGGATCCTTTTGTTGCGAGGACCTTCGTCGACCCTGCATGGGCTCCATGGAAGAGGGGAATGTTAGGATGAACTCGAGCCGGTGCCGGCCATGGCGAAATAGTGGCCGGTGATGAACTCGACCCGGTGCCGGCCACCATCATCTTCGACATCAGCCAATGATATCAGTTGGGCGGTGGGGAAGCGAGCCGTCCTTTTTGTTGAAGCATATACCTCCAGGGCTCCCGGCAGTCCGGTGATCGTGTTGCCGGACATGAGGAACACAAATCGATCGGTGGGCGACCATTTAGGCCAGGTATTATATACCTGTGCTGTCCAAAACTAGCACCACGTAGTTCATTTGAATGTAATGAAATCCATCATGTTTGTATGAAAATCTGGTATTTTATATGATTTCCGTCGTTGTTTATATGAAATATCAGTTTGTCTACGTGTTTGCGTGAATTTCGTCAGGTTGGTTGAGTTGCTGTCATAATGTGTGCGGCTACGGTTGGATGGCAAAATTTGCGGGTCGCCGATCGGTCTGCGGGCGGCTCGGGCGGCGTTGTGGGACAAAAAAACACAGCTCGTGCAAGCTCGTCTCCAACGTGCGCGCTGGAGGATGCATGACAGCATGAGCACCCGAGCCATTCCTCGTTCATCGGTGGCAAAGGCACCGATGGACAAAAGGGTCGCCAATATTTTGGCTACCCCGGGCAAGATCCAAACATCCCCTCCAAACAGATTCAAATCCCTCGTTCACCGTGGAATTTTGCCATGTGTTGTTTTCATGGACTAGCAAGAAGCCCGTGCATTGCACGGAACATCAAGATGCATTTTTTTACAAACTCCCGCATGCATGCAAGGGTCAATTAATGTCCTCCTTTGCTAGTACCACGAGGCAAACACCATTAATATTGCATCAATTAGTGTTAGTGGCCTTGTATATCTGCAAATTTTAATTTTGATTGTGGCCCCTTGTATATAAAAATGGAGGGAGAAAGATGAGAGATAAGGTGAGGAGGAGTGGGGCATGGTGGTGACTGGTGGTCGGACTGGGCGGAGGCATGGGGATGGACAGCGCATTATGTCTACATTCGTATCTGTCTCACACACACCCACGTAGGTGGGGGACGTGCACGAAGAGAAGAGGTGCACGCATGGCGCACGTACTCCCATCTCTTTCCCAACCACACCCACGCGGGTACACGGTGGAGCTCATTTCTGTATGAAAAGGCAACCCACGTGGTAATTTGACACGTGTACTGGTTGTCCACTTGGTGGAGGGAGGACCGTCTACCACGGGTGAACAAACAAATTGCGACTTGACATGTTATGTTAAAAAAGAGGCAAACCATGTGGGGCCTACCTTAGAGGCAAGGCTCTATACACTAGAGTACTTTTGATGTGTCCCGTCAACTCGCAGAACAAGGAGAAGCTTGCTTAGTACGCTGTCTCCCCCGCCCACGGGCGCGGTGGCTCACAGGATGAGGTGAAGCTTGCTTACGAGTAGTAGTAGTACTACTACTGTACGCCTTACGCCCGCTCCCTCGCCCACACGCACGGTGGCTCGCAGCACGAGGAGAAATTTTTACTACTCCCTCCGTTTACTCCTCGTCCCTACTACGTACCTTGGTTAGAGAGATTATCATATTGTTTGGAATATATGTGTCCTTTAGTACTCCCTCCATTTACTTATACAAGGACACTATAAAAAAATACATTTTGCATCTATACAAGGCCACAAATAGTAATCGAGACAAAAGTTACTACTCCCTCCTTTCCAGTTTATGGCTCAATTTCAAAATCTCTCCAACCAAGGTAGACGGTGAGTGGTCGAATTAATTTGTAGTTTGCACAAGTAATTAGTACGCTCCTTTTTCTCAAGAAGTTATGTTTATCGAGGCATTAATTAGAATGAATGCATGAATGACCACTAAATTTCCATGAACTTCTACATGCATTGGTTAGTTTCCTCTTGACACTGCTTGCATTGGGTGATCTAACGCACCTCGAAATTCAACATGTAATGGTACTACTACTAGTAGTAGAACTGAGACTTATCAAACAAAAAAACGAATGTTTTTTAGATGAGCCCTATAAACCCTAGTGGGTACGTACTCCATAAGAAGAGATTTTTCCAAAACTAAGTCGCTCCCTTTCATGAATTCTGTAGTATACTCCTCCATCGACGCTCCCTTTCATGAATTCTGTACTTCCTATCACCGACATGTGGGACATATAGCAACAGGGTCAACGTGTCAAGCACCAAATAACAGTGCAGAATAGCAGGGGTACGCACCCCACTCGTACTGGCCCAGTAGTAGTAATGAGCAACGAGACGTCAAATCACAACCGCACCTTCCCAGACGGACGAAGCAACCATTATTTCACACTTCGGTTCGCCATCATCTCAAACCACGTAGTATTGCTTCCTCCTCAAGAGGGACACGCGCATCACCTTTGTACATCATGATACGTGGGACCGCATGACAGGCCATGCTCCCCCGCCGATCGCTCGGTAAAATCACCTCATTTTTACTATACTTCCACCGTATCGATTTACTACATGGCATGCACGTCGTTCTAGGTTGAGAATTTAACTGGCTATATATGTGATGAAAAGTACTCTAGCCTTTTAAAAAATGTATACTTTTGTACAGTAGTAGTATCGATGGATTGCGCCATGGAGCAAAAATTGAAATAAAAAAAGGTGGTACATATAGAGAGCGCTCGTCGCCAAATTATGCATATAGTATTATTAAAAAAGCTAGTACATGCTTAATTGGGATGCTAAATTCTATTAAAGAAATACTAGTAGTATGTACATACTGAAGAGTTAAAGTAACGAGAAGAAACATAACATAGTTCTGCTGGGGGCTCAGCACAACACACCCCTCAAATTAAACTAAGCACACCTGAAATTAAACTATGCAACTAATCCAGTAGACACTGCATTAGATCCACCATGAGCAACGATACTGGCACCTTACTCACTCAGAGTCCTCGTCCACGTCCTCGACTTCGTCCTTGTCCCTCTTCCTCTTGGCCGATACTTCTTTGCTTGAACTACACACTTGGCTCTTGCTCTTCATCCAACCCTTGTAGATATTTAAACAAAGGTAGCCATCCATTGCAGCATAGTGGATGTGGTCTATATCTAGTACATTTCGCTGCCATGCATGATGATGAAACGTGTAATGAGGTTTCTGTAGTTTATGGTACGAAGGATGAACCATGGCTCTTGCCAGGGTCAGCATTGAAGGCTGACGAGAGGGCAACAGCCGATTCTTCTAGAGGTCGAAGGGGTTGCCTTCAACGAGGCCTATCCGACCAAGGACTTCTTTGTCGTTCATAAAGTCTACAGTAACGAATTTGACCAGGTTGCTCTCGAGGAAGTTCTTAAAATCCAGGCATTCAACGTCGGCACGGCATATGTGGTAGACCAAGCATAAGTCATGCACGCAAACCTAGATCACGGTGGGCTTCTTCCTCTCTTTGTCCTTTAGATCCTTCTCTCGTCCTAGGACTGTGGTGTACTCAACATCTAGCCCAGCGACCCACTCATCATTTGAGTTTTCGAACATGCGTCTGAAGTGATAAAGGCATCCTTTCACCGTCGCGGAAGAACATGTGTAGATGACATCGAACTCATCGCCGGTGATGGTTCTAACCTTGTACTCACCGCCGATCATGGAGATTTGGGACACCATGGATTTGGGAGGAGGGTTAGGATTAGTGGAACTGCCTTAATGTGAAAGGACAGGACGACTAGGAGCGAACCGTCGTAGTATTAAAGGACATGCGGGGATGAGTAGGAGCGAACTACCAACGTGCTAACGGCAGGGTAGTGGCTTTCCATTCTCCCATGATACGGGCTTTCGAGAGCCCTTGGATCTAAGATCGAACGGTTGCATGGCGTGATTCTAGACCTATTGGTGAATATCCTATCCTGGAGGGTTATTCTACCAATTTTCAGCAACTTAGCATGCGACCGTTTGATCTCAGATCCAAGGGCTGCCAGCAGCCCGTATCATGGTCGCGCCTACCACGACCGTCGCGTCGCTCGTGCGGTCGCGCCCTTGGAGATTTATCACAATGCGTTAGGCTATCTGATGTTGGCATGTCATACATATTCATCACTTAGTCACTCATACTACAACAAGGTTAGCTATAAGGTTGGCTATAAGTGTATTTTTTTTACTTCTCTCTATGTCTTTCTTCGTACTCCCTCCGTCCCATAATATAAGAACATTTTTGACACTAGTGTAGTGCCAAAAATGTTCTTATATTATGGGACACAAGGAGTACTAGTATTTATTGCATTTGCCAAGGAGTGACCTCTTCCAATGAAATGGTGTGCTTATTAGTTTTTTGTTGCTAAGTTTGCTTCATTTAATTAGCTATAGACTCAAAATTGTATTTTCACCTAGGTACACGTGCTTAACACTGTTTCTTCCTTTGATCACCAAACTAGTCTCTCTCTTCTTGATTAACTTGCCACATCAGACTTTATGCCTATGTGGCAAGCTTAGCACCTGTAGGAGCAAGTAAGTACAATAGTGCGCTTTACATGGCATTTTTGCATATGTGGAGGAACGAGAAGCAAGGAAAAAGTGGAGAAGTGGGATCTCATGCAAGAGCCAGCCTCTACTACATGGTGGAGCATTGGGAGAGGCACCTGTATGGAGGTGGTCAGGAATCGGGAGACTCACGCCGGTCATAGCGCCGCAGTTAAAATGATAATGGCAAGTCAAATCACGGGGCCCCACCTGTCCAGCAGTAACTCGCGGTCAAATCACATAGCCTATGTTTGCAGCAGCCTACTCCCTCATCTTCTCGCGTCTCTGTCGAACCGACTAGGCAGAACTACCCGCCTACCACGCAGGAAAAGCCCCGCCCTCGACTTTTAAATACAACTACATCCGCTTAAGAATCCAATGATATACTTTTTG
This sequence comes from Triticum aestivum, assembly GCF_018294505.1. Lineage (NCBI taxonomy): Eukaryota > Viridiplantae > Streptophyta > Magnoliopsida > Poales > Poaceae > Triticum > Triticum aestivum. The sequence continues at coordinate 612,800,685 of NC_057813.1, forward strand.
TGACATAGTAACTCATATTTAGTTAGTCAAATGGATGACCTAGAACTACGTGCATGCCCTATAAACTGAGACGCCTAAAAATTAAAAACTGAGACAGAGAGGGTAGTTCAGCATGTATCTTTTTAGATCAATATAGTCGGGATTCACCAAGGAGCAAAACCAAGTGGTAGGCTGCTCCTGTCGTGTTGGCGTAGCAACTCAAGCAAGGTCAGTCCGCACACGAAATGGCAACACACTTAACAGGACCCCTTTGGCCGACACATGGCTCATCCATCGTCTTGTTCCACGTGCGATGCACCAAATTACAGTTCGGGGCAGCGGTTGGAATTGGAGGCACCCCGGTCGTAGCACCGCAGTAGTAGAAAATGAGCGATGAGGGGTCAAATCACAAAGCCCCACCTTTCCCGCATTAAGCTGGACGGACGAAGCAACCATCATTTCACTCTAGGGCGCAAGAGCATAAAGAAAAGAGAAAACAATGATGCGTGCGGCAGCTACCTAGGGCACCCTAGGGTAGGGGTCTCCACTACAGATCCTTTTTTTAAAAGCGCCTCCACTATAAATAGGCTTGTCCCTCGTCCTCTTGAAGAAAACCGAGGATGAGTGCGGTGGTAGGGTTTGTAGGAGTACTACGGCGTGCGGGGCCACATCGTAGTAAATGGGTTCAAGTCGACGCCTTAAATATGTGTGGGCTGCTTGGTTTTACGGGAATGAGGCAACATTTTGGGTTCGGGGACCAGTGGAGATATAGTACGTACGAAAAATTGTGGACGTAGGTTCGACCGAAAGGCAATGATGCACGGGCCCTGCATTTTGATATACCCGGGGCCGCGTGAAATTTGCTACTCTACTCAAAACTAGCAAGGTACACATGCATTGAACGCATGAGATTTTGAAACCAAATTATGAATAAATACACACTATAGCATGTAAAGCTTTGAGTCATATATGCATGATGTAGATGTTTGTTTAGTTCTTATAGTTCATCTCATTCAAAATAAATTAGTTTTATAAAAATGTTAAGATTCATGGGGTTGTGCATTGTAAAGCATAAAGTAAAAAACAAATAATGGTAATTCATTTAGAAAAAAATCAATTATGATACAGAAGATTCTAGAACAAAGGAGAAGTGCTTGTGTTTTGAGGTTTGTGTATTATGCTTAAGTTCAACCATGGAGTCTTCTAAATTGTACATGTGGCAGATCTGGTGGAATGTTGATGATATCCAATGGCCAGTAGTTCTCGGATTTGCCATCTCTGCACTATCGGATTAGCTTCATCCAGCGACCATCTTTCAAAGTTATTGGCACACTATATAGTTCTTGTGCCATAGTTGCATGTTTTGGAAAAAAGCTACTAGTGGGTTGTACTATCTATTTAGGAATAGAAGATGTATCCATTGAAGTTGTAGAGAAAGAGATGACATGGAGCATCTCAATTCCTATGAGTAGGGATTGGAAAAGAGATGTCATTTGGTTCACATCATAGGAACTTGTCTATTGCATCTAGAGATGACATGTATCTCAATTCCTATGACGAGGGATTAGAAAAGAGATGTAATTTGGTTCATATCATAGGAACTTTTCTATTGAATATACGCTAATGCTTATTTTCCTTTGAAATTAAGGGAGTATGGGAATCCATTCATATGAACCAAGTGGCTCTAAAGCTATAGAAATGATATCATGTTTATTTCCTTCGAAATGTGGAGTATATGAATCTATTCCTATGAACCAATTGGCTCTAAAGAAAAAAATCCTATAAAAATCATATCATATAGAGTTCCTATGATATTCCTCGACACCAAAGGATGGTTGAAATTGCTGCGGGTGATACGATGGTCTTTCTTTGTAGACTCCTCCCCCATCTTTATAGTTACCTCTCAAAGATGAATGAAATGATATATACAGGGTATTCTACATGTGCAATTTGTTACACAAAAACTCGGTAAAAGTTTGCGAGGTTCAAATTTTCAATAAAGCTATATGCAATGCATTTTGGAACAGAGGGAGCATACGACAGTTGCTAACACTCACGTGGAAGATTTGTGTGTAGGAGGAGTGGCTGTTCAATTAAATGACATGGCAAAACTAACACTGCCGGATGCCGATCTAATGGTTCTTATGGCGTTCGTCAGGAAAATGCTTGTGGCAAACGTTTGTCGGATAATGATTTACGGACACATGCATTGCATTGATACGTGCCCCCCTCTCTCTCACGCACACGCACCCTCACGAGTCACGACTCTCCCGAGTCCTCTCGCAGACTCGCACGTCGCACCCACCATCTATCTGCAGGTAGACGTCACGCACATATGTGCTCTTCACACCCTACCCTCAGAACTTCTAAAAAACAAAAGACGTCGCGCACATTTTATTTTAGCTCACACGTCACACACTTATACTATTACTCTTGCGGCGAACGTTCTTTGGGCATAGTATATTGTACTCTCATGAAGAGAAGCGGTGCACGCACACACTAGTTCTCTCACACCCACTCGCAGGTACACGTAGGAGCGCATTTTTTTGAAGCTGGTACAACAAAATCACTCCACTATATATATAAGCAGGAGCCTTAACGCTTGCTTTACTAGGGTTCCTCTCGTCCAGTCTCTCATGCTCTCCAGATCTAAGCAAGACATAGGTGGCCACACTCTCTCTCAGCTCACGGCTGGTCACAAATCCGGCCGGACAACCTCGACCGGGGCAGGGGTGTAGGTGCATCATTCACGCTGTCATCGGTGGCAAGGAAGGAGACCAACGGCTGCCCGCACATCCCGATCGGCAGCCGTGCCGTTCTCTCCGAGAGAGCGCCGGCTCAGGAGGGCCTCCAACCCCTTCTTCCTCCCCGCGGTATTGTGGCCAAGATGCGACCTCCCGACGCCGTCTTTGCCACATGCCGACAACCCTCAGGTATATATTTCTTCGAAACGGAACACCTGCCTTGCTCTACTGCCACAACTCCCTTCGTGTGGATCTTTTTCTACTTCTGTCCGCTGTTCCAAAGCCACCTAGACTTTTACTATTATTAGAGGTAAAGCTAGTTCATACATTCGACTCTAAGAGTTGGTTCAAACAGGGAAGAAAGTGGGAAAGCTGTAGCATGAATCTAGGACTTGGTTCTAAGAGGAAACGGGGGTAGGAGTAGATACTGGCTACCCAACCGGTCTCTTGGTTGAAAAGACAAAGAAAGCATGGTGGATGGCGAAGGGTGGGGGGAAGTGGACCTATCTCTTGGTTGAGAAAGGAAAGAAAGTCACGGGTGTTGGGGGACAACGCAAATGAGAATGAGCAGGTCTAGATTTCCTGTGCTCACATAGGAAAATGTCGCTGAGGAGATAAAAAATGGGACAAATGCAGACATGCTGCCTGAGTGTTTGCCGCTCTGAGCAGCCACATCTGCCTCACTACTTTATGCCCGTGCTGTCCCTACGCCCATATCGCTAACGTTAATGTAAAATCACATGAAGCATTAAGCAATGCCACCTAATGTCACTATAAGTAATGGTCTAGTGTCGTCGATAAGTTGAAGCAATGCCACTACCATTTTATGAAGTGCCTCTGTCTTGCTTTATTTCCTATGAATTGTGTTTTTGTAGTTACACTTAAATTTCACACCGCTAACATTGCTTCATCCAAGTGGAACTGCACAAATTTGATTGCACATTTACTGACCATGTGCTACTCTCATGACAGTAATACTAATGCTATTGTTCTGCATGTTAATCTAGTGGCATTGTTGATGTGATGTGATGCTACTTACTTAAGGACTCTTCATACTGTCAATCTAGTGCCAATTATAACACAATAGATGCTGCTATTAATCATACGCCACTACAAATATCTGTCACTGTTTAAATAACCGTATTTTGTATTTGCGCAAACAGGATGTCTGTCTCCATATCATTTCGGGATGTCTGTCTCCGTATCATTTCTATCTGCGCAATCAAAAGCACACACCTCAGTTTTAGTACAACTACGCAAAATGAGATGGCTATCCCTCGTTGTCATCGTCTAACCTCCAGTCTTAAAGGTATTCCTACATTGGTAGTAACTAAGGTAGAATGACCAACACAATCTAAAAGAAGCTGATTCGTATGTTTTACTTCCTGATTGCAGTGCAGGGACGAGCGAAAACAACTGCATCCTAGTCCGAATGCACTTTCTACCAGTTCATCCATGGACCAAGGACTAGTTGGCAAGGCGGTTTTTTGGACAGGTGCGCGGACAAGAGGCATTATGGTCTGCTTATTTCTGCAAATAGCGGTGCTTAAATTTAGTGGAATGCACAAGAATTTCACCTAGTCAGTACACTGCATGGTTCAGTTCAACATTCCAGCTGAGACCACAATTATAATTGGTTATTCTGGAATGAGAGAACCTAACGCTGGATGGTGGCAACAAGAAAAAACCAGAGTGAACTCCAAGAAATTTAAGCCTGTCGGGAGGCCCTTCGCTCAGAGAAGCCTTGCTTGTTTTTTCCTGATTTGTAAACCTTCTCACAACTTTGTCTTTTGCTATGAACTAGTATGTGTTTGTTTTGTTCTATGAATCATTGAGATGTATAAAATTGCATAACTTATGCTTTTCAAGTTTTTTATGAAGACGAGTTTAATGTGAGTGTTCCACATGAGCGCTGGACTAGCGTGTGAACATTTGGAATTTACATTGTGGCCTCAGTTAACTGCATGAACCACTATAACAAGATACATAGTTTCTTATATGTCAAACAACAGATTGTTGATTGTTAGCTGGTCGATAGCCTAGTGTTGAAGCGAGCTAAGCCAATGTGCCGTGTTTTGCACAACTACTTATAAGTGGGGTAGCACCAACAGTGTTTACAAGTACTTATGTATATGTCGGCGCACAGTTCTTGAACGAGTGCTCTATTTCATCAAAACACACACTGCTCGTATGATAAACCGTGACAACTTATGTCTTACCATGCCATATTCATGAAAAACTAGCGAGGACGCATCTATTTAGGCAACAATTACGATGGTTCTCACATGATTCACGGGCACACAAAAGTAGCAGCAGTTCCCATAGACAGATTCAAACAGAGTACTAGCCCCAAAGGGGTCGATAACAAGCAAGGTTCGGATAATTAGACACAATCCAAACTACTATTAAACACTAGCTGGGGCAACTATTTCATGCCTCGATCTAATTTGGGCTGGACACAAGACGGACCATGCCATGAACATCATCGAGGACATCCCGCAGCAGCTCAATCCTGTGAACCTTCATGAAGGCAACCTTGTGGCCTTGCCAATGATAAACTTGTTTGTGGAGGCATGCCATGTCATCTTCCTGTGTAAGCTTGACAAGAAAAGTATGCCTCACAAACGAAGGAGTAGCTTTGAACTTCTTGTGCTTCAGTACACCCTGGACAACACGCCTGACAACAGTGAGGCTGGAATACAACTCTTCATTGGTATAACCGCAAATGGCTTCCAAGATCCAACATCCTAAGAACTCTATTTTCCCAGTGCGTATATTCAGGTCATCTGCCTCATAGCGAGTGACATGTACAACCACACAATCCTTGTCTACATCAGGGCTCTAATTGAAACAGAAACAAATTCTGAATTACTTTTCAGTATAAGAAACACAAGTTATTTAAACCACTATGTATAGCATGGCATCGAAGCTAATAAAATTTTGCATTATTAATCACCACATACTTAGATGAAAAACCACAATCGAGATCGGCAAAGAAGAAAATCACCTTGGGCAGCTCAGCAGGGGGGGACACATCATCGAAGGGGGAAAACTGCTCCTGCAGTGCCACAGGGGCTGTAACCTCAAATGGGGCATTGACCATCTCAGTAGTGGCCGTGAGCGTATATGGGGTCGGCTCGGTGGCTGCCTCCATCTTCTTGGAGCTCTCTGTCTTGTGGAGATCAGCCTCCCGCGTCTGCTCCAATATCGGCAGATCTTTGCCTGGTTCTCCTTGGTCCATCATGAAACTGACGAATACTAGGAGACCACTGAAAGGAAAACACAATCGCAATGACAATGAAACAAAAAAGAGAGTGAGGATCGGTTACTGCTTTGCAAAAGTTCTTTTTTTTCTCTGAACGAAAATATACCAACATCACGGATCCGCTTACCTTCCCTTCGTTGGGAGAGAAGAACAGTGGCAGATGCAAGTGCTGCCTTTCTTGAAGACGGTGAGGGAGAAGGGGATTCAACAAAGATTGAAATGATGGTTGCTTCGTCTGTCAAACTTAGACTGCGGGGAGGTGGGGTTTTGTGATACGACGGCTCGAAACTGCCGCGCTACGACCGGGGCGACTCTCCGAGTGCATACTGCCTTCTAATTTGGTGGATGGCATTTGGGCCCGCGCGCTGCATGGCCCGCATGTCAGTGAACAAAAGTATAACGCCATTCAGTAGACGGAGACGTTTCAATGACCTAGGAGGAGCCAGAAGCGGTAGAGTGTCTCCACTGTACTAGTAGTAATTGTTTTTCTGGGTAGCTGTAGAGTGTCTCCGCTGTACTAGTAGTAATTGTTTCTCTGGGCCCAAGAAAAAACAGCCCATCCACACTAGTAAATAGTAAAATCAATTCAAAAGCCCATATATTTACTGAATGAGAGGCGCTACCCACACCCAGCACCCCCCCACCCAAAAACCTGGGTGCTCTTCTTCCTCCTCGCTCCCACTCACCTCACGTCAGCTCGCTCCACTCGTACCCCCAAATTCCTCACCTCACTCCTACAGAAAACCCTAGTCCCCTTCTTCCTCACTCCTACAGAAAACCCCCAGCTCCCCTGCTTATTCACTCGCACTACAACTAGGCTCGTCATTCGTTACTCTGCTCAAATCTGTGAGCGCGACGCGACGCCCTCGAGGAACATGGAGTCGTCTGACCCCAGCGCCAAGAAGATGAGGCTCCCGCCAACGGCGACGCCTGTTGTAGATCCCGCACCCGGCAGCGCGGGGAGAAGCGGCAACCCCGCCCCCACAGGATCCCAGGAACCCGTAGAATCTCGGGTGGACCGCATCAGCGATCTCCTGGACGTCGTCCTTGGGGAGATCATCTCGCTTCTCCCCACCAAGGATTGCTGCCGCACGCAAGTCCTCTCAATTCGGTGGCGCCCTCTATGGCGCGACGTGCCCCTTAATCTCGACTGTTGTCAGCTATCTCTCTTCAATGATTTTGAAATCCCCAGAGCCATCATCTCCTCCCACCAGGGCTCCGTTCAAAGCCTCTACATCCCGTCATGCTACCTGAGCAAGCATACCATACCCTGCATGGTGGACGCCTGGCTGAAATACCCTGAATTCACAGAACTACAGCTGCTTGAGTTCTACTATTCCCCTGGAAATCACATACCACATACCGAACGCCATGAACTTGTGCCCTCAGCACCGATGTCCATCTCGCGGTTTTCCTCCTCTCTCCACACTGCCACCTTTGCGTTGTGCTACCTACCAGACAATCTGGTACTGAACCTTCGACTCCCATTTCTCAAGAAGCTTTCACTTGTGCGGGTTCATATATCGGAGGCCTCATTGCACAACATCATCCACTCCAGTTGCCCTGCCATGGAGTGCTTGGTCCTTGTTTTCACAGTTAGAATCGGTTGTCTCCAAATAAAGTCGCCTAACCTTGTAAGAATTGGAATTTCTTTTGACGGAAGGCAACTCATCATCCAAGATGATCCTTCACTTCAAAGGTTGATCCTTGATTCTAGTTATTCACCGTTGCAAATAACCGTCCTCTCTCCGCCTAAACTGGAGACCTTGGGTGTAATACATGATCTCTGTGCTCATTTCAAAATGGTGTTTGGCTCCACAGTTCTTCAGGTACTTTATATTATCATCTACACTTGTAACCATAAGCTGCATTTTAAATTTCTACACATAAGTTATATATCATCTTGGAGTACACATTTTGTACTAATATTATGTTCTATGCTCAATGAAGAGTTTCTCCATGGATGGCCTATCAATGTTGCTGGATTCTGTCAAGATCTTATATATCCAAATGAATAGTTTTGATCTGAACAAGATTATTTGCTTGCTGCAATGCTTTCCATGTCTGGAGAAGTTGTATCTAAAGGTGATAATTTCACGCACATTGGAAGCCCGCATATAGTGTACTATAATTAACCGTTCAGCTGTTGATCTTTCGACACTCTTTTTTAGACCTTAACTGTTTTCAATCTTCATGTATATTTAGGCAACAGGACGGGGTAAGAAAGTTATAACCAATCGGTGGGTGATAACCCACAAGTATAGGGGATCGCAACAGTTTTTGAGGGTAGAGTATTCAACCCAAATTTATTGATTCGACACAAGGGGAGCCAAAGAATATTCTCAAGTATTAGCAGCTGAGTTGTCAATTCAACCACACCTGGAAACTTAGTATCTGCAGCAAAGTGTTTAGTAGCAAAGTAATATGATAGTGGTGGTAACGGTAACAAAAGTAAAGACAACAAAAGTAATGTTTTTGGTATTTTGTAGTGATAGTAACAATAGCAACGGAAAAGTAAATAAGCGAGAACCAGTATATGGAAAACTCGTAGGCACCGGATCAGTGATGGATAATTATACTGGATTTGGTTCATCATGTAACAGTCATAACATAGGGTGACACAGAACTAGCTCCAGTTCATCAATGTAATGTAGGCATGTATTCCGAATATAGTCATACGTGCTTATGGAAAAGAACTTGCAAGACATCTTTGTCCTACCCTCCGTGGCAGCGGGGTCCTATTGGAAACTAAGGGATATTAAGGCCTCCTTTTAATAGAGAACCGGAACAAAGTATTAGCACATAGTGAATACATGAACTCCTCAAACTAAGGTCATCACCGGGAGTGGTCCCGATTATTGTCACTCCGGGGTTGCTGGATCATAACACATAGTAGGTGACTATAGACTTGCAAGATAGGATCAAGAACTCACATATATTCATGAAAACATAATAGGTTAAGATCTGAAATCATGGCAATCGGGCCCTAGTGACAAGCATTAAGCATAGCAAAGTCATAGCAACATCAATCTCAGAACATGATGGATACCAGGGATCAAACCCTAACAAAACTAACTCGATTACATGATAAATCTCATCCAACCCATCACCGTCCAGCAAGCCTACGATGGAATTACTCACGCACGGCGGTGAGCATCATGAAATAGGTGATGGAGGATGGTTGATGATGATGACAGCGACGAATCCCCCTCTCCGGAGCCCCGAACGGACTCTAGATCAGCCCTCCCGAGAGAGATTAGGGCTTGGTGGCGGCTCCGTATCGTAAAACGCAATGATTTCTTCTCTCCGGTTTTTTCTCCCTGAAAGCCAATATATGGAGTTGGAGTTGGCGTCGGAGGGTCACCAGGGGGCCCACAAGGTAGGGGGGCGCGCCCATGGGGGGCGCCCCCCACCCTCGTGGACAGGGTGTGGGCCCCCTGGTCTTCATCTTTGGCGAGGATTTTTTATTGTTTTTTCTAAGGTGTTCCGTGGAGTTTCAGGTCATTCCGACAACTTTTATTTTCTGCACATAAAACAACACAATGGCAATTCTGCTGAAAACAACGTCAGTCCGGGTTAGTTCCATTCAAATCATACAAGTTAGAGTCCAAAACAAGGGCAAAAGTGTTTGGAAAAGTAGATATGACGAAGACGTATCAACTCCCCCAAGCTTAAACCCTTGCTTGTCCTCAAGCAATTCAGTTGACAAATTGAAAGAGAAAAAGAAAAACTTTTACAAACTTTGTTTGCTCTTGTTGTTGTAGACATGAAAAGCCAGCATTCAAGTTTCAGCAAATATTATGAACTAACCATACTCACAATAACACAAAGGTCTCACAATTACTCATATCAATAGCATAACCAGCTAGCGAGCTATAATAACAAAACTCGGATGACAACACTTTCTCAAAATAATCATAACATGATATAACAAAATGGTATCTCGCTAGCCCTTTCTGAGACCGCAAAACATAAATGCAGAGCACCTTTAAAGATCAAGGACTGACTAAACAGTGTAATTCATGGTAAAAGAGATCCAGTCAAGTCATACCCAATGTAAACCAATTATAATGAATGCAAACGACAGTGTGCTCTCCAGCAGGTGCTTTTTAATAAGAAGGACGATGACTCAACATAAAAGTAAATAGATAGGCCCTTCGCAGAGGGAAGCAGGGATTTGTAGAGGTGCCAGAGCTCGGTTTTAAAATAGAGATTGAATAACATTTTGAGCGGCATACTTTTGCTGTCAACGCAACAACTATGAGATGACGATATCTTCCATGCTAAACAAATTATAGGCGGTTCCCAAACAGAATGGTAAAGTTTATACTCCCCCTCCTCCACAGGCATCAATCCATGGCTTGCTCGAAACAACGAATGCCTCCAACATTCAATGGGTCCCAAGGGGAGTTTTGTTTGCAATTATTTTGATTTAGTTTGCATAAAGTATGGGACTGGGCATCCCGGCGAACAACCATTTTCTCGTGAATGAGGAGCGGAGTCCACTCCTCTTGAGAATAACCGCCCAACATGGAAGATAAGGACAGCCCTAGTTGAAACATGAGCTGCTCGAGCATACAAAACAGAATTTCATTTGAAGGTTTGGAGTTTGGCACATACAAATTTACTTGGAACGGCAGGTAAATACCGCATATAGGAAGGTACAGTGGACTCATATGGAACAACTTGGGGTTTAAGGAGTTTGGATGCACAAGCAGTATTCCCGCTTAGTACAGGTGAAGGCTAGCAAAAGACTGGGAAGCGACCAACTGAGAGAGCAACAACAGTCATAAACATGCATTAAAATTAATTCACACCGAATACAAGCATGAGTAGGATATAATCCACCATGAACATAAATATCATGAAGGCTATGTTGATTTGATTCAACTACATGCGTGAACATGTGCCAAGTCTAGTCACTCAATTCATTTAAAGGAGGATACCATCCCATCATACCACATCATCATCATTCTAATAGCATGTTGGCACACAAGGTAAACCATTATAACTCATAGTTAATCAAGCATGGCACAAGCAACTATAATCTCTAAATGTGATTGCAAATATGCTTACTCCATAATACCTAACTCAGGAACGATGAATCATCATATTTACAAAAACAAGAGAGGTCGAGTTCATACCAGCTTTTCTCATCCCAATAAGTCCATCATATATCATCATTATTGCCTTTCACTTGCACGACTGAACGAAGTGTATAATAATAAGAGTGCACGTGCATTGGACTAAGTTGGAATCTGCAAGCATTCGATAAACAAGAGAAGATGAGTAATATGGGCTCCAAGTTAAATAAACAGTCATGCATATAAGAGCCACTTCAACAATTTAATCGTGGTCTTCTCCTACTGACCCCCAAAGAAAAGAAAAGAAATAAAACTATTTACACGGGAAAGCTCCCAACAAGCAAAAGAAGAACGGGAAATATTTTTGGGTTTTCCTTTTTAATTACTATAGCAAAGAAATAAACTACGACTAATTTTTTTTGTTTTTCTAAAGGTTTATTAAACACACAAGAAGAAAGCAGGAAAAAGAAAATAAACTAGCATGGATATTACAGTGAAAGAGTATGAACACCGACATCTAGCAGTGAGTGTGTGTGAACCTGAATGTAAAGTCGGCGGGAAATACGTACTCCCCCAAGCTTAGGCTTTTGGCCTAAGTTGGTCTATTGCCAGGGATGGCCTGGCGGATACCCGTAAGTGAAGCTGGGGTCATACTGTGATGCAGCGGCTATCGCCTCCTAAGCTGCAGCGTAGCGTCGAGCTGCCTCCACTCTTTTCTCGTACTCATCTGCCTCCTCTCTGGTAATGATATATCTTCCTTTTGTTTGAGAATCAAAGAAGGCAGGAGCAGGAAGAGCAATATGGACTACATGCCGTTTGTTAAAGATTAGTCGATACTGGAGAGGTGGTTCAGTCCTCTCAACAAACTAGTGGGAAACCATAGAGTCAAAATCCAAAATAAGTAGAGGGTAACTCCCTATCACTCTCTCGAATGTCTATCTCAAGAAAATTAGCTAAGCGGGTTGCATAAATTCCTCCAAAGAAATCTCCGTTATATCTGTTATGATGCAACCTACGAGCTACGATGGCTCCCATGTGATAAGATTGGTCTCCTAACACAGCACTTCTGAGAATGCTGAGATCAAGGACACACAAGTGACATACTTCATCCTTAGCATTAATGCATCTACCTATAAAGAGAGCAAAATAGTGTATAGCAGGGAAATGAATGCTCCCTAAAGTGACTTGTGTTATATCTCTAGATTCCCCCACAGTTATTCTAGCAAGAAAGTCTCTATATTCAGATTTAGGGGGATCCCTGACACTACCCCATGATGGAAGTTTGCAAGAAGAAGTGAAATCCTCTAAGTCCATGGTGTAAGATTTGTCATAAAGGTCAAACATGACTGAAGGAGAATTACGCGAAGATGAAAACTCAAACCTCCTCACAAATGAACTTGTGAGATCATGATACTGGGGGCTTTTGTCAGTTTCAAAGTCCTTAAGACAGGCGTTGCGCAAATATGTGCTAAATTCTTCTTTGATTCCCACTTGATTCATAAAATTTTCCGAAGGCCATTCACAGGGCCTCACAGGAGCATCTCTTGGTGGTTCCTCATCAGCATCGCGTATTGCAAGCCTGGGACCCTGTTTCCTTGAAGAGCCACCTTGGAACATCCTCCTAATCATAATGTCTCCTCTGAAAAATTTCTGAATTTTTTTAGTAACTTCAAAAAAAGTGAACCAACTTCAATAAAATTGATAGCAACAACTCCTACAAGTGCCTAGAGCCTATATAAAGCATTGGAACTACTTGGAACCATATAAATTTGACATGCAAGCTCAAGAACATGGTCACCTATGCAGCACAAATTTGCAATGAATAGTGCACTAGAACAAAAACTAATTGGACCAATGGAGGAGTTACATACCAAGGAACAATCTCCCCAAGCAGTTTTGCGAGAGGTGCTTTGAGCAAGGAGATCCAAAATCACAGCAATGGGGGCTGGAACTCGTGCTTGAGTTGGTTTTTCGGGTTTGTGTGAGGCAGAGGAAGAATATGGGTGCAAGGATAAGTGGAGGAGGGCCACCATGGGCCCACGAGGCAGGGGGGCGCGCCCTCCACCCTCGTGGCCAGGTGGCAGCTCCCCCCGTGGTGATTTTTGCACAGAAAATTCTCAAATAATCTCAAAAAAATCATATTAAATTGGCATGGCATTCTGAGGATTTTTATTTTCGGGATATTTTTATATTGCACGGATAAATCAGGAAGCAGACAGAAAAAATACTATTTTACTTTATTTCTACTAAATAACAGAAAATATAAAAAGGGTACAGAAGGTTGTGCTTCTAGTTTCATCCATCTCATGTTCATCAAAATGAACCCACTAACAAGGTTGATCAAGTCTTGTTAACAGACTCATTCCGATTAACATGGAACCGGAGAAATTTCGAATAACACTATGTTACCTCAACAGGGATATGGACATCCCCAATAATAAGTATATCATACTTTTTCTTGACAGTAGGGAGAGGAAATTCAAAACCTCCAAATATAATCGATGGATTTTTTCCAATAGAGTTGATACTGTAAACCTGAGGTTGTTTCCTCAGAAAGTGCACCGTGTGTTCATTGCCATTAACATGAAAAGTGACATTGCCTTTGTTGCAATCAATAACAGCCCCTGCAGTATTAAGGAAAGGTCTTCCAAGAATAATAGACATACTATCATCCTCAGGAATATTGAGAATAACAAAGTCCGTTAAAATAGTAATGTTTGCAACCACAACAGACACATCCTCACAAATACCGATAGGTATAGAAGTTGATTTATCAACCATTTTCAAAGATATTTCAGTAGGTGTCAACTTATTCAAGTCAAGTCTACGATACAAAGAGAGAGGCATAACACTAACACCGGCTCCAAGATCACATAAAGCAGTTTTAACATAATTTCTCTTAATGGAGCATGGTATAGTAGGTACTCCGGGGTCTCCAAGTTTCTTTGGTATTCCACCCTTAAAAGTGTAATTAGCAAGCATGGTCGAAATTTCAGCTTTAGGTATCTTTCTTTTATTAGTAATAATATCTTTGATATACTTAGCATACCGATTTGTTTTGAGCACATCAGCTAATCACATACGCAAAATGATAGGTCTAATCATTTCAGCGAAGCGCTCAAAATCCTCATCATCCTTTTTCTTGGATGGTTTTGGAGGAAAAGGCATGGGTTTCTGAACCCATGGTTCCCTTTCTTTACCGTGTTTCCTAGCAACAAAGTCTCTTTTATCATAATGTTGATTCCTTGATTGTGGGTTATCAAGATCAACAGCAGGTTCAACTTCTACATCTTTATCATTACTAGGTTGAACATCAACATGAACATTATCATTAACATTATCACTAGGTTCATGTTCATCACCTGATTGTGTTTCAGCATCAGAAATAGACATATCATTTGGATTCTCAGGTGGCTCAGCAATAGGTTCACTAGAAGTTTGCAAAGTCCTATCATTTTTCTTTTTCTTCCTTTTAGAAGAACTAGGTATATCAATATCATTTCTCTGAGAATCTTGCTCGATTCTCTTGGGGTGGCCTTCAGGATACAAAGGTTCCTGAGTCATTCTACCAGTTCTAGTAGCCACTCTAACAGCATAATCATTTTTGTTACTATTCATTTCATCAAGAACTTCTTTTTGAGCTTTAAGTACTTGTTCTACTTGAGTGGTAACCATAGAAGCATGTTTGCTAACAAGTTTAAGTTCACCTGTAATATCAGCCATATAATCACCCAAGCGTTTAATCATAGAATCATCTTGTTTAATTTGTCTACCAAAATAGGCATTAAAGTCATCTTGCTTAAACATAAAGTTATCAAACTCATCCAAGCACTGACTAGCAATTTTAGTAGGAGGGACTTCAGCTTTATCATATCTATAGAGAGAATTTACCTTTACTACCTGTGTCGGGATATCGGGGGGTTCTTCAGTAAATAAGTAGTTTAGATCATATACTTATTCAACAGGCAGTAAATTAAGACCGTGTATTTCTTCAATAGGAGGTAAATTCTTAACATCTTCAGCTTTAATACCTTTTTCTTTCATAGATTTCTTTGCCTCTTGCATATCTTCGGGACTGAGAAATATAACACCTCTCTTCTTTGGAGTTGGTTTAGGAATAGGCTCGATAATTGGCTCAGAAATTGGCTCTGGAGCTGGCTCGGGAGGTGCCCAATTATTTTCATTTGTCAACATATTATTCAATATAATTTCAGCTTCATCCGGTGTTCTTTCCCTGAAAAGAGAACCAGCACAACTATCCAGGTAATCTCTGGAAGCATCGGTTAGTCCATTATAAACGATATCAAGTATTTCAGGTTTCTTAAGAGGATGATCAAGCAAAGCATTAAGTAACTTGAGAAGCCTCCCCCAAGCTTGTGGGAGACTCTCTTCTTCAATTTGCACGAAGTTGTATATTTCCCTCAAAGCAGCTTGTTTCTTATGAGCAGGGAAATATTTAGCAGAGAAGTAATAAATCATATCCTAGGGACTTTGCACACAACCAGGATCAAGAGAATTAAACCATATCTTAGCATCACCCTTTAAAGAGAACAGAAATATATTGAGTAAATAAAGGTAGCGCGATCTCTCATTATTAGTAAACAGGGCAGCTATATCATTTAACTTAGTAAGATGTGCCACAACAGTTTCAGATTCATAGCCATAAAAAGAATCAGATTCAACCAAAGTAATTATATCTGGATCAACAGAAAAATCATAATAATCCTTATCGGGAACACAGATAGGTGAAGTAGCAAAAGCAGGGTCGGGTCTTATTCTATCTCTAAAAGATTCTTTACTCCATTTAACTAGCAACCTCTTAACTTCATATCTATCCCGGCAAGCAAAAATAGCTGCAGAAGATTCTGCATAAAAAAGATAACCTTCAGGAATAGCAGGCATATTTTCATCATCACTCTCATCATCATATTTAGGTGCAATAATTTCTCTTTCTCTAGACCTAGCAATTTGCTCATCAAGAAATTCACCAAGGGGCACAGTAGTATCAAGCATAGAAGTGGTTTCATCGTAAGTATCATGCATAGCAGAAGTGGCATCATCAATAACATGCGACATATCGGAATTAATAGCAGTAGGATGGGGTAAGAAAGTTATAACCAATCGGTGGGTGATAACCCACAAGTATAGGGGATCGCAACAGTTTTCGAGGGTAGAGTATTCAACCCAAATTTATTGATTCGACACAAGGGGAGCCAAAGAATATTCTCAAGTATTAGCAGCTGAGTTGTAAATTCAACCACACCTGGAAACTTAGTATCTGCAGCAAAGTGTTTAGTAGCAAAGTAATATGATAGTGGTGGTAACGGTAACAAAAGTAAAGACAGCAAAAGTAATGTTTTTGGTATTTTGTAGTGATTGTAACAGTAGCAACGGAAAAGTAAATAAGCGAGAACCAGTATATGGAAAACTCGTAGGCACCGGATCAGCGATGGATAATTATGTCGGATGTGGTTCATCATGTAATTGTCATAACATAGGGTGACACAGAACTAGCTCCAGTTCATCAATGTAATGTAGGCATGTATTCCGAATATAGTCATACGTGCTTATGGAAAAGAACTTGCATGACATCTTTAGTCCTACCCTCCCGTGGCAGCGGGGTCCTATTGGAAACTAAGGGATATTAAGGCCTCCTTTTAATAGAGAACCGGAACAAAGCATTAGCAGTGAATACATGAACTCCTCAAACTAAGGTCATCACCGGGAGTGGTCCTGATTATTGTCACTTCAGGGTTGCCGGATCATAACACATAGTAGGTGACTATAGACTTGCAAGATAGGATCAAGAACTCACATATATTCGTGAAAACATAATAGGTTCAGATCTGAAATCATGGTACTCGGGCCCTAGTGACAAGCATTAAGCATAGCAAAGTCATAGCAACATCAATCTCAGAACATAATGGATACTAGGGATCAAACCCTAACAAAACTAACTCGATTACATGATAAATGTCATCCAACCCATCATCGTCCAGCAAGCCTACGATGGAATTACTCACGCACGTCGGTGAGCATCATGAAATTGGTGATGGAGGATGGTTGATGATGACGACGACGACGAATCCCCCTCTCCGGAGCCCCGAACGGACTCCAGATCAGCCCTCCCGAGAGAGATTAGGGCTTGGCGGCGGCTCCGTATCGTAAAACGCGATGATTTCTTTTCTCTGGTTTTTTTCTCCCCGAAAGCCATTATATGGAGTTGGAGTTGGCGTCGGAGGGCCACCAGGGGGCCCATGAGGTAGGGGGGCGCGCCCCGGGGGGGGGGGCATCCCTCGTGGACAGGGTGTGGGCCCCCTGGTCTTCATCTTTGGCGAGGATTTTTTTATTGTTTTTTCTAAGGTGTTCCGTGGAGTTTCAGGTCATTCCGAGAACTTTTATTTTCTGCACATAAAACAACACAATGGCAATTCTGCTGAAAACAGCATCAGTCCGGGTTAGTTCCATTCAAATCATACAAGTTAGAGTCCAAAACAAGGGCAAAAGTGTTTGGAAAAGTAGATACGACGAAGACGTATCAGTGGGTTCGTAAGCATCGGGATTTTCTCACTTCTCATGAGATTCGATTGAAGACAATAATGCTAGAACGATATGTAGCCAACCGTGCAAACACTAGATTTGTCACATTCTTCCTGCTGAATGCGAGGTTACTATTGTCCATCAGGATTAAGTTTATCAGCAGCATGGTTTTGACGGATGGGTATGTCGAAGAGCAAAAAAAGGAGTTTTAGGTGGGCAAAAGAGCTTCTGAACGTGTCAGGCTTCTAATTACAACATATTGTGGTCATAATCCAGTAAATTTTACGACCTAGGATGTTCATTGTATGGACCTGATCGATCCATTTGACTGTGACTGCCGAAAACAGTGCTGGATTAGATGTTGTTGCCCTTTTCAACCTGGTTTTTTTTGTAAACCTGATGAACAATTAACCCTCGTGCTTTTGTATAGTTTGTAAGCTGGAGTTAGATGTTCCTGCCCTTTTCAACTCAGTTGTGACTGTCATATTTTCTTTGAAACAAGGCAAATGGCTTGCCATTCGTTTAATTTAGAGTGAAATATTGTAACAAATCCCAACCAAGGGAAATAACATCACTCTCGCCGGCTGCTTGAGCTCACTGGGCATTACAGAAGCCAAGTGATTAGCCCCCACCAGCACCCACAAACTTTTTTTGAACTAGCACATCAAATTGGCTGTAAATTTTCATAGGAAAGGCTACATGACCGTGACAGATTTGGATTCTGACATTTGGGACCCGTGAGGAAATAGCCTATCCAAGGTGGTGTCGACTTACTAGCCAGTCAACAAACGATTCTGCCTACCAGCCGTTGGATTGACATCCAACATTTGTCGTGTATCTTCTATCTCTTGTCTTCTTCATCCTCCAGCCACCCAAACCAAACCACCCCGCTGGCTCCGCCTGCTCCCACCTTCCATGGCTGGCTGCGCCTCCGCCGCCCTACCATACGTACCCTCCAGCATTGGCCAGCCCCTCCCTTTATTCCCCCACACGTCCTGTTATTCTCCGGCGACATCAGCTCCAACACGTACCTGCGCCCGAACCAGTCAACCCTCGTACTCCCCTTCGCCTGTGACTGGACCGGCGCATCTTCCACGGCTCCTGTTCGTTCCGTCCGAGGCATCACCGTTGTCCTCCGCCTTGGGGCCTTAGTTCGCTCGCCTTGCGTGGTGCGCTACCCTCTTGTGTTGTCAACGTCGTCAACAACCGACAGGAACAAGGAGATGACTGTACGTGGAGAGGATGACAGTAGGGACCACCAGCGTCATGGCGGTACGCAAGCAAGTGCCTCTATATTACAAGCCCAACAATATGGTTCCTCCTAATGGTTGGACATCTGGGCTCACGCCATTGTCAACGTAGTCAATAAACGAGAGAATTACACTACGAACGTAGTCAATAAACGTAGTCAACGTGTGTGTGCCAGGGTTTTATTTATGTTTACCACATCATGAGCCCGGTTGTTTTTTTTCTTGCTGAAAATGGCTAGCCCAGTTGTATTTTTTAAAAGAAATACCCAAACAAGACCTACTTGCTTTATCGGCCCTGCTGAGCTAGAAATCTTTCAAGACGAGGAGAGTTTCATTCGGTTTGCCTAGAAATGGGTTGTACATTTTTAAAACACATCAAACCGGGAATTAGTTTCAATTTTTTTCGTTACAAGATTTTAAATTCCATCGATTTTTATGCGTGGACAATTATTTGGATTTTATATTTATATAAATTATTTTTCAAAATAGTTTGAATGTGAATCGATATTTCTGGATTCAAAATAGTTGATCGCACCGAAATATGAAAAATTTCGTATACTTTTTAACCGTGGCCACAATATGGGGTGTAATGCTAACAAAAAGAAGATGGGCTCCAAAAAAATTCTTAAGAATTAGCAAATGGGCTGTACATTATTAGAAATAATGGCAGATGGGATGTATGTTGTTTTCCACAGATTTGAGGCTGACTTGTGCGCCTACTACAGGTTGACGCATATGCTTTCATAAAAAAAGGTTGACGCACACGCAACGCCCTGTCAACTTAGTTAACACACGAGAGCAGTGACTGTTGGATGTCCATCCAACGGCTGTTGTGCTGCTTCAATCTCTGCTCTTCATGCTCCAGCCGCTCAAACAAGCGCCGGTGGGACTGCCTACTCCCTCCTCCCGTGGCCGGCTATGTTGCCGCGCAGGCCTCACAGCCCCACTGTACTCCCATTGCTGGCCTAGCCATCCCTCTACTCACCCACACCTGCTGTTATTCTCCGGGGACGGCACACGAACCAGTAAACCCTCGTACTCCTCCGCGTGGGAAACAACTGTCAAGTATTCCCTGGCTCCGTGTCGTTCCCTTACTAGGCCTCACCATCGTCCACCGCCCTGGTGATCTCGGCGCTGGCTGGTCAATGTGGTCAATGGACAACATCCATCGGAAGTGGACTGTACGTGAAGAGGCTGACAGTTGGGTCCACGGCCGCATGCAAGGAAATGCCTCCTTATTACGCGCAAAATAATGATTCCTCCACGTGACAGCTAGGACCCACAGGAAGGGCCTCTGTATTTCGCGAAAAAATGTTCCCCCCGCTGATTGGTCATACCCACCAGCTATATCTTCACACGCAAGGAAGTGCCTCCTTATTACACCCAAAAAAAAATGAATACCCCCCTGCTAGCTGGGACCCACCATATTGTTGGGATGACTTGTGGGCCTACTAAGTTGACGGGGACGGAGGGCTTTGTCAACTTAGTCAATACTCCAGTGACCGTATGATGTCCATCCAACGGCCATAGTGCTTCTTCAACCTCTGGTCTTCTTGCTCTAGCTGCCCAAAGCAGCGCCGGTCGTGCCGCCTGCTCCTGCCTCCCGTGGCCGGCTGTGCTACCGCGGAGGCCTCACCGCCCCCATACTACTCCCACCACTGGCCAGGCGATCCCTCCGCTCACCCACACCCCCTGTTATTCTGCGGCGACGGCAGCCTCACACCGCAGCCGAACCAGTGAACCCTCGTACTCCTCTCCGCGTGCGCATCCACTGCCGTGTCTTCCCCGGCTCTGTGTCGTCCCCTTCCTAGGCCTCGCCGTTGTCCACCACCGTGGTGCTCTCGACGCGGCGTGGTAAATGTGGTCAACGACCGACTTCCATCGGAAGAGTACTGTACGTGGAGAGGCTGACAGCTGGGTCCACGGCAGCCGCAAGGAAGTGCCTCCTTATTACGCGGAAAACAATTATTCCTCCACCTGACAGCAGGGACCCACCGGATGGGCCACCAGTATTTTGCGAAAAAAAAGATTTCCCCCTGACTGCTGGGACCAACCGGATGGGCCACCGTATTTCACGAAAAAAACGTTCCCCCTGCTGTCAGCTCGGACCCACCGGAAGTGCCTCCTTATTACGCACACAAAAATGAATACTCCCCCGGCTAGCTGGGACCCACCTTGGTGGGAGGCTGACTTGTGGGCCTACTAAGTTGATGGGGACGGACGGCTTTGTCAACTTAGTCAATATGAACGATTCTAGCTCCAGTGACCATACGATGTCCATCCAATGGCCGTAGTGCTTCTTCAACCTCTGGTCTTCTTGCTCCAGCCGCCAAAAGCAGCGCCGGTCGTGCCGCATGCTCCTACCTCCCATGGCCGGCTGTGCTACCACGGAGGCCTCACCGCCCCCTACTATTCCCATCGCTGGCCAGGCCCTGTGGCGACGGCAGCCTCACACCGCAACCGAACCAGTGAACCCTCGTACTCCTCTCTGCGCGGGCTTCCACTACCGCGTCTTCCCCGGCTCCGCATCGTCCCCTTCCTAGGCCTCGCCGTCATCCACCTCCGTGGTGCTCTCCGTGCGGTGTTGTCAAAGTGGTCAAGGAACGTCTTCCATCCGAAGAGTACTGTACGTGGAGAAGCTGACAACTGGGTCCACGGCAGCCGCAAGGAAGTGCCTCCTTATTACGCTCAAAATAATTATTCCTCCACCTGACAGCAGGGACCCACCGGACGGGCCACCGTATTTCACGAAAAAAACGTTTCCCCCCTGACTGCTGGGACCCACCAGCTACACCTTCGCACGCAAAGAAGTGCATTCGGGCAAAAAAAAACGATTCGCCCCCCTGACTGTTGGGACCCACCAGCTACATCTTCGCACGCAAGGAAGTGCCTGACAGTCGGGACCCACCTGGTCGAAGCGTACGTAGCGTTGTCATTCTGATCGCGAACATGTATGTACATATATACTGGTTGATGTAGAGGTGCGCACGTGTTGTAGTAGAGGCGCGCACGTAGCGTGTACACGTACGTACAATGGCCAGTGTGCAAGAAAGAAAATACGGCCACGTATGTGTACATACGGGCGGGGTCTCGAACGCCTACTCGCGTATACGTATGGCCAGGGCTCGTGTACATGGATGGGTCGGAACGGAGAAATAGCATCATCGTCGTGTTCATGGGGAGCCAACCGGCTGGGTCGGAACGGAATGCGTCATCATGTTCATCGGGAGGGCTTGGACAGAACAGGCAATGGAAATGAGGCCTGGCGTATCGCAGAATGGAGGAAACGGCCTTGTGTTCGACCGGCCACATTCGAAACGGGATCCTGTTCATCGGGAGGGGTCTGGCGTACCGCAAAACGGAGGAAACGAACCTCCTACGGTCGAAACGGGGGTCCTGTTGATCGGGAGGGGTGTGGCTTACCCCAAAACGGACGAAACGGACTTGTGTTGGAGCGCTACGATCAAAACGGGGGTCCTGTTCATCGGGAGGGGTGTGGCATACCACAAAACGAGACTCCACGGGATACTGTTCATCTCCACCGTCGACCTCCTCTAGCTCACGGGCTACTGTTCATCCACCGTCGACCTCCTCCAGCCTCCACGGGCTCATATTCATCCAGCCTCCACCGTGCGCTACTGCACCGGCTATTGTTCAACCACCACTCTCCACGGGCTCCTGTTCAACCACCCCTCCACGGGCACCCCTCCACCGTCTACTGTTCATCCAGCCCTCCATGGGGTCGTCCTGTTCATCCATCCCTCCACAGGGTCCTGTTCATCCAGCCCCAACCGGCTCGATCGATCGGGGTCCTGTTCATCTAGAGGCAACGCCAGGGGGTCCTATTCATCCACCCCACCGCTCACTATTCATCCAGAGGCAACATCGATCGGCTTCAGTTAGCAGCAGTAGCGAAGGAATCGCTCGATCGGGTTTAGTTAACAGCCATCGATCAATCGCTCGAGTTCAGTAACGCGTAGCCTGCAGTGCAATCGCTCGGGTTCAGTTAGAGCCCAACGCCTCGCTCGGGTTTAGTTAGAGCCAATGCCTCGCACACACACGCGTACGTGTACGAGAGAAACGTGTATCACTCGGCCCCCGACCACCCACCGTAATCGGGAACTCCCTGAAATTTTCCTTGCCCTCGCTTCTACCAAGGTTTTTTCCGTCATGGACGGCCCAAAGAATGTCATGCAGCTGCATCTCCGGCCCGCCCAGAACGAAAATCCCATTTTCTGTCATGATTTTTTGTCATAGAAGTAGGAGCCCACCACATCTATGATGATACCGGGTTTTGTCACAATTATCGTCATAGAAGTGTCATAAGTATGACAGAAAAAATTTCGTTCGGCCCAAAATGTTACGGATGTGTCATTTTTTTTGTAGTGCACCCTTCTTTGCATATTTGCTTGACACCATTTGGCTCAAACAGAAAGGCTTCAAGACAAAGATTGGCTTCAATCTGATGGTCAGACAAGAACTAGCTTCTGGAGATTCAATATGATGTTGTAAGAACTCTGCAAATGAATGCAGACTATGAGAACAAAGGGATTCTCCCACGGACATGTACCTGTGACAGCATTAGAGATGCGAGGGATGGGGAAGAGGTCATATGCATTCTCAGAAGATTTTGAAGATAAATCAGTTTGAAGACATTGACCTCATAGTGTGAAGACATTCACTTATTTGAAGTGAGTTGGTTCCAGATTTGTATGAATCCATGAATAAGTACACGTGAGGAATCTAACTAGTTGTGAGGCATAAGTGAATATACTTGCAAGTTATGAGATGTAGAAACATAAAGAAGTAGATCTGGAAGTTCAGAAACAACTTTTGGAAGATGTTGACAGATTCAACGGACCAAACATGCGGTAAAAAGTGAGTTTTATTTACCGCTCGAAGAACTACTAGATGAGGCGAAGGGGATGCCGAGCAGTCCAATCTTCCGCACCCTAACTTGGCGACCGAAGCCACCTACAGCGGCGGAGGAGAAGACGAGGTCCGCGGACAGCGTGATGACGACGTCAAAGAGGTCGCAGCAGCTAAGCGCTTTGTCTATGGCGTTGACTGAGGCTAGCAGTGGCGCTAGGGTTGAGTGAGACCGTGAGGTGGTAGAGGAGATAATGACCGCGCATGTCATGGTGGGCACACGGCATATGCCAAGGGATGGCTAAAGAGAGGAGGAGGCTCGAGGGCACTGGAGGGCTCTAGAGGCGAGGTCGGCATGAGCGAGCGCAGGACTCAAGACATACCCAGGTTCGGGGCTCTCCAGAGAGATAACACCCCTAGTCCTGCCAAGTGTGGTTAGTATATAACAGTACAGAGTTGCTCCTAGAGCTGTTTGGAGGAAGAATGAAGGCTGGCTAGGGCTTAGGCTGCTCCTTCTCTCTGTGTGTGTGTGTGTGTGTGTTCTACTGATCAGTTGGCTACTTTGCTGTGTGCTTGCCCATATGCATGAGGGCTCCTGGGGGGTTTTATAGGCCAACCCCCTAGGGGAACAATGGTAATGTTACAAGGCCGTAGAGCCGGGTTGTCAGCGTCTGGGAACCTGGAGCTGGGACCTGTCGGGTGTGATTCACCGGTTTCCCCTAGGCGTGGGCCCTGCTTACCCAGGGGCCGGGTTGAGTCGGGTACTGAAAGTGCGTTATATCGACTAGAGGGGGGGGTGAATAGGCGATTTTTATGAATTCTTCACTGAGGAATTTGCTGGTGAGGAAATTCCTAAATGAAGAACTACTTGCAGCGGAATAAGTACTCAAAAGTATACATAGCTGAACACATGCATAGTCATCATGATGAGATGAAGACCAGCACAGAGTACATAAAGCGTAAGCACAGGATAACACAACATGAAGATGGACAGACTGAAGAAATTGAACTGATGAAATTGAGAAAGTCTTCAGCCAAAGTCTTCAAACAGATATGAACAAGCACACAACAACAGAAATGAGGAAATGAAAGAGTTGATGAAATAGAACCAGTAAGCTCGGTGAAGACAATGATTTGGTAGACCAGTTCCAACTGCTGTCTCAGTTGTACATCTGGTTGGAGTGGTTGAGTATTTAAACTCGAGGACACACAGTCCCCAACACACAGTCTTCACTGTATTTTCCTTGAGCTAAAGTCAAACAGACCTCGCCCAATCACTCGTGGTAAGTCTTCAGGTGACTTCCGGACCTTCACAAACTTGGTCACTCGGCGATCCACAATTCCTCTTGGATGCTCTAGACCTTGACGCCTAACCGTCTGGAAGAAGCACATTCTTCAAAGGTAACAAGCATCGGATCCACGCAGGATCAATCTCTTCAGTGATGCTCAATCACTTTGGGGTTTTGAAGGTTTGGGTTTGGGTTTTCCTCACTTGATGATTTTCACTCAAAGTCCTCGGAGGATGGGATGCTCTCAAATGACAAGTGTAAGTTTCTCTCGGAGCAGCCAACCAGCTAGTGGTTGTAGGGGGAGGCTATTTATAGCCTAGGGAGCAGCCCGACATGATAAGACATAAATGCCCTTGTCTGATATGACCGTTAGGTGGGTAGATATTTTGGGACAGCTGGCGTGTAGCACAGCAACGGTCAGAATTTTGAGTCTCAAATTCCTCAGGGCTATCATGTACCTCACTGTGTAGGCAATCTGCACTGGCGAATTCCTAACCCCTTAGCCAGAACAAATTCCTTTAGAGACCAGAAGAACTTCGTCTCTGTCACTGAAGAATATGACTGAACTGTATGGGATTTCCAATGGCTTCACTCGAAGGGATTGGTAGGTGTAGGATTTTGAGTTGAGCATCACTTGGAAATTTTTCCTTAGTATTTCCTCGACCCCCTTTAATAGTACGATGTTTCCTATGACTCAAGAAAGAGAAAATGAAACTATAAAAACAAGAGTCTTCACGCTTCATGTTCCTCGAATGATTACCAAGTCTTCAAGGTCACACCAATTTCTTAACTTTCAAAGTCTTCAGAAAGTCTTCAAAAATCCAAAGTCTTCAGTCGAAGAACTTCATTTTTAGGGGTCGACTTTCTATGTAAATATCAAACTCCTCATAGACTTATAGACCTGTGTACACTCACAAACACATCAGTCCCTTAACCTATAAGTCTTCAATACACCAAAATCACCAAGGGGCACTAGATGCACTTACAATCTCCCCCTTTTGGTGATTGATGACAATATAGGTTAAGTTTACAACGGGGATAAATATATGAAGTGTAAGTATTGATGTTGAGGAATTTGATTGCAATATATAGAAGAACTCCCCATGAAGATGTGCATAGTGAGGAATTTGCTTTTGAAGCATTGCACACTTGACGAGTATAATCATGGAGATCTCCCCCTATATCTTGTAATTCAAACACGGATTTGACATATAATATGAAGAATTTGAAATTTATGATGAAATATGGTGACTGATGTAATTCAGCATGCATGCGTTGGCATAAATGAGGAATAAGCATGCAGAAGAACACATCAAAAGTATCAGGCCACCATAGAGTTTAAGATTATAACTCGATCCAGCAAAGTCATCAGAAGAACAAGAGTTGTAACTTAGCAAAAAAACGCCCATATATGATAGACTCGCTTGAAGACTAACTCAAATTTCCCCCCCTTTGTCATCGAATGACCAAAAGGGTTGAAAATGAGGACTAACGCCCATGAAGAATATCATGATGATGGAGGAGCACCAGCGTTGTCAGGGTCTTGAGTCGATGTAGGGCCTGCAGCAGTGTTGTCCAAGTCTTCATACTCGTCCGTGTGGCACGATGAAGAATATGAACTGGTGACCGAGGGAGGAACCTTGACCTTCTTGAGTTTCTTCGGTAGTGGAGCAGACCAGTCAAAATCTTCTTTGAAGCCCATGTTCTTTAAATCTTCTTCACCATAGAGATGATGCAGAATAGCCCAGGTGCTACCGAAGACTTCATGGAGGTAGTAATGGTTTTTCTTCACTGCATTATGTGTAGAGGTCATGTTGTGAAGATTAGAGCCAAACTGACGCTTAACCCATTTGTGGTTTCGATCCACCTTTTGGTGAAGACTTAGAAGCAGCTCATGGTCAGTCATCACACGAGGAGCAGTAGCTTGAGGACTTGACTTGGGATCATTGGCAGCAGAATCGTGAGTGGTAGAGTCATCATTGGTGGAATAAGATGCAGCTTTGTGGAACTGACCATCCAATGGACGAATGCCTTCATCGATAATGGCTGGTGACTTGCCCTTCTCATCAGCTGAGGAATATGTCCGCTTGAGGATTTCAATCGGGGGCAAGTAGCTGAGGTGATTCTGAAAGTCAGCCTTGTAATTGAGTGAAGACCTTGTTCTGAGGAATCTCATGATCGACAGCACGTAAGGCTTCAGCTCAAATGGTGAAAGTGCAACATTCGCCAGAGTCCTCATGAAGAAATCATGATAATTGATGGGGATGCCATGCATGATGTTGAATAGCATATTCTTCATCATCCCAACAATTTCTTCATCGGACGAGTCATGGCCTTTGATAGGACTCATGGTCTTTGTCAGAATGCGATAGATGGTTCTTGGCACATAGAGCAATTCCATCACGAGGAATTTGGTCCTAGGAGCTTGACCAGGCTTCAGAGGCTTCATGAGCACTTGCATATAGTGAGCAGTGAGTTCAGGCTCATCGTACAGACAACGAGCACCTTCAGGTGGAGGACTGAGTGGCAAGGCACGAAGCAATTCAAAGGCTGGTGCCTTGTAGTGAGTGTTTTTAGTCATCCAGTCCAACACCCAAGTGTTGATGTCATTAGCTTCACCAGTGATGTGCAGCGTTGCATAGAACTGAAGAATGAGCTCTTCATTCCAATCCACTATGTCAGTGCAAAAGTTGAGCAAACCTGCATCATGAAGCATACTGAGGACTTGAGAGAAGCAAGGCATTGATTCCATGTCCATGTGAGGAATATGCTCGTGGTCGAAGACTTTGTCCTTGTTGTAAAGTAGTGAAGAATAGAAGTTGGCCTGGCTGGCAGTCCAGAAACGCTTCCTTCTAAGACGAGCATTGTCATATGGGTTGAATTCAGTGAAGAACACATGCTCGCCGAAGAAATCATCAGCCTTGATTTTTTGCTTCTTTGAGAAGGGATCCTTTGGCTTGGGTTGAGGGGTGTCGGTTAACTGCATCACCACCTCAGGGATCGCAATCTCAGGTTCCTCACGCTGAGGAATTTCAGGCACTTCTTCAGTTGCAGCCTGGGTCATCAATTCTTCATTTACAATTTCATCAGCACTAGTGGCTGGAATTTCTTCATGGACATGTGGGGTTGCATGAGGTTCTTCAGATCACATTTGCACTTCAGTAGCAGCAGGGAACTGAGGAATTTGTTGAAGTGGAGTGGACATCGGAGAGTTGGGGTGCTGACTTTCCCAAAAGTCATCATTCAGCATTGGTGTGGTACAGCCAATGTCCACATCCTCATCTTCCATTTCTTCAACACCTGCCTCTTCAGCAGCGAACTGAGGCATAGGTGAGGAAACAACTAGGGTTGAAGGGATCTTGTCCACTTCAATTTCTTCATCCAACTGCTCTGTCGAAGCAGCAGAAGGAGTTTCTTCATCGGATTTATCGGGAATCACATAATCTTTACCAAACGGAACAAGGTCCTTTGATGGCATGTAAGAGACAGGAACGACATCAATTGGATTTTCCGTTGAGCTAGTCAGAGGCTTCATTTTCTTCGGAGCTAAAGAGTCTGATGAAGCTGATGCCTTCCTCTTTTTCATTGTTGCACGCTCTGCAGCCTTGGTCTTCTTCACATCTGATGCAGATGGAAGGATCAGAGTGGGAGTAGGTGCAGGAGGTGCAGAGGACTTTGGTTCAGTTTCTTCAGGCGTGGCTGATGCAGTTGCCCTGACTTCTTCATTTTCTTCAGGTGCACCGCTAGTGGATGCCCTGACAATTTCTTCAGCGGCTGGAATGCAGTCATTAGCCCTGGTACTCTCATTTTCTTCAGCAACCTGATTGTCATCAGCGGTGCTGGCATGTTCTTCAGTAGGCTGAGCAGATGCTTCAGCCTGAGGAACTTCAACGTGCACAGCAGCAGCAGCACTTGAAGTGAATTTCTTTGTCAAATTGACGAACCAGACCTTGGCGCCCTTCCAATCAGCATAGTACCAATTGAATTCATCACTCAGTTGCTTGATTTCAGCTTGCAACGCAATGAGTGGGTCAAGAGTGAGAGTGAGGACATTGTCCTTGAGATAGCGCTGCTTCTTGTACTGCGCTTTGTTCAGCCTTCTTCCTTCCTCAAATTTCCACTTTTCTTCCTCAATGAAGGCAGTCAGAACATGACTTTGACCAGGAGTGAGGTTCATCTCCGACAATGGCATGTTATGGTCCTTGTGCCATAGGTCAATGAAGTCGAGGATCAACTTTGGATCCAATAACAGTGGCACATTGCTGCCTTTGGCTCTTGCGGCCCTGGCTTGCCTATCTCTTATGATTTCAGCAACTTCTTCATCATTAGCCTCATCTTCATCAGAGGGAACTTGGAAGGCGACCTGCTTCTTGTGAGGACTTGGTCGAAGGCCTCGTCCAGTAGTGGCCTTTTTCTTCAGTAGAGAGGGGCCGACTGAGGAATTTGGTGCAGCAGTGGAGCTTGCAGATGCTCCTGGGGCAATAGAGATGCCAGTTGTCCTTTGGCACGTGGCGATGCACAGGTGCAGAGGATTTTGTAGGAGCAGTTGAAGATTTTGTCGGAGGAGCTGAGGACTTTGGAGGAGGAGGAGCAGACTGAGGAATTTGCCGTGAGGGCTTTGAAGAATCTGGTCTTGAGGGTATTGCTGAGGAGCTTGGCCGTGAGGGCATTGAAGAAGAAGCACTTGGCTTATGTGCAGGCTTCTTAGGCATCGCCTTGCTAGGCTTACTAGCGGAGGCCTCAGCAGTGGTGGCAGCAGCAGCAGAGTCTTCATTAAATTTCCTCACTGCTTCCTTTGCTTGTTTGGCCAGTTTGGCCTTGCACCTTGCCCATTCATCAGGATAATCCTCACCGCGCTTGAGGCTAGTGGGATCTGCCAATTGGCCAGGTGCCAATGGAGGTCTGGGGCATGGAGGGTTGAGTGCAAATTTCTTCATGTACTTGGGAGTAACATACATGTACTCCCTCCATTCCCGTTCCCATCTCCTCTCAGTCATTTGAATGCGCACCTTGCATTGATTTTTGTCTTCCTTGCCAAATTTGGCCTCATCAGGAGTGCAGTATCCAGCATAAATGTCCTCAGGGATTTCAAAAGCAATATTGACCTCTGGCCTCTTTCCTCCCTTCTATGGCTTCTTGTTAGCCATTTTCTTCAGCTAAGGAATATGAACAACTAAAATTTCTGAAGAGGTGTGCAACTTTTCTTCGAGGAACGCTGCAAATGAGTTAAGTTGATGAGAACCTAGTGATTTAGCAGTGGACATGAGTACCTGTGAACAGAGTATAGTTGCGAGGAATTTTGAGAGGTCATATGCGTTCTCAGAAGATTTTCAAAAAGAAAATGTTTGAGGAATTTGACCAGATGAGTCTTGAAGAATTTCACTAAGCATTATTAATATTAGGTTCCAGAGTTGTACAGATTGAAAATCCACACAATTGAGGAATCTTAAAGAAAATCATCGCTTAGACAAACGGATCAAGAGCAGATGACATGTGAGGTGTTCATGTGTGTGAAGAGTTGAAGAACAAACACCTTTGAAATTTTTCAAGAAAACATATGAATCAAATAGGGTATTAAAAGTAAATTTTAATTACCCGAGATGAAGAACACGACGAACTGAGAAGTGTAGATGTGAAGTTCGTCAGTTCAGATCTTCCACGCCCTAACTCGGTAGAGGAAGATGACTACGGCGGCGGCGGAGTGAAGAAATCCACAACCAGCGCGAGTACGACGGCGACGAGGTCGAGGCAGTGAAGCTCTTCCTCACCAGCGGCGATGAAGTAGCGGTGGCGCTAGGGTTTGGTAAGCTCGAGTGGGAGTGAGAGCGAGCGGAGTAAAAGTGAAGTGAGGAAGAGGCAGGGGTATTTATAGTGGAAGTGAAAAACTGTACGCCCGAGGATTTTGGACGAACATGCCCCTGGCCCTTCTCATTCGCTTGACATGTGTCACCCACGTACTGAGAGGTGGCGATCGTGTAGGATCATGGGTGAATAGATAAGTATTGTCGTGGGATGTAGAACGGTTTGAGCGGCAAAGCTGAAAATTCAGATCAGATTAAAAATTTCTGTTCGCAATTTCTTCAGCTGTCAAGGACACAGTGAAGATTTTGAACAAGTTTAAAATAAAACGCATGTGAAGAATCGTGAATAGACTAGGTTGAGTTTAGCATAGAGGGCGAAGGGTCCGATCACATTCACTTAGTAGAAGAAATCAACTTGAAGAATTAGCAATAAGTGAATGTCGTAGAGGACATAAAACTCATATATATATATATATATATATATATATTCAAATGAAGAACAACACCGGGAAGAGTGAAGACAATGCAAAGGTGAAGAATTTAAAAAAACTGAGGAATTTCAAAAACAAAAAAATTGAAGATTTTCAACTTTGGTTGGTGGCGTGACCCACCGTATAAAAAAGCTGATTTCAGACACCGCGTACAATTGTCGTAGGGCTCTAAGAATCAATTTATTCATTAATTTCTTCACACTTAGAGGGTTAGTCTTCATTGATTGAAGAAAAACGTTACTTTGTGTGTTGCGCATCTAAGTCATCAAGTCAGCATAAGTGTTAGGATGTGTGTCCATTTCAGAGAACATTCGAAGATTCTAGGATATTTAGCTCACACCGCAACTTGCTAAATCGCTTCTCATCCAAGGGCTTAGAGAAGATATCAGCCAGCTGATCTTTAGTGCTTGCATGGTCGATGGAGATATTGCCCTTCAACACATGATCACGAAGAAAATGATGACGAATCTGGATGTGCTTGGTCTTCGAGTGCTGAACTGGGTTATGAGCAATCTTGATGGCGCTCTCATTGTCGCAGTAGAGAGGCACATTCTTCACATTGATGCCATAGTCCTTGAGTGTTTGCTTCATCCATAGTAATTGAGCACAACATGATCCAGCAGCAATGTACTCAGCTTCTCCAGTGGAGAGTGATACACAGTTCTGTTTCTTCGAGGACCAATAGACCAAAGATCGCCCGAGGAAATGGCATGTGCCTAACGTTGACTTGCGGTCCACGCGATCGCCAGCATAGTCAGAGTCTGAATATCCAATGAGATCAAATGAAGAGCCCTTGGGATACCATAATCAAGTGTTGGTGTGTGAGCTAGATATCGAAGAATATGCTTCACAGCCTTATGGTGTGATTCCTTCGGTGTAGCTTGAAATTGGGCACACATGCGAACACTAAGCATAATATCCGGCCTAGATGCACATAGGTACAATAAAGAGCCAATCATGGAGCGGTATACCTTTTGATCGAAGTCTTTACCATTTTCATCAGTGCATAGATGGCCATTTGTGGGCATTGGAATTTTGACCCCTTTGCAATCTTGCATGCCAAATTTCCTCAATACGTCCTTGAGGTATTTCTCCTGAGATATGAATATCCCATTGCGTTGTTGACGAATTTGAAGACCTAAAAAGAATTTCAACTCTCCCATCATAGACATTTGATATTATTCACTCATCATATAGGCAAATTCATCACTATAACATTGATCAGTACAGCCAAAGATAATATCATCAACATATATTTGGCACACAAATAATTCATCATCATAAGACTTAGTGAAAAGAGTTGGGTCGGGTGAACCGGGTTTGAAGCCTTTCTTCATGAGGAATTACTTCAAAGAATCATACTACGCCCGAGGGGCTTGCTTGAGGCCATACAGGGCCTTGTTGAGTCTGAAGACTTTGTTAGGATTCTTTGGATCTTCAAACCCTGGGGGTTGAGCAACATATACTTCTTCCTCAAGCTTACCATTGAGGAGTGCACTTTTCACATCCATTTGATATAAGGTGATATTATGATGGTTAGCATAAGCAAGTAATATGCGAATAGCCTCAAGTCTAGCAACAGGTGCAAAAGTTTCATCAAAATCAATTCCTTCAACCTGTGTGTAGCCTTGAGCTACAAGCTGTGCCTTATTCCTCACCACAAGGCCATTTTCATCTTGCTTGTTGCGGTAGATCCACTTTGTGCCAATAATATTGTGCTTCCGAGGATCTGGACGTTTGACCAGTTCCCAGGCGTTGTTGACCTCAAACTGATGTAATTCTTCTTGCATAGCTTGAATCCACTCAGGCTCCAGAAATGCTTCATCTACCTTAGTGGGCTCTCTGATAGAGACAAAAGCAAAGTGCCCACAAAATTTAGATAAATGTGAGGATTTTGAGCGTGTGAGAGGACCTGGTGCTTCAATATCATCGATGATCTTCTCGATTTGCACTTCGTTTGCAATGCGAGGATGAGCGGGTTGTCTTCGAGGAATTTGATCTGTATTCTCTTCAGGAGCATTTTCCTCAGCACCATTTTCTTCAGGTGCGCCAGATCGACATTCATCACGTTCTGGAATGAATTCTTCAGCAGATTCTTCGGTGGGAATGACATCCTCAGTAGCCTTGAACTTGATGGATTCCTCAGGTGCCGGTTCATCTAA
Organism: Triticum aestivum; assembly: GCF_018294505.1. Taxonomy (NCBI): domain Eukaryota; kingdom Viridiplantae; phylum Streptophyta; class Magnoliopsida; order Poales; family Poaceae; genus Triticum; species Triticum aestivum. Next base: position 612,834,159 of record NC_057813.1, read on the forward strand.
CATAGAAGGTAGGTGCTCTCTTTGCGAGCCATTAGTCTCATCGAACCGCACATCTACAGTTTCAACAACTTTGTGAAGAACGCTGTTGAAGACTCTGTAGGTGTGCGAGTCCTTTCCGTAACCAAGCATAAAACCCTCATGTGCTTTCGGTGCAAATTTAGAATTGTGATGAGGATCTCTAATCCAAAATTTAGCACCAAAGACATTGAAATAACTCACATTGGGTTTCTTGTCAGTGAGGAGTTCATAGGCAGTTTTCTTGAAGAATTTGTGAAGATATACCATGTTGATGATGTAGCACGCAGTATCAATGGCCTCAATCGAGAAGCGACGAGGTGTCTTGTATTCATCAAGCATGGTGTGAGCCATTTCAACAAGGGTCTTGTTTTTGCTCTCCACGTCGCCATTCTACTGAGGAGTATAAGGAGCAGATAACTCATGAGTAATACCAAGTTCATCAAGATAGCCATCAAGACCAGAATTCTTGAACTCGGTCCCATTATCACTTCTGATGTGCTTGATCTTCACACCAAAGTTGGTTGAAGCCCTCGAGGAAAATCGTTTGAAGACTTCCTGCACCTCATGTTTGTAAGTGACAATGTGCACCCATGTGTAACGAGAATAATCATCAACAATAACAAAACGATATAGAGATGCATCATTTAGAATTGCAGAATAATGATTGGGACCAAAAAGATCCATGTGAAGCAATTCAAATGGTCGAGTGGTAGTCATGATAGTCTTCGCTGGATGCTTGGCCTTGGTCATCTTTCCTGCTTCACAGGCTCCGCATAAGTGATCCTTGAGGAATTTGACATTCTCAATGCCAATGACATGCTTCTTCTTTGCAAGCGTGTGCAAATTCCTCATGCCAGCATGACCAACTCGTCGATGCCATAGCCAGCCTTCTGAGGCTTTTGCATGTAAGCATACGGTTGGTTGTGGTCCTGTAGAGAAATCAACGATACACAAGTCTCCTCTCCTAAAGCCTTCGAAGACTTTGGAATGGTCAGCTTCCATGATCACAACACAACGATATTTTCCAAAGACAACAACCATATCGAGATCACAAAGCATTGAGACAGACATGAGTTTGTATCCTAAGGATTCGACAAGCATAACTTTGTCCATGTGTCTATCCTTTGAGATCGCAACCTTACCTAGACCGAATACCTGACTTTTGCCTGTGTCAGCGAAGATGATATGCTTCAAATGCGACGGTGATAAGGGAGCATCCATCAATAGATTCTTGTCACCAGTCATGTGATTCGTACATCCATTATTGAGGACCCACTCATTGGTTTTGGGTTGATCATCCTACAGATGAATTAGTGCAACTTACGAACTCATATACTTCATGAGTGAAGAATATGACATCAATATCATCAGATCACTTTCATCAAGTAATAGCACAAATAAATCAGTATTGAGGATGTGAAAAATGAAAATTCATTTCTTCATGATTAGCTTGCGTCCTGTTAGGCACTGTTCAGGTCTCCAGCAAATTCTTCAGACATTTTGAGCACGTCTGGAGACTTGACCCTGCATAAGAGATTAGTTCTTTTTCTTCACCACCCACATCTGAAGGGGTGGCAAAGAATTCATCACTCTGCGAGCACCATATGAGAAAGGTGGCATAGAAGCCAGTCCGCTTCGTTTCACATGAGAGGGGTTAGGGTAAGCATATGAATAAGCAGAGAAATTCTTAGAGGACTTATGAACATAATGATTTGAAGAATAATGCTCATATTCATAGCCCTTAGCTCTACCCTGCGAAACAGAGGGGTTAGCACGATGATGATCATGTGAGGATTTTGATCCAGTTGAGGAATTTGATCCATATGAAGAATTTGGTCCATAAGAAGAATTTGACCTGGAGTTCCTATTCTTCACAGGTGGTGTCATGAGAACATTCACCTGAAGACTTTCAAGGCAACTTTTGGGAACCCAGATTTTCTTCATAGGGGAACCATTCCTGCAGTTAGTGCCAACATATCTAGCAAATACTTCACCATTCTGATTTTTGAAAAATTTATAGTTGGAGTCAAATGACTCATCAGAAGAATGAGAAGATTCACATGTAAAGACAGATAAATTGGATGGATCAACTGGAGGTCCCTTTGCAGCAACCCATGAGGTTTTGGGGTAGTGCTCAGGCTTCCAATATGTTCCATCAACATTGAGTTTCCTCTCAAAGGCAATACCCTCTTTCCTAGGGTTCCTGTTGAGGATCTGCTTTTTAAGCACATCACAAAGAGTCTGATGCCATTTGAGGCTTTTGTACATGCCTATCATGTACAATTCCTTCAGCCCTGCATCATCAGTGATACTAGCAACGTCCTCAGATGAGGAATTAGTGATAGCAGAGACAGGTGAAGAATTTTTAGCATTAGAAGCATTTGAACATTCAGGTGAAGAATTAGCAGATTCACATTCAATGCACTTCAGACATGGAGGAACAAATTCTTCCTGAGTAACGCTGATTTGTTGAGCAAGTAATGAATCACGCTCCTTCTGAAGATCTTCATAACTCACTCTTAGCTTCTCAAGATCTTGCCTTCTTTGAAGAATTTCATAAGAAAGCTTCTCATGATCAGATAAGAGAGTGTTATGATGACCTTGAAGGTTGTCAAACTTGGACTGAAGTCTCTGAAGATTATCAGTCAAGGTTTTAGTGCGGTCCATTTCTTCACCCAACATATCATCACTTTTATCTAGCATGTTTTGAACCTTTTCAAAAGCCTTTTGTTGTTTCACAGCAATCTTAGCAAGTTTAGAGTAGCTGGGCTTGGGATTTTCATCAGATTCATCCTCACTAGATTCAGAGGAGGCATATTTAGTTACCTTGGCACCCTTTGCCATGAAGCAATAGGTGGGAGCGTAGTCATCATTGCCTTCATCAGTCTTGTTGGTGAAGCCATTTTCTTCAGAGTTGAAGATAGACTTGCTGACGAATGCAGTAGTGAGAGCTAGGCTCGCCACACCAGAATCGGACTCCTCAAATGCCTTCTCGTCCTCATGTTCCTCAGATTTAGCCTCAGAGTCCATTTCCTTGCCAATGAATGCCCGAGACTTCTTGGAGCTGCTCTTCTTGTGAGATGAAGACTTCGAGGATTTTGATGATGAAGACTTTGAAGATTTCTTCTTCTTCTTGGCATCATCAGAACTGTAATCCTTGTATTTATTCTTCATCAATTCCTTATCCCACTGAGGACAATCTTGAATGTAGTGACCAGGTTTCTTGCATTTGTAGCATAGCCTCTTCTTGTAGTCATTGGGTGAGGAATCATTGCTCCTTGAGGATTTTCCAAAGCGACCACGTCTTGAGAACTTCTGAAATTTCTTCATGAGCAGTGCTAGTTCCTGGCTCAGTTCTTCAGGATCACCAAGGCTGCTAGTGGAGTCCTCTTCTTCGGACTTAGAGAGTGCCTTGGCCTTCAGAGCACGTGGTTTGCCATAGCTGGAACCATAAAGATCTCTCTTCTCAGTAAGCTGGAACTCATGAGTGTTTAGCCTCTCGAGGATATCAACAGGATCAAGTGACTTGTAATCAGCACACTCTTGAATCATCAGTGCCAGAGTGTCAAATGAGGAATCGAGTGATCTCAGCAATTTCTTCACCACCTCATGGTAGGTGATGTCAGTGGCGCCAAGCGCTTGAAGCTCATTTGAGATATCAGTGAGGCGATCGAAGGTTTGCTGAACATTTTCATTGTCGAGTCTTTTGAAGCGGTTGAAGAGATTGCGAAGAACGTCAACACGAGAGTCACGTTGAGTTGAGACTCCTTCATTTACTTTGGAGAGCCTATCCCAGATAAGCTTAGCAGTTTACAAAGCACTCACTCTACCGTATTGCCCTTTGCTCAGATGGCCACGTATCATGTTCTTCGCTTGAGAATCGAGTTGCTTGAATTTCTTCACATCAGCAGCATTCAGGGAAGGTGTGACTGAGGGAACACCATTTTCCACAACATACCAGAGATCGTTATCAATTGCCTCAAGATGCATTCGCATCTTATTCTTCCAGTAGGGATAGTCCGTTCCATCATATGTAGGACACCCAGCAGAGACATTGATCATACATGCGGTCGACATAACTAAAACTCCAGGCGGTTAAACCAAAATCACACAGAACAAGGGAGTACCTTGCTCTGATACCAATTGAAAGTGCATTATATCAACTGGAGGGGGGTGAATAGGCGATTTTTATGAATTCTTCACTTAGGAATTTGCTGGTGAGGAAATTCCTAAATGAAGAACTACTTGCAGCGGAATAAGTACTCAAAAGTAAACATAGGTGAACACACGCATAGTCATCATGATGAGATGAAGACCAGCACAGAGTATAGAAAGCGTAAGCACATGATAACACAACATGAAGACGGACAGACTGAAGAAATTGAACTGATGAAATTGAGAAAGTCTTTAGCCAAAGTCTTCAAACAGATATGAACAAGCACACAACAACAGAAATGAGGAAATGAAAGAGTTGAGGAAATAGAACCAGTAAGCTCGATGAAGACAATGATTTGGTAGACCAATTCCAACTGTTGTCTCAGTTGTACATCTGGTTGGAGCGGCTGAGTATTTAAACTCGAGGACACACAGTCCCGGACACACAGTCTTCACTGTATTCTCCTTGAGCTAAAGTCACACAGACCTCGCCCAATCTCTCGTGGTAAGTCTTCAGGTGACTTCCAGACCTTCACAAACTTGGTCACTCAGCGATCCACAATTCCTCTTGGATGCTCTAGACCTTGACGCCTAACCGTATGGAAGAAGCACAGTCTTCAAATGTAACAAGCGTCGGATCCACACAGGATCAATCTCTTCAGTGATGCTCAATCACTTTGGGGTTTTGAAGGTTTGGGTTTGGGTTTTCCTCATTTGATGATTTTCACTCAAAGTCCTCGGAGGATGGGATGCTCTCAAATGACAAGTGTCAGTTTCTCTCGGAGCAGCCAACTAGCTAGTGGTTGTAGGGGGCGGCTATTTGTAGCCTAGGGAGCATCCCGGCATGATAAGACATAAATGCCATTGTCTGATATGACCGTTAGGTGGGTAGATATTTTGGGACAGCTGGCACGTAGCACAGCAACGGTCGGAATTTTGAGTCTCAAATTCCTCAGGGCTATCATGTACCTCACTGTGTAGGCAATCCGCACTGGCGAATTCGTAACTCCTCAGTCAGAACAAATTCCTTCAGAGACCAGAAGAACTTCGTCTCTGTCACTGAAGAATATGACTAAACTTTATGAGATTTCCAATGGCTTCACTCGAAGGGATTGGTAGGTGTAGGATTTTGAGTTGAGCATCACTTGGAAATTTTTCCTTAGTATTTCCTCGACCCCCTTTAACAGTACGGTGTTTCCTATGACTCAAGAAAGAGAAACTAAAACCATAAAAACAAGAGTCTTCACGCTTCATGTTCCTCGAATGATTACCAAGTCTTCAAGGTCACACCAATTTCTTCACTTTCAAAGTCTTCAGAAAGTCTTCAGAAATCTAAAGTCTTCAGTCGAAGAACTTCATTTTTAGGGGTCGACTTTCACTGTAAATATCAAACTCCTCATAGACTTATAAACCTATGTACAGTCACAAACACATCAGTCCCTTAACCTATAAGTCTTCAATACACCAAAATCACTAAGGGGCACTAGATGCACTTACAATCTCTGCAGGACTAGGTGCTTGCCGGGGGAGAAGGAGGTTATCGTGCGCCTACTGCAGTAGGCGAGCGAGAACCGCTGCCCGAGGGCACGGAGCATGTGGTCTTCTTCCCGCACTTCAAGTGTGGGTTCGGCCTTCCTACGAGCACCTTCTTCCACGACTTCCTGGAGTTCTTCGGGCTCCAGCCCCATCATCTTGGCGCCCGCGCCATCGTGCAGCTCTCGGGCTTCGTCACCCTCTGCGAGGGGTACCTGGGAGTCGAACCTTCGATCGACCTCTGGGTGTGTTTCTTCTCCTTGAAGCAGCAGGGGCCGAAGGCCGGGGAGTTCTCCGATTGTGGGGCTGCTGTCATCTCGAAGCGGTCGGGCGCCGATTGCCCCAAGATTCTGCTGGAGGATTCCGCCAAGAAATGGCAGAATTCTTTCTTCTATGTCCACAATCTCGGCGCGGACCGTATCAACTTGCCGCCCTTCATCAACGCGCCACCTCGAGCGAAGATGAACTAGGGTTATTACCCCAGGCACCCATCATAGGAGGTACTCAACCTATGCGTGCGGGTGTCGGAGATAAAGGCGCGGGAGAGGCTCACTGGTACCGACCTCATCGCTGCCTTTATCATGCGCCGGGTCCTGCCGCTGCAGCGACGCAACTGTCTTATCGGTCAGATGACCGGTCTTTAGGATCCCAACTGTATGTCAGACATGCGCTTGGGGGCGGGCCAAGTCGTGTGCCGAGTTAACGACATCTCCAAGGCCGCGCTGCGGGATGACTGGCAGTTCGGCAAGTCGCTGTAAAGCCACACGAATCTAACGCCCATGGTGACTCCCTGGTCTCCATATTTTGCTGTTTCACATCTTCTTATTCGTCCTGATGCAACGTGGGAGGTGCTTCTGAACGCCATCAGGCATCCTTACGCCTGGGCACCATCGCAGGTGGTGCGGGCCGCGTCAGAGGAGCCCGTGGCCCACGGTGGAGGGGAGGAGGCGGCCGCCGATGTTGGCGCAGGGCGCCACGCGGGTAAGTTATGTTTTCCATATCCCTTGATTTACTGGGTGCGATGCGGCGGGGGCAGTGCTGACGCGGGCCGTTGATGCAGTGGCGCTGGGCGGAGGAGGCAGTGGCGCGGGCGATGTTGTGTCATCGCGGGGGGCGCCGGCGACGAGCCGGCCGCACGGGAAGGACAACATCATGTCGCAGTCCCTAGCCATGAAGCGCGCGGCGAACCCGGCTGGAAGTGCGATGCCGGCCGCCAAGAGGACGCAGGGCGCTCCGTTGGAGAGGCCGGCGAGGCCAGCCGTTCTGGTGCTGTTGGGGTAAGTTCTTCTCTTACTTGCATCCGAGTGGCCGAGCGGCCCTGCTTGTTGCTTAGTTCGTCTTGAACTTTAGGTCGCCGATCTCGCTGGCGAGGGCGGTGGCGGATGCCGCATCCACCGAGGGCGCCGCGTTCCGGAGGAGCTGGTCCTACACCGCCGACCAGGACGAGGAGGAGGAGCCGGCGGATCCGGATCTTGGCCTGGACCCGGCTGACACCGAAGTGTTGGCCTGGCAGGACCGGAACAGGGCCGAGGCAGAGCTGGAGGCGACATCGGTCCAGGCTTGGACCAGTGCCGCGGCGACGTGGGCGCGAGCTGTTGAGGAGCCGGCGTGGCCGGAGATGCTGGAGGGGACGGTGGTGGCGGCGACAGTCTTTGAGCCGTCGTCGATAGGGGAGCGCGGCCAAGGAGGTCGTGCGGAGGTGGTGGACCTCGACCAGGAGGTCTTGGTTGTTGAGGATGACACCCCACTGTGGGTTGACGTGGTTGAGCGGGCGGGGGTCAATGGAGGCGGCAGCGATTCTGTCTTGGAGGAGGCGCCACGGATGGCACCACAGGGGACGCCCCGGGCATCGGCGAGCAGGGCGCCGCTGGTTGTGGCGCCGCAGGCCACCCCGGCTACCGAGCCGGTGGCGGCGCCGGAAAGGGCGTCGGAGGAGATGCCGGCCGCGGGGGGAGCGGCCAGCGGAGAGCATGCCCTGGTGCTCAGGCCAGGGGGACGCCGGCCCGTCGGGTCGCTGCCGGCACAGGGCAGGGCGGGTGTAGTCTTCGGGCCCCAGACCCAGGAGGAGGCCGAGATGGAAGCCATCAGCCGCTGTCCGCGAGGGCGGACGGACTGGATCAAGGCCTTCGCCCAGGCCGAGGTGGAGCAGACATGGGAGCTGTTGCGCGCCATGCTGGTGAGTTCTTTTCCTTGTCTTCCGCCCCTTTTCTTGTGGCTTCTTCTTTGTGGGGCGCGCTAGCGCACCCACTGGGTGTAGCCCCCGAGGTTCGGGCCAACTATATAGTAGTTGGGTCGAATCTTTAAAATGTCGTCTTTGTGTTGATCGTTGCCTTTTACAGCAACTGGATTCCTACCGGGTCAGCGCCTTCAACCGCCTCCTGGGCAAGTATCGGGAGCTCAAGGAGCAGCTCGCTGCCAAGGAGGAGGAGCTCCACGTCCCCGCAGGTATTTTTTGTGCTCTTTTTTAGTGGGGGCGCGCTAGCGCACCCACTGGGTGTAGCCCCCGAGATTCGGGCCAACTGCATAGCAGTTGGGTTGAATCTTTAAACTGGTCCTTTGTTTCTGAATCTTCTTTTTGTAGCCGAGGTGCTGTCTCGGAAGACTCGGCTTTTTCCGGCCGGTCTCCACTACGACCGGCTTGTCGCCGATGCTGGCCGGCTTGGAGCCAAGGTGGCGCAGGCGAAGGCGGAGTCGGCGGTGGCCCGGCGGGTGCTCAAGGAAGCCAGCCGGCTGTAGGAGCAGCTGGCGGGCGACAAGAGCCGTCTTGAGGCTGAGGTGGAGCGCCTCAAGGCAGAAGCCGCTAAGGTTGTGGGGGCGCAGTGGGCCCTGGCCAAGGTGGACCAGCAACGCGGCAAGCTAGCTGACGACAAGGGCCAGCTCCAGGTCGAGGTGGGGCGCCTAAAAGGGCTGATGGCCGTGGCGGAGGAGGCCCGTCGGGAGGAGACCCGCCGTCGTGAACCGTCCAAGAAGGCGACCGAGGGCAAGGACACCGAGCTGAAGGCGCCCCTTGCCAAGGTGGCCGACTTGGTGAAGACACTCTAGGAGCGTGACCGCACCATTGATCGGGAGTGGTGCGGTACGTTGTTTGAAGCGCAGCACCTGGAAGAGTCCTTCTCAAGTGAGTGCTTTTCTTGAGTTCTGCCGGGTTGGGATCCCAGCCTCTTGTCCTTGGTGACTTTTTCTGACTTGCTTTGCTTCCTGACAGGGGCCTTCCTAGAGACGCACCAGCTAGCGGAGGAAGCCGTCCGCTTTCAGCGCGACCCGCTAGGGGTCGTTGGCTCCGGGACCGACCTACAGGTGGCTTGGACTTTCCCGGAGATCATGACCACCGCCTGATGACCCACAAGTGTAGGGGATCTATCTAGTCCTTTCGATAAGTAAGAGTGTTGAACCCAACGAGGACCAGAAGGAAATGACAAGCGGTTTTCAGTAAGGTATTCTCTGCAAGCACTGAAATTATCGGTAACAGATAGTTTTGTGATAAGGTAATTTGTAACGGGTAACAAGCAATGAAAGTATATAAGGTGTAGCAAGGTGTCCCAATCCTTTTTGTAGCAAAGGACAAGCCTGGACAAGCTCTTATATATAGAAAAGTGCTCCCGAGGACACATGGGACTTATCGTCAAGCTAGTTATCATCACGCTCATATGATTCGCGTTCGTTACTTTGATAATTTGATATGTGGGTGGACCGGTGCTTGGGTACTGCCCTTTCTTGGACAAGCATCCCACTTATGATTAACGCCTATTGCAAGCATCCGCAACTACAAAAGAAGTATTAAGGTAAACCTAACCATAGCATGAAACATATGGATCCAAATCAGCCCCTTACAAAGCAACGCAAAAACTAGGGTTTAAGCTTCTGTCACTCTAGCAACCCATCATCTACTTATTACTTCCCAATTCCTTCCTCTAGGCCCAAATAATAGTGAAGTGTCATGTAGTCGACGTTCACATAACACCACTAGAGGAGAGACAACATACATCTCATCAAAATATCGAACGAATACCAAATTCACATGACTACTTATAGCAAGACTTCTCCTATGTCCTCAAGAACAAACGTAACTACTCACAAATCATATTCATGTTCATAATCAGAGGAGTATTAATATGCATAAAGAATCTGAACATATGATCTTCCACCGAATAAACCAACTAGCATCAACTACAAGGAGTAATCAACACTACTAGCAACCCACAGGTACCAATTTGATGTTTTGGTACAAAGATTGAATACAAGAGATGAACTAGGGTTTGAGAGGAGATGGTGCTGGTGAAGATGTTGATGGAGATTGACCCCATCCCGATGAGAGGATCGATGGTGATGATGATGGTGATGATTTCTCCCTCCTGGAGGGATGTTTCCCGGCAGAACAGCTCCGCCGGAGCCCTAGATTGGTTCCGCCAAGGTTCCACCTCGTGAAGGCGGAGTTTTTGTCCTAAAAGCTTGCTTATGATTATTTCTAGGGTAAAAGACTTCATATAACAGAAGATGGCCACCAGAGGGCTTCCAGGGGGCCCACGAGGCAGGGGGCGCGGCCAGGGGGTAGGGCACGCCCCCACCCTCGTGGCCAAGGTGTGGGCCCCTCTAGTATTTCTTCTGCTTAGTATTTTTTATTAAATCCAAAAATGACTTTCGTGGAGTTTCAGGACTTTTGGAGTTGTGCAGAATAGGTTTCTAATATTTGCTCCTTTTCCAGCCTGGAATCTCAGCTGCAGGTATTCTCCCTCTTCATGTAAACCTTGTAAAATAAGAGAGAATATCCATAAGTATTGTGACATAACGTGTAATAACAGCCCATAATGCAATAAATATCGATATAAAAGCATGATGCTAAATGGACGTATCAACTCCCCCAAGCTTAGACCTCGCTTGTCCTCAAGCGGAAGCCGATATCGAAAAATATGTCCACATGTTTAGAGATAGAGGTGTCGATAAAATAAAATACGGACATGAGGGCATCATGATCATTCTTATAACAGCAACATAAATATATTTTGTCATATGATTTCTAATGCTCAAGTAATAATCTATCCACAATGTCAAGTATGAATCAGAAACTTCATTGAGAACCAACAAACTATGATCTTGATCATTGAAGCAATTGCAATATATCATAACATCCGAAAGAGTCAATATAAGAGCTTTTCAGCAAGTCCACATACTCAACTATCATTTGTCTTTCACAATTGCTAACACACATGCAATACTTATGGGTATGGAATTTTAATCGGATACAGAGAAAGATAGGGGCTTATAGTGTTGCCTCCCAACCTTTTACCTCAAGGGTACTGTCAACAATAGTAGTTCATGCTAACTTACATCTAATTGGATACATATATCGGGATCTTTCTAACACGAGGTGCTTGCCAAGGATAAAATAAAAAGGAAAGGTGAAGATCACCATGACTCTTGCATAATGTATAAGACAAAAGTAAAAGATAGGCCCTTCGCAGAGGGAAGCAGAGGTCGTCATGTGCTTTTTGGTTGGATGCACGAAATCTTAATGCAAAAGAATGTCACTTTATATTTCCACTTGTGATACGGACCTTTATTATGCAGTCCGTCGCTTTTATTTCTTCCATATCACAAGATCGTATAAAGCTTATTTTCTCCACACTAATAAGTCATACATATTTAGAGAGCAATTTTTATTGCATGCAACATGACAACTTACTTGAAGGATCTTACTCAATCAATAGGTAGATATGGTGGACTCTCATGGCAAAACTGGGTTTAAGGATATTTGGAAGCACAAGTAGTATCTCTACTTGGTGCAAGGAATTTGGCTAGCATGAGGGGGAAAAGCAAGCTCAGCATGTTGGATGATCCATGAAAATATACTTTAATTCAAATATGAGAAAACATAACCCATTACGTTGTCTTCCTTGTCCAACATCAACTCTTTAGCATGTCATACTTTAATGAGTGCTCACAATCATAAAAGATGCCCAAGATAGTATATCTATATGTGAAAACCTATCTTTCTTTATCACTTCCTATTAATTGCAACGATGACCAAAACTATGTTTGCCAACTCTCAACAACTTTTAATCATCATACTCTTTATATGTGAAGTCATAACTCTCCCTAAGATCAATATGATCTCTTTTATTTATTTTTACTCTTTTCATTCCCTTAAGATCATAGCAAGATAGCAAAGCCCTTGACTCAACACTAATCTTTATTATATATAGCTCACAGACTCTATTACATAGAGGAATCATAAAGCAAAACTCAAAACTAAATCATACTAAAACTTTATTATACTAGATCAAGATATTACTAAAAGGATCGAACTAAGTAAAATGGTAAAGATAGGAGTGTGATGGTGATACGATATCGGGGCACCTCCCCCAAGCTTGGTAGTTGCCAAGGGGAGTGCCCATACCCATGTGATTAGTTCCTCGGAGGTGGTGATGATGGAGTTATTGATGGTGTAGGCTTGTCGTCCATCTTCCAAGGCATAGGCTCACCATCATAGAAAGATGATCGATTCTCCAGGATCCTCAAATCTGCAGCCAAACTCATTCTCTTGAATATATATTCATGCTCACAGTTTTGGTTTTTCAGGTCATAGATTTGGGCTTGGAGGTGCTTGATTTTCTCATGAAACTTGAAGATGGTCTCCCCAATATTCTTGGCATCTAGCTTGTGGTTGTTGGTGAACTCCGTGATCATCATCTGGTTGGCGTTGGAACGCGCGTTCCACCATCCCTTGGCACTTGAAAACTTGTTGTTCCATTGCTTCGAGTCTTGTCTCAACGATCTCGGTCCTCCTTGGTCCCTCAACATCGCGGAAGTGCAGCACCCCCTCTCGCATCTCAATGGTATGAGGGTGATGCAGCACCTCCGCGAGGTAGGGGTTGATGAACTTCTTAAAAAACTTGTCCTTGGGGACGCTTCAAGATGTCATGGTGATCTAGATCTGTCAGAAAAACAGCTCGAAACAAAGACAGAGGATATTTGCATGATATGGTGCTCAAAACCTTCGGGAGATTATATAATGAACTTTTACCGACCAAAAGAAGTATCGTGCAAGAAAACGGAGTCCGGAGGGCACACGAGGTGCCCACGAGGCAGGGGGGCACGCCCAGGGGGGTAGGGCATGCCCTCCACCCTCGTGGATGCCTCGTGTCCTTCCCGGACTATTTCTTATTTTCCTATTTTCTTAAATATTCCAAAACGGAGAAAAATTGCTATTAGAACTGTTTTCGAGTCGGTTTACTTACCGTACCACATACCTATTCCTTTTCAGAGTCTAAGACATTCTGGAAAGTGTCACTTATGTATTCCTCCGGGGTTAAGGTTTCAATAACATTAGTTTCAACATTTATAGGATTACCTGAGATATAGTGTTTGATTCTTTGACCGTACACCACCCTTAGACTTGTGCCTTCGAAGTTATTGATTTTTATGGCACTGGAACAATAGACCTCCTCGATAACGTAAGGACCTTCCCATTTAGAGAGAAGTTTTTCTACAAAAAGTCTTAAACGAGAGTTGAATAGCAACACATAATCACCTACATTAAACTCATGCTTTTGTATCCTTTTGGCATGCCATCTTTTAACTTTTTATTTAAACAGTTTGGCATTCTCGTAGGCCTGAGTTCTCCATTCACCAAGTGAGCTAATGTCAAATAACCTCTTCTCACCAGCAAGTTTGAAATCATAATTGAGCTCTTTAATAGCACAGTATGCATTATGTTCTAGTTCGAGAGGTAAGTGACATGCTTTTCCATATAACATTTTTATATGGAGACATACCCATAGGATTCTTATATGCAGTTCTATAGGCCCACAGTGCACCATCAAGTTTCTTGGACCAATTCTTTCTAGATCTATTGACAGTCTTTTGCAAAATTAATTTGAGCTCTCTATTACTCAATTCTACTTGACCACTAGACTGTGGGTGATAAGGAGATGCAATTCTATGATTAACATCAAACTTAGCAAGCATTTTATGAAAAGCACCATGAATAAAATGTGAACCACCATCAATCATTAAGTATCTAGGGACTCCAAACCTCGGAAATATAACTTCTTTAAGCATCTTAATAGAGGTGTTATGATCAGCACTACTAGTTGGAATAGCTTCTACCCACTTAGTAACGTAATCAACAGCAACTAAAATATGTGTATACCCATTAGAGGAAGAAAACGGTCCCATATAATCAAAGCCCCAAACATCAAATGGTTCAATAACAACAGAATAATTCATAGGCATTTCTTGACGTCTACTAATATTACCAATTCGTTGACATTCATCACAATACAAGACAAACTTACGGGCATCCTGGAAGAGAGTAGGCCAATAAAACCCGGATTGCAGTACCTTATGTGCAGTTCTATCTCCAGCGTGGTGTCCTCCATATGCCTCGGAGTGACACTTGCATAGGATCTGTTCCTGTTCATGCTCAGGTACACAACGTCTAATAACACCATCTACTCCTTCTTTATAAAGGTGTGGGTCATCCCAGAAGTAATGTCTCAAATCATAGAAAAACTTTTTCTTTTGCTGGTATGTGAAACTAGGTGGTATAAATTTAGCAACAATGTAATTAGCATAATCAGCATACCATGGAGCGGTACAAGAAGCATTTGTGATAGCTAATTGTTCATCAGGAAAGCTATCAACAATAGGTAGTGGGTCATCAAGAACATTCTCTAACCTAGACAAGTTGTTTGCAACGGGGTTCTCAGCTCCCTTTCTATCAATAATATGCAAATCAAATTCTTGTAATATGAGAACCCATCTAATAAGTCTAGGTTTATCATCTTTCTTTTCCATAAGATATTTAATAGCAGCATGATCAGTGTGAACAGTTACTTTAGAATCAACAATATAAGGTCTGAACTTATCACAAGCAAATACAACTGCTAAAAATTCTTTTTCAGTAGTAGCATAATTTCTCTAGGCACTGTCTAGAGTTTTACTAGCATTTTGGATAACATTTAGTTTCTTATCAACTCTTTGTCCTAGAACAGCACCTACAACATAATCGCTAGCATCACACATAATTTCAAAGGGTAAATTCCAATCAGGTGGCTGAACAATAGGTGCAGAAATCAAAGCTTTCTTAAGTATTTCAAATGCTTCTACACAATCATCATCGAAGACAAAAGGAATATCTTTTTGTAATAGATTAGTTAGAGGCCTAGAAATTTTAGAGAAGTCCTTAATGAACCTACTATAAAAACCAGCATGACCCAGGAAACTTCTTATACCTTTAATCTCCTTGGGACATGGCATCTTTTCCATAGCATCAACCTTAGCTTTATGAACTTCAATACCTCTTTCAGAAATTTTATGCCCCAAGACAATACCTTCATTAACCATAAAGTGTCACTTCTCCCAATTCAAGACGAGACTAGTATCTTCACATCTCTGCAAAACTCGATCAAGGTTGCTCAAGCAATCATCAAAAGAAGACCCATAAACGGAGAAATCATCCATGAAAACCTCACAAATCTTTTCACAACAGTCAGGGAATATAGCCATGATGCATCTTTGAAAGGTAGCAGGTGCATTACGTAAGCCAAAAGGCATACGTCTATAAGCAAAAGTACCGAAAGGGCAAGTAAAAGTGGTCTTTTCTTGATCCTCTGCTGACACATGTATTTGAGAGAAACCAGAGTAACCATCTAGAAAGCAAAAATGTGTATGTTTAGATAATATTTCTAGCATTTGATCAATAAAAGGTAGAGGGTAATGATCCTTCTTAGTAGCTTTATTTAACTTACGGAAATCAATTACCATCCTATAACCTGTAACAATTATTTGTGGGATCAATTCATCTTTATCATTACGAACGACAGTAATACCTCCCTTCTTAGGGACACAATGGACAGGACTTACCCACTGACTATCAACAACAGGATAAATTATACCTGCCTCCAGGAGCTTTAGTATTTCCTTTCTTACCACTTCTTTCATCTTAGGATTTAATCGTCGTTGGTGATCAATAACTGGTTTGGCGTCTTTCTCCAAATTTATTTTGTGTTGGCATAAAGTGGGACTAATGCTCTTAAGATCATCAAGAGTATATCCAATAGCAGCACGGTGCTTCTTAAGAGTTTTCAATAATCTCTCCTCTTCCTGCTCTAAAAGGTTAGCACTAATAATAACAGGATATATCTTCTTTTCATCAAGATAAGCATATTTAAGGGTATCGGGTAAGGGTTTAAGCTCAAACACGGGATCACCCTTGGGTGGTGGAGGGTCCCCTAGAATTTCAACAGGCAAGTTGTGTTTCAAAATAGGTCCCTGTTTAAAGAATACTTCATCTATCTCCCTTCTTTCATTCATAAACATATCATTTTCATGGTCTAGCAAATATTGTTCTAAAGGATCATTAGGAGGCACGACAATAGAAGCAAGACCAATAATTTCATCCTTACTAGGCAATTCTTTATCATGGGGTTGTCTATGAAATTTAGTAAAGTTAAATTAATGAGACATATCCCCCAAACCAATAGTAACAACATCCTTTTCGCAATCTATGTTAGCATTAACAGTGTTCAAGAAAGGTCTACCAAATATTATGGGACAAAAGTCATCTTGTGGGGAACCAAGAACAAGAAAATTAGTAGGATATTTAACTTTCCCACACAAGACTTCAACATCTCTAACAATCCCAATTGGTCAAATAGTATCTCTATTGGCAAGCTTAATTGTAATATCAATTTTTTCTATCTCAGCAGGTGCAATATCATGCATAATTCTTTATATAAGGAATGAGGTATTGCACTAGCGCTAGCACCCATATCACATAAGCCATGATAACAATGATCTCCTATTTTAACAGAAATAACAGGCATGCCTACAACATGTCTATGTTTCTTAGCATCGGGTCTAGCAATTCTAGCAGCTGCATCACAGAAATAAATAACATGCCCATCAATATTATCAGCCAAGAGATCTTTAACCATAGAAAAATAGGTTCAACTTTAATTTGCTCAGGTGGTGTATATGTTCTAGTATTACTCTTACGAACCACAGTTGAAGCCTTAGCATGATCCTTTATCCTAATAGGGAAAGGTGGTTTTTCAATATAAGTAGCAGGAACAATAGGGTCATTATAAGTGATAGTCTTTTCTTCAACTGTAATACGTGCAACTACTTTTACTTCAGTGGGAGGATTATATTTAAACCACTTATCCTTAGGGAGGTCAACATGAGTAGCAAATGATTCATAGAAAGAAGCTACTATCTCAGAGTCAAGTCCATATTTAGTGCTAAATTCACGAAAAGCATCGGTATCCATAAAAGATTTAACATAATCAAACTTAGGTGTCATACCTGACTCCTTACCTTCGTCGAGATCCCAATCTTCAGAAAATCTCATTTGAATTCAATAGTGTTCATCATAAAAGAACCAGCACAAGAAGTATCGAGCATGGAGCGATTGTTGAGAGAAAGACGAGCATAGAATTTTTGAATAATCATTCCTCTTGAGAGCTCATGATTGGGGCATGAATATAACATTGACTTAAGCCTACCCCAAGCTTGAGCGATGCTTTATCCTTCGCGAGGCCAAAAATTATATATATAATTACGATCACGATGAACAAGATGCATAGGATAAAACTTCTGATGAAATTCCAATTTCAATCGTTTGTAGTTCCATGATCCCATATCATCACATAGCCTATACCATGTAAATGCCTCTCCCTTCAAAGATAAATGGAAGACCTTCTTCTTGATAACATCATCGGGCATACCTACAAGCTTAAATAATCCACAAACTTCATCCACATATATTAGGTGTAAATTTGGATGCAATGTTCCATCTCCTGTAAAGAGATTAGCTAGCAGTTTCTCTACCATACCCGAAGGAATTTCAAAGTAAAAAATTTCAGTAGGTTCATTAGGTTGAGGAGCAACTCTTTGCTCTACTGGTCGGGGTGAAGATACCCCAAACAATCCCCTCAAAGGATTATGATCCATAGTAACAAGTGACAGTAAATTTCAGCACACTATATAAATTTTTCCTTACCAAGTTCCACTCACTAAAGGTGCTTCACTCCCCGGCAACATCGCCAGAAAAGAGTCTTGATGACCCACAAGTGTAGGGGATCTATCGTAGTCCTTTTGATAAGTAAGAGTGTCGAACCAAACGAGGAGCAGAAGGAAATGACAAGCGGTCTTCAGTAAGGTATTCTCTGCAAGCACTGAAATTATCGGCAACAGATTGTTTTGTGATAAGGTAATTCGTAACGGGTAACAAGCAATGAAAGTAAATAAGGTGTAGCAAGGTGGCCCAATCCTTTTTGTAGCAAAGGACAAGCCTGGACAAGTTCTTATATAGAGAAAAACGCTCCCAAGGACACATGGGACTTATCGTCAAGCTAGTTTTCATCACGCTCATATGATTCACATTCGTTACTTTGATAATTTGATATGTGGGTGGACCGGTGCTTGGGTACTGCCCTTTGCTTGGACAAACATCCCACTTATTATTAACCCCTATTGCAAGCATCCGCAACTACAAAAGAATTATTAAGGTAAACCTAACCATAGCATGAAACATATGGATCCAAATCAGCCCCTTATGAAGCAACGCATAAACTATGGTTTAAGCTTCTGTCACTCTAGCAACCCATCATCTACTTATTACTTCCCAATGCATTCCTCGTGGCCCAACTAATAGTGAAGTGTCATGTAGTCGACGTTCACATAACACCACTAGAGGAGAGACAACATACATCTCATCAAAATATCAAACGAATACCAAATTCACATGACTACTTATAGGAAGACTTCTCCCATGTCCTCAGGAACAAACGTAACTACTCAAAAATCATATTCATGTTCATAATCATAGGAGTATTAATACGCATAAAGGATCTGAACATATGATCTTCCATCGAATAAACCAACTAGCATCAACTACAAGGAGTAATCAACACTACTAGCAACCCACAGGTACCAATCTGAGGTTTTGGGACAAAGATTGAATACAAGAGATGAACTAGGGTTTGAGAGGAGATGGTGCTGGTGAAGATGTTGATGGAGATTGACCCCCTCCCGATGAGAGGATCGATGGTGATGATTTCCCCCTCCCGGAGGGATGTTTCCCCAGCAGAACAGCTCCATCAGAGCCCTAGATTGGTTTCGCCAAGGTTCCGCCTCGTGGCGGCGGAGTTTCGTCCCGAAAGTTTGCTTATGATTTTTTTTCAGGGTAAAAGACTTGATATAGCAGAAGATGGCCACCCGAGGGCTGCCAGGGGGCCACGAGGTAGGGGGTGTGCCCAGGGGGTAGGGTGCGCCCCCCACCCTCGTGGCCAGGGTGTGGGCCCCTCTAGTATTTCTTATGCTCAGTACTTTTTATTAAATCCAAAAATGACTTTCATGGAGTTTCAGGACTTTTGGAGCTGTGTAGAATAGGTCTCTAATATTTGCTCCTTTTCCAGCCCAGAATCCCAGCTGCCGGCATTCTCCCTCTTCATGTAAACCTTGTAAAATAAGAGAGAATAGCCATAAGTATTGTGACATAATGTGTAATAACAGCCCATAATGCAATAAATATCGATATAAAAGCATGATGAAAAATGGACGTATCACCGCCGAGGCTCGTCTGCGAGTCTTGAGCGAGCAGATGGGGTGGCTTTCTCAGGCCGGCACGGCGATGACGGCGGCCTGCCTGTGGCCGGGCTCCATTTCCGACGCTCGTGCTGGCATCGCGATGGCGCTCAGGTTTGCGGTGTCCTGGCACCCGGACCTACAGCTGGATGCGTTGATGGGCCAGCGGGCCGGCTCGAAGGACCAGCTGCACGAGCAGGCCGGGCGGATCGCTGCCCGGGCCAGCTACATCACCGGGTTCGCCTTCCATTACGAGTTCCACCTGGAGCGGGCGGAAGATGGTGGAGTTGTGCCTGGCGATGACTACGGCCCTCTTCTGCATAACCCGGAGGGCAGCTCCGAGGAGACGGACGTCTACCGCGACGAGGGTGCCGAGGAGGAAGACACTGGCACTTCGGCGGACCTGGAGGCTGGCGCGGGAGAGCCGTCAGTTGTGCGACCCAGCGCTGGAGATGCCTCAGGTTGCCCTGTTATGTCCTATTGAAAACTTCTGTTAGGTAGCAGGTCCACCCACCCACTAGGAGTTTTGGGTGGAATGAACTATGGCCTTGGGCCTGTCTTTTAAGATTTGTGATGTGTATATTTCGTGGATGCCTGTGCTTTTGCTTTTCGCTTTTTGAGCCATTTTCTTGTGACCATCCTCTCTCGAACCCCCCCCCCCCTGCGATTCTGACGGCCGAGGCTCCGGTTCATGACAAGAAGTTCGGTTTTTGAGAGGAATGTGCGGTACTTAGGATTTCAAAACATTGAGCGCGAGCGAAACAACCACTGGGCTGGCTGGCAGCTACCCGGCGAAGCCGATTGGCGAGCAGCCAGTCGTGTGGTCATTTAAAGTGACGGGCTGGGTTGGGTGACCCGACAACCCTTGACTTAGTGTTTGAGGCATGCTGGTGCTCTGGCCCGTTGTGCTTGCCAGCCGACAGCCGAAGCCGATTCTATGGCCTAGGGCGAAGTGGGGGGGCCACAGCATCCCTAACACGTCAAAAATCACCAAGGAAGGTGGTGGGTGGTGACCAAGCCAGCCAGCCCCCAAGCCCCCGGGTCGAGCGAGTCAGACGGTGGTCAGGTTTAAGAGCAAAGTGATGCACAAATGTAGGAGACACAGTAACTTGGTCGGAAAAAGGGGCAGCCCCCGAGCGTCGTTCAAGGATTCCATAGTTTCAGGCGATTACAAAGGCAGCGATACATACATTCGTATAGCTAACTGTAAAATGGGCGGAGGAGTTCCACGTTCCACGGCCAGGTCGTTTCTTCGTCGGCGGTGTCTCTCTTGAGCTTGTTTGTCTTGCGGGCGTCGATGAGATAGTAGGTGTCGTGATCGCACAAGACCCTATTAACGATGAACGGGCCCTCCCATGGAGGGGACAACTTGTGCTGGCCGGCTTGCTCTTGGACGAGTTGCAGGACGAGGTCTCCCTCGCGGAATGCAAGGGGCTTGATCTTCTTGTTGTGGTAGTGCCTCAGGCCTTGCTGGTAGATGGCTGAACGACTGAGCGCCAGGAGGCATGCTTCTTCGAGTAGGTCGACGCCGTTTTCGCGGGCTTCCTTAGCTTCAGCTTCAGTGTACATCGCGACACGCGGCAAGTCGAACTCGACGTCGATCGGGATGATAGCTTCGGCTCCATAAACGAGGAATGACGGGGTGAACCCGGTCGACCGGTTTGGCGTGGTTTGGAGACTCAGAGGACAGCCGACACCTCATCGAGTCAGCTGCCAGGTGAGCGGATGAGTGGCTCGACGAGGCGTGGCTTGATGCCGGATAGGATGAGGCCGTTGGCCCACTCGACCTGCCTGTTGGACTGCGGGTGTGCAACGGAAGCCAGGTCAAGGCGGATGCCGGAGATGGAGTACTATTGTGTGAGCGTGCCCTTGGCGAAGTTGGTGCTGTTGTTCGTCATGATACTGTTTGGCATGCCGTAGCGTACCGCGATGTCTTTGATGAACCGGGTGACCGTCGGTCCGTCCATCTTCTATATTGGCCGTGCTTCGATCCACTTGGTGAACTTGTCCACCGCCACCAGCAAATGCATCATGCCGCCTCGGGTGGTTTTGAAGGGCCCCACCATGTCGAGTCCCCAGACCGCGAAGGGCCAGGCGATCGGGATGGTACGGAGTGCTGACGATGGCTGGTGGCTGCGCTTGCTAAAGCACTGGCATCCCTCACACTTGAGGATGAGTTACTCAACGTCTTGGAGGGCTGTAGGACAGTAGAAAACATGGCGGAAAGCCTTGGCCACCAGGGACCGCGAGGCGGCGTGGTGCCCGCACTCTTCCTGGTGTATGTCGAGGAGGATCTCAATGCCTTGGTCCTGCTCGACGCAGCGTTGGAACACACCAGTGGAGCTGCGCTTGATGAGCTCGTTGTTGATGATGCTGTAGACGGACGCCAGGCGCTATACTTGCCGAGCCTCAGTCGTGTCCATGGGGAGGACCCCGTTCTCCAGGAACTCCAGGACGGGCAGGGCCCAACACGGGGCCGTCACCACGGCGAAGACTGCCACCAGGGCGGGTTCCGGGTCGGCAGCCCCCGAGCCGGGCTGAGCAGCCCCTGAGCCGGGCTGAGTAGCCCTCGGGTCTGGGATGGCGGCGGCCGGGTCAATGGTGATGGTGGCCGGGTTGACAACTTCAGCCCCCGGGCCGAGTTCGGCAGTCCCCGGGCTGGGTTCGGCAGTCCCCGGGCCGGGTTCGGAAGTCCCCGGGGCGGGTTGAGGCGCGGCTGGGTCGTCCGCGACATGGATGGACTCGGAGTCCAGAGACGACTTTACGAATGGCTTGTGCAGGTGCTCGAGGGAGACACCGGACGGGATGGACTGCCGGGACAAGGCGATTTTGGCGAGCATGTCGACTGCCTCATTTTCCGTGCGCGGGACATGGAGGAACTCGCAGCCTTCTAAGAATCTTGACAGCTTCTCCACAAGGAAACGGTAGCTCGCCATGTTGGGGTCGCAGGCGTACCACTCGCCGGAGCACTGTTGCACCACCATATCCGAATTGTCGTAGCATAGGATGCACCGGATGCCGAGTTCCTTGGAAAGTCGGAGGCCATGCAGAAGGGCTTCGTATTCGGCGACGTTGTTGGAGGCGGCAAAGTGGATCTAGAGTGCGTAGTGAAGTCGGTCGCCCTTCGGGGAAGAGAGCATAATGCTGGCCCCTAGGCCGAGATGCATCTTGGAGCTGTCGAAGTGCATGTGCTTGTGCGTTGAGTCCGGTGGCAGCAGCAGGTACTGGGTCTCGGTCCAGTCGACGAGGAAATCAGCCTAGGCCTGGGACTTGATCGTGGTGCGGGGCTTGTAGAGGATGGTGTGGCCGGCTAGCTCGAGCGCCCACTTGGCGACCCGGCCGGAGGCGTCCCGGCACCCGATGATCTCACCGAGGGGGGCCGTGCTTACCATGGTGACAACGTGCTCTTGAAAGTACTGCTTCAATTTCTTGGCGGTGAAGTACACGTTGTAACACATCTTCTGGTAGTGCGGGTAGTTCCGCTTGGAGGAGGAGAGCACTTCGCTTAGGTAGTAGACTGGGCGCTGGACAGCCTGGACCTTGCCCTTCTCTGGTCGCTCGACCACCATCACCGTGCTGACCGACCGCGAGGTCACGGTAATGTAGAGCAACAACGGCTCCTTCTCGATCGGCGTGGCCAGGACTGGTGCGGTGGAGAGCATGTGCTTGAGATCCTGGAAAGCCTTGTCCGCCCGGTCGTTCCATTCGACTGGTGTTGTCTTCTTCATCAGCTGGTACAGGGGCAAGGCCCTCTCGCCCAGCCGGCAGAGAAACCGGCTGACCGAGGCCAAGCAGCCGGTGAACTTCTGGACATCGTGCAGCCGAGCTGGCTTTCGCATACGCTCGATGGCCTTGATCTTCTCCGGGTTCGCCTCAATGCCGTGCTCCGAGACGAGGAAGCCGAGTAGCTTTCCGGTCGGGACGCCAAAAACGCATTTCTCCGGGTTGAGCTTGACTTTGTATTCATGCAGGTTGGCGAATGTTTCCTTCAGGTCGGCGAGGAGCGTGAGGTGCTTCTTGGTCTTCACCATGATGTTGTCCACGTAAACATGGATGTTGTGGCTGAGTTGCGGTAGCAAGCATTTCTGCATGCAGCGCTGGAAGGTGGCGCCGGTGTTCTTCAGACCGAATGACATGGTGATGTAGCAATATGCCCCAAAGGGCATGATGAAGGACGTCTTTAGGGCGTCGGCCGGGTCCAGCTTGATCTGGTGGTAGCCGGAGTAAGCATCCAGGAAGGACAGGAGCTCGCACCCGGCGGTCGAGTCGATGACTTGGTCCATCCACGGGAGGGCGAACGGATCCTTGGGACAGGCCTTGTTCAGGCTGGTGTAGTTGATGCACATGCGCCAGGTGTTCTTCTTCTTTAGGACGAGGACTGGGTTCACTACTACGGAAAACCCTAGCAGTAGTGCATGTTTAATGCCTACCAGTAGCGCGGCAAACCGCGCTACTAGTAAGACACTACAGCTAAAGGTTAGCAGTAGCGTGGTGATAATCCCCAAGTGCAGGGAATCATCGTAGCAATTCCCAAAAGTGGAGGTGATAAGTATGGAGTGTCGAACCCACAAGGAGCTAAAGGTAAGATCAATATTCTCTCAAGTCCTATCTGCCACTGATACGACTCTAAGTACACCGAACGTTTGCTTCCAACTAGAAACGAGAAATAAAACTACGTTGTGGGTATGAAGAGGATAACTTTGCATGATATCGGAGAGCTAAAATACAAAAGTAGGTGTTCTTATCATAAATTTAGAATATATTACTACATATTATAAATAGCGAGTGTGGAATAATGATGGGTCGCTGTGCAGAATTATCCTAGGCAATTGTTAACAAGACCGGTGGTCGTCATTGCAATTTCATATGAGGGAGAGGCATAAGCTAACATACTTTCTCTTCTTGGATCATATGCACTTATGACCGGAACTCTAGCAAGCATCCGCAACTACTAAAGATCATTAAGGTAAAACCCAACCATAGCTTTATCATATCAAGTCCCCTTTATCCCATACGCCACAACCCCCTTACTCGGGTTTATGCTTCTATCACTCAAGCAACCCATTATAAGCGAATCATGAACGTATTGCAACACCCTACAGCGGGAATCCCTCACGCTTGCACGACACGGAGGGCACAATAGGACAGCACCAAAATAAAACATACAACTCGTACTGATCTAGATCATCAATCAACCCAAAGACAAAGGATATCTACTCAAAACATCATAGGATGGCAACACATCATTGGATCATAATATGTGGCATAAAGCACCATGTTCAAGTAGGGATTACAGCGGGGTGCGGGAGAGTGGACCACGTAAAATAGATGAGGATGGTGATGATGATGGTGATGTTGATGAAGACGATCACCGTGGCGATGATTCCCCTCCCGATGGCACTTTGGCGCCACCGAGAGAGAGGAGGAGAGGTTCTCCCCCTTGTGCTTCCTCCTCCATGGCCTCCCCCTGGATGGGGAGAGGTTCTCCCTCTAGATCTTGGCCTTCATGGTGATGATGGCTCCTCCGGGATCCTCCTCCATGGCCTCCAGTGATGATAGCCCCTCCGGCAGGGTGCCAGAGAGGGCCTAGATTGATTTCTCGTGGCTACAGAGGCTTGCGGCGGCGGAACTTCTGATCTAGGTTATTTCCTGGAGGTTTGGGTATTTATAGAAGAGGTTGGTGTCGAGGACAAGTCAAGGGGCCCCACAGGGAGTCCACGAGGCACAGGGGCACGCCCGAGGAGGGTGGGCGCGCCCCCCACCCTCGTGGAGCCCACGGTACTCCCCTCCGGTACATTTTTGTTCCAGTATTTTTTATATTTTCCCAAAAAAAATCGTTGATTTTCAGCGCGTTCTGAGAACTTTTATTTCTGCACAAAAACAACACCACGGTAGTTCTGCTAAAAACAACATCAGTCCAGGTTAGTTCTAATCAAATCGTACCAAAATCATATAGAACTATTGTAAACATGGCATGAATACTTCATAAATTATAGATACGTTGGCGACGTATCAGCATCCCCAAGCTTAATTCTTGCTCGTCTTCGAGTAGGTAAATGATAAAAGAAATAATTTATGAAGTGTGAATGCTAGCAAGCGCTTAAGTTTGATCAATGATAGTTTCAATCACTTTTTCTAGCATCATTATAATCATAACAGTAGCTCAACTCATAAAAGTTTTCATGATCAAGTAACAAGCTATTCATAAGCCAGGCTCTTGGAAACTAAGAAACCATGCTCTTAGTCATCAAACAATTGCAATTCATCTTATTTTTGGGAAGGGTCTATGTAAGAGCTTTGGTTCAGCAAACTCCACATACTCAACTATCATTTAATCTTTCACAATTGCTAACACTCATGTGATATTTATGGTTTCAAAGTTTCAATCAGGCATAAAGAAAGATAGGGGGTTATAGTTTCTCCTCCCAACCTTTTACCTGAAGGGTAATGTCAACAATAATAATTTATGAAACCTACATCCAAGTGGATATATATATATTCGGATCGCTCCAACACAAAGTGCTTGCCAAAGGAAAAAAGTGTAAAAAGGAAAGGTGATGATCACCATGACTCTTGTATAAGGGTAGAAGATAAAAGTAAAAGATAGGCCCTTCGCAGAGGGAAGCGGAGGTTGTCATGCGCTTTCATGGTTGGATGCACAAAATCTTAATGCAAAAGAACGTCACTTTATATTGCCGCTTGTGATAAAGACCTTTATTATGCAGTCCGTCGCTTTTATTTCTTCCCTATCACAAGTTTGTATAAAGTTTATCTTCTTCATACTAATAGATCATACATATTTAAGGAGCAATTTTTATTGCATGCATCGACGACAACTTACTTGAAGGATCTTACGCAATCCATATGTAGGTATGGTGGACTCTCATTGCAAAACTGGTTTAAGGGATGTTTGGAAGCACGAGTTGTATCTCTACTTGGTGCAAAGAATTTGGCTAGCATGAGAGGGAGAGGCAAGCTCAACATGTTGGATGATCCAAGACAATATAACGTTTCAGATATAGGAAAACATAACCCATTAAGTTGTCTTCCTTGTCCAACATCAACTTTTTAGCATGTCATATTTTAATGAGTGCTCACAATTACAAAATATGTCCAAGATAGTATATTTATATGTGAAATCTCTCGTCCAATATTCTTTCATGAATTGTTCAAGTGACCAATTCTGCTTATGCTAACTTTCAATAAGTTTACTACCTATACTTATTATGTGTGAAGTCATTACTCCCCATGCTATAAGCATATGAAACATATATATATATATATATATATATATATATATATATATATATATATATATATATATATAGGGTGGGTCTATTCTAATAACACCCTTAAGACTCTTATTCTACCAACACTAAATCTTATTCTGCTAACACCCCAACCCACGCCCTGCCAGCAACCCCTGCACCCCCATGCACACGACAAACCCCCGCTCCCCCACCTCCCCAACTCTCCCACCGCACCTCCACATCCGCTGCCGACCATCCTGCCTACCCCAACGCGTGCCCGCACCCTTCCATGTTCCTCCCCTCGGGCTTGCCGGCGAGCCATCTCCCCGCACCTTGCCCCTGCCCCCCGCCCCCAGTTTTACTCCCCGAGATCCATCCCCGCTCCCACCTGCCTCACCCCCACCGCACCACTTCTCCACCGTCACCCCGCCACCTCTCGGCGACCGGTGACATCCCAGCAACCACCAGATCGGGCGGGATCCTCCTCCACCTCCCTCCTCCCGTGTCTGCTTCGGCCGTCCCGCTGGGTCCAACGCCTCCCCGAGCCAGATCCTCCCAATCCCGTGCCTCCCCTGAGCCAAGTCCGGCGAGATCCGTTCCTCATCGGCCGCCCAAGCACCACTTCTTGCCGTTGCGCCGCATGGCCTGCTGCTGCAATCCTCCACACACCTCTATGCCCTGCCGCCAGTGACCAAGCTCCAAATCAGGGGGGTCCAACCTCGCACCCCGACGGCCTCCTGCAAACACAGCTACGTCGACCATGCCACCCGTCCACCGCCTCCTTCTTCCCGGCCACCGCATGGGTGATGCAGTGCGTGCGGTCCATGGTGTGAGTCAAAAATCTATGGTGCTCTCTTGTGGATGTTGTCCGGCGGTGCTACGCATGTAGTGCTCGGGTGAGCCGGACGCAGTACAGTGGCAGGGCGTGCGCACTACTCGGAGCTAGCTAGGGAACCACTGCATCTCCCTCTGCACCCCTCGAGCCTTTCCCAGTTATGTTGGCAAGCACAACTGGTAGCAGCGCCCTGCGAAAATGGAAGCCGACGACGACACACCATGGTGAGCAGAGGAGGGCCTCCACCCCGGGCCCCGTGCAGTTCGCACAGTGCACCCGTGCGGTGCGGAGCGCGTGTGCTTGCAATTTGTGGCGTGCAATTGTTCGCCTGCACCATTGTTGAGCGAGATGCAGGTGATTCCCCTCTTTCTTTTATGCCCCCTTCCACCTACCTTCTGTCGGCGACCATCACGGCCAGCCCGGACGACGATGCTGCGGCGAGTAGAGGAGGCCTCCACACACAACCCTCATGCAGTTTGCACGGTGCGCCTCGTGCTGTGCGGAGCGCCTATGGGCACAGTTTGCGTGGTGCACTTCGTGCGGTGCGGAGTGCCTGTGCGTGCTCAGACGAGGCCGTCCGGGAGGCGTACAAGGAGGACAACGGCAACACACACTATGAAGAACAAAAATGTTGCACGAGCATGATAAAACAGGAATCTCTGTCACAACCACCTTGGCGCGTGGAAAAGTTTGTTGTTTTGCTCTTTTTTTTTGACAAGGATTTGGTGCTTAACTTCTATTAATAAAACAACAAGCAGTATTCTTTCTTTTTCGATGTTGTTCACTTGTCCTTTCGTATATGCAAGAAAAAGGAAGCATCATGTGTCGCATGTGGCCGTTTCACTTGTTTTCTGTATGCTTGCAATGCGGTGTATGTAGGTTTGCAGTGCACTCCTGTGATTCCTTTTGTAAAAATATTCCCTTTGTAAAACAATAAAAAATCAACACAGAAAGAAGTTCGCTTCTTTTTAGATGAAGTCCACTAGTTTCTGACCTGCGATTCACTTTCACCAACCGAAACAATGCAGTTCTCTAGCCTGGGCCACGCGGTTCACTAACTTTGACCATGGGGTTCACAAATAAGCGTAAAAAGTTAGAAAAAAGACAAAACTTACGGGGTTCACTTGCCCGTTCGATGCAGTGCGTTGTTCATTCTGAAGGAGTGCGGTCGCCCTTATGATGTTGTTCATCCCGTAGGTGCAAAAAAATTGTTATAGAAGCAAAAAAAAGTAATGCGGTTCACTTCTTGGTAGTGTTGTCTCATTTACACCCGATGTGAAGTGCACTCTACTTTCTCGTCCTTGCAAAAATTATGTTTGAATAAAAGCAATCATGCAGTTCTCTTACTTGTCTGATGCAGTGCGCTTTTTCGTCCGATGCAGTGCGGTTTTCAGTCGCATGAAGTACCCACGTCGATTTGGGTATCGCGAAAAATAGAGTGTCCGCATTTCGGTAAATTCAAAATTCCTGTTAAACCGTAAATAATTAGAGAGAGTGTTCTACATGAAAAAGTTGCGCCTCGTCAATATCTTTGCAACGGCTTATCATTTGAATCATTCGGACTAGCGGTTTGTAAAAATTTCGTGAAAAACGGCCGCTGCCACTCGTCGTCCGCCGCATGATTTTCAAAATTAACTTAAAACCGTAAGGAATCTCAAAAACATTTCAACATATGAAAGTTGTGCCTCATCCATATGTTTTAAATAGTATATTACATGCCTCGTTTCGACAAATGGTTAAAAAACTAGAGCAAAAACAGTACCAAACATTTGAATTTTTTGAAAATCAGATTTCCGCGATTTAGTAAATTAGAAACTGCTCCGTAACGAATTAGAGAAAATAATAGATATGAAAAAGATGCGCCTCGATGATATCTTTCCAATGGTGTATTATTTGCTTCTTTCCGACGATCAGTTTAGAAGAAATCGCGAAAAAACGCTCGCTGCCACTCATGATGGGCCGCACCATTTTCGAAACTGCTTTGAAAACCGTGAGAAATCTTGAAAAGTGTTCAACATGGCAAAGTTGTGCCTAATCCATAGTTTTTCAATGGTATATTACACACCTCATTCCGATAAACAGTTAAAAAACTAGAGCGAAAATAGTACCGAAAATACACAGCGTGCAGTTTTTTCCGAAGAGAAGTTCACTCGTGTGAGTACTGCAGCACACTTGGTTCAAAGAATGACCTACACTTGTGTTGAGCGTGCAGTGCGGAAGTGTTATCAGAGTAGTTATTCTGCTAATATTAGCAGAATAGACCGACTATCCTATAAGGCGCGACGCGTCCACGACTGACCCGGCCCCAATCCGACCCGCTTCCTACCGCCGGAGGCAGCCGTCGCAGGCGAGCGAGCGACGGCGGCAGCCGGAGCGACGGAGCCCGCGGCGGCGTGACGGGTCGCTCCTCCGACCCAGGCGCTGCCGCCGGCCGGCCGGCCGCACGCCTCCCCGCTGACGGGCTCGCCGACCCTTCCTGCACGCCTTCCCTCCAACGGGCGCCGGCCCCTCCCCGTGCACCTCCACGTCGACGGGTGCTGGATCCTCCCCACGCGCCTTCCCTCCGACAAGCTCGCCGGCCCCTCCCCGCCTCCGGCGGCTGCCATGCGCCGTCCCAGCCTTCCTTTGCCGCCGCGCACCACAATCCCCGCCCTGCGTCGCCACCCCGAGCCCCTCCACCATGCGCCGCCACTCCGAGCCCCGCCGCCCTGCGCGTGTCACCCCCCCCCCCCCCCCCCCGCCTTGCGCAGCATCCTACCGACCAGACCAGCCGTCGGCCGAATCTAGCCTCACTCCCGAGCTTCGTCTTCTTCCTCGCCGAGACACGCGACAGCTACCCCAGTTCGGGCGTAGTAAGTACCTTAGTATGATTTAAAAACAGTGGTCTGTTCAGAATAAAAGAAATGGCAGAAATTCAAATTGTAAAAGTTCAAGCAAAAAAAGAAACCCCATGAAAATCCTGCTTAGTAAGTACCTCAGTACAAGTCGTAAAATGAGAGAAGTTCAGAACATCGTTGTCAAAAAAATGTTGAGTTAAAAACAAAAAGAAACAAAACAAAACATTTTCTTTCTGAATAAAATATCATTCAGTTTGATGATACAAACCATGCAAGTACATGGGCGACGAAAGAGTAAAAACCGTTGAAAATTTACGAGCAAAAATATTACCCAAAAACAGAGCAAAGTCTAGTTAGTGAAAACATGCTTAGTACAAACCCATGCAAACATCAGTCCAAGTACTCTTTTTTCAGAACAAAATTACTCTATAAAAAGTAGCTTAGTACAAACACACACATATATCAGTACGAGTACTCTATTTTTCAGACGGGAAAACAACAGGATCCGTCTTTCCATATTCAAAATTACTCTTAAACAATTGCGAATTTGAGAAAATGTTTAACATGACTAAGTTTCGCATGTTTTGTAGCTTTTCAAATGGTATATTATTTGCCCCATTTCGACAATCTTTTTAAAAAAACCGTGTTCAAAACCAATTTTAACCGTATTTTAATTCGTATTTAAACCATAAGGAATTAGAAAAAACTTTCTGTACGCAAAAGTTGCACATTTTCCATAGCTTTCCAACGCCATATCATTTGCATCAATCCGATAAACCGTTTGTAAAAAACATTGAAAATACATTTCGCCCCGAATTTCACCATTTTTCAAATTACTTTTAAATCATATAGAATTTGAAAAAATAGTAGATATACGGAAGATGCGGAGTTTCACAAGCTTTCCAACGCCATCTCATTTGCTCAATTCCGAGAAACCGTTTGAAAATTAAGTCCAAAATACGATTCGCGTTTTCGGTTTTGAAAAAAACGGTATTTTCAAAACTGCTCTTAAATCATTTTTTTTTTCAAAAACAAATTATAAGATTGTAATGTGGATGTCAAGAGCTTTCCAACAATATATTACACGTCCCGTTTCGACAAAAAAATTTGCAAAAAAAATTGAACTAAAGAAGATGATTTTTAACAGAAACAGGAAGCATCAGTTCGAGCGCTCGAATTTCATCAGTTCAGCCGCTTGAATTCATCAGTTCAAGTAGGGTAACAGAATAATATTCTGGTACGCGTAACAGAATAGCCTAGATGTATATATATATATATATATATATATATATATATATATATGTGTGTGTGTGTGTGTGTGTGTGTGTGTGTGTGTGTGTGTGTGTGTGTGTGTGTGTGTGTGTGTGTGTGTGTATATTCAGATTTATGATATTCAATTCATTGAACCATTTACTCATAGGATATACGTGAAGCACGTGAGTAAATGACAAACTACTCCAGAAAGATATAAGTGAAGAACACTGAGTAGTCAAATAATTAACTAGACATGGGAGGATTCTTTTTAATTCAAGATTTCAGATCCAATGATTTTATTCAAACATCAAGTAAAATGAAAATACGCTCCAAGCAAAACACATATCATGTGACGAATAAAA
Source organism: Triticum aestivum (assembly GCF_018294505.1). NCBI lineage: Eukaryota > Viridiplantae > Streptophyta > Magnoliopsida > Poales > Poaceae > Triticum > Triticum aestivum. The sequence goes on from NC_057813.1 coordinate 612,865,993, forward strand.
ATATAGCTCCGGGTAAGGTATACCGATGGTTTTGAAGACGAAAGAGGGGATGCCTTCCGGGGCATCCTCAAGCTTAGGTACTTGAGTCTTCCTTGAATATTACCTTTGGGTGCCTTGGGCATCCCCAAGCTTAGAGTCTTTCCGGTCCTTATTCTCCTCATATCGATATCTCACTCAAAACTTGAAAACTTCAATCACACAAAACTTAACAGAACTTCGTGAGATGAGTTAGTATGATAAAGAGTAAATCATTCACTTTGGTACTGTCAAAGACAAGATTCATAATTGTTCTCACACAATTTCTACTGTACCATATCATTTCTAAAATTTATATTGAGCAATATAAGCCATAGAAACTAAAAAACAAGCAAACTATGCATTAAAAATAGAATCTGCCAGAAACAGAATAGTCTATAATTATCTGAACAACAACCGTACTTCTGCTACTCAAAAAATTCTGAAATAAATTGGTGGACGTGAGGAATTTGTCTATTAATCTTCTGCAAAAAGAGTCAACTCAAAAGCACCCTTCTGATGACAGCTAATCTCGTGAGCGCGAAGTTTCTGTTTTTTATAGCAAGATCACATTAACTTTCACCCAAGTCTTCCCAAAGGTCTTACTTGGCACTTTATTGAAACAAAAGCTATAAAACATCATTACTACAGTAGCTTAATCATGTGGACACACAAAAACAGTAAAGGTAAATATTGGTTTGTCCCCCAACAAGCGCTTTTCTTTAATGCCTTTTAGCTAGGCATGATTATTTCAATGATGTTCACATAAAAGATAAGAATTGAAACATAAAGAGAGCATCATGAAGAATATGACTAGAAAATTAAAACCTAACCCACTTCCTATGCCTAGGTATTTTGTGAGCACACAATTGAAGGGAACAAGAATCAACTAGCATAGGAAGGCAAAACAAGTATAACTTCGAAACTTTAAGCACATAGAGAGGAAACTTGATATTATTGCAACTCCTACAAGCATATATTCCTCCCTCATAATAATTTTCAGAAGCATCATGAATGAGTTTAACAATACAACCATCACATAAAGCATTCTTTTCATGATCTACAAGCATAGAAATTTTACTACTCTCCACATAAGCAAAAATTCTTCTCATTCGGAATAGTGGGAGCAAACTCAACAAAATAACCGTCATGTGAGGCATAATCCAATTTAAAATAAAAATCATGATGACAAGTTTCATGGTTAACATTATTCTTTATAGCATACATGTCATCACATTAATCATCATAGATAGCAACTTTGTTCTCATAATCAATTGGAACCTCTTCTGAAATAGTGGAATCATTACTAACTAAAGTTGACACTCTTCCAAATCCACTTTCATAAATATCACACTAAGATTTAACACCCTCCAAAATAGTGGGATCACTAATTCCTAAAGTTGACACTCTTCCAAACCCACTTTAGATGATAATATTATTCATACTCCAAAAGATATAAGCGAAGATCATGGAGCATTCTACAATTAATATAGACTAACCAATATCCAAGCTCAAAATATATAAGTGAAGCACACGAAGCATTCTGTAAAACCATACTCAAAAGATATAAGTGAAGCACAAAGAGCATTATATAAGATCATTGAAGGGCTATCTCATACTAGCATGGTTCCTAAAGAAAAATAAAAACACAAAGGACACAAATCATGCGAACGAAACAAAAACCAAGGTATACCGATAATTGTTGAAGAAGAAAGATGGGATGCCAACCGGGGCATCCCCAAGCTTAGATGCTTAAGTATCCTTGAAATATTTACTTGGGGTGCATTGTCATCCCCAAGCTTGAACTCTTGCCTCTCCTTATTCTTCTCACATCGGTAACTCGTCGTTCTTCGAACACTTCATCCACACAAAAACTTAACAAAAACTTTGTGAGATCCGTTAGTATAATAAAGAAAATCACTACCTTTAGGTACTGTTGCATGTTGGAGATCGTTGCAGAAAATAAAAAAATTCTACGCATCACCAAGATCAATCTATGGAGTCATCTAGCAATGAGAGAGATAGGAGTGCATCTACATACCCTTGTAGATCGCAAGCGGAAGCGTTCAAGAGAACGGGGTTGATGGAGTCGTACTCGTCGTGATCCAAATCACCGAAGATCCTAGCGCCGAACGGACGGCACCTCCGCGTTCAACACACGTATGGAGCGGAGACGTCTCCCGCGCATTGATCCAGCAACGAGGAGGGAGAGGTTGAGGAAAAGAGCTCCAATAGCAGCACGACGGCGTGGTGATGATGGAGAGGTAGTACTCCGACAGGGCTTCGCCAAACTTCTGCGGAGGAGGAGAGGTGTTGGGGAGGGGAGGGGCTGCGCCTTGGAGGTGCGTGTGCAGCCCTCCCCTCGCCCCTCTATTTATAGGGGGAGGAGGAAGGGGGCCGCCCCCCTCTAGATGAGATCTAGAGGGGGTCGGCGGCCAAGGGTGGGGACTTGCCCCCAAAGCAAGGGGGGCGCCCCCTTAGGGTTCCCCCCCCCAACCCTAGGCGCATGGGCCCAAGGGGGGATGCGCCCAGCCCTCTAAGGGCTGGTTCCCTTCCCTCCATGGCCCATGAGGCCCTCCGGGAGAGGTGGCCCCTCCCGGTGGACCCCCGGAACCCTTCCGGTGGCCCCGGTACAATACCGGTATGCCCCCGAAACTTTCTGGTGACGGTATTACAACTTCCCATATATAAATCTTCACCTCCGGAGCATTCCGGAACTCCTCGTGATGTCCGGAATCTCATCCGAGACTCCGAACAACATTCGGTAATCACATACAACTCTTCCTAATAACCCTAGCGTCACCGAACCTTAAGTGTGTAGACCCTACGGGTTCGGGAATCACGCAGACATGACCGAGACAGCTCTCCGGTCAATAACCAACAGCGGGGTCTGGATACCCATGTTGGCTCCCACATGTTCCACGATGATCTCATCGGATGAACCACGATGTCAAGGATTCAAGTAATCCCATATACAATTCCCATTGTCAATCGGTACGTTACTTGCCCGAGATTTGATCGTCGGTATCCCAATACCTCGTTCAATCTCGTTACCGGCAAGTCACTTTACTCGTTACGTAATGCATGAACCCGTGACCAACCACTTGGTCACATTGAGATCATTATGATGATGCATTACTGAGTGGGCCCAGAGATACCTCTCCATCATACGGAGTGACAAATCCCAGTCTCGATTCGTGTCAACCCAACAGACACTTTCGAAGATACCTGTAGTGTACCTTTATAGTCACCCAGTTACATTGTGACGTTTGGTACACCCAAAGCACTCCTACGGTATCCGGGAGTTACACAATCTCATGGTCTAAGAAACTGATACTTGACATTAGAAAAGCTTTAGCAAACGAACTACACGATCTTGTGCTATGCTTAGGATTGGGTCTAGTCCATCACATCATTCTCCTAATGATGTGACCCCGTTATCAATGACATCCAATGTCCATAGTCAGGAAACCATGACTATGTGTTGATCAACGAGCTAGTCAACTAGAGGCTCACTAGGGACATGTTGTGGTCTATGTATTCACACATGTATCACTGTTTCCGGTTAATACAATTATAGCATGAACAATAGACAATTATCATGAACAAGGAAATATAATAATAATCATTTTATTATTGCCTCTAGGGCATATTTCCAACAATCTCCCATTTGCACTAGAGTCAACAATCTAGTTACACTGTGATGAATCGAACACCCATAGAGTTCTGGTGTTGATCATGTTTTGCTCGCGGAAGAGGTTTAGTCAACGGATCTGTGTCGGTGTACTAGAATAGGGGTACCCTAGTACCCCGAACTTGTGCAGGGGCAGTTGCAGCACCCCGCGGCAAGGCTTGCCGGGCGAACGCCAAGACCCTCCAAGGTTCCCTTGGAGCCATCCAAGAACAAAGTATATAAGCTAAGGAGACAAGACCCCGGCAAGAGGAGCTTGCCGGGAAGGCCAATCAAGGCGCACCAAGGAACTTGCCGCGACGCGCCACTCGCTCCGGCAAGGCAGCAAGGCCCCGTCAAGAGGAGCTTGCCGGGAAGACCAACCAAAGTACCTCGAAGCCCGGCAAGCGACAAGCCTCCGGGCCCGACAAGATAGCAGCAGCGGCAAGACACTTGCCGCGGCAGGCGGCCACTCTGCGTCCACGCTCCAGCGCATCCACCAACATGTCGCTTTGGGGGCCTCCCCGGGCGCGCGTGGCAGGAGGCTGTGCAGCCAGCGGTGCGCAGCGGCATGCGAAGCTGACAAGATCGCCATCGTGGCGAACGGTGGCGCCCCTAACGGTCCTTTTCTGCACTGTTCGGGCGACTCAGACGGGCATTTAATGCCCTTGTCCCCTGCCGTCAGGGTTAGGTAGGGTGCACTATACAAGCAACTGTATCAACTACCTCGCTTTTTACGTTTGTGCCCTCCTCTACGTTGCCACCTGTCGGTGACCCCTTTAGCGTATAAAAGGAGGCCCATGCGCAACGTAGAGGGGGTTCGGTTCGGCTCATAGGTTCGAAGCCTCAGACAATCGGCTTTGATCCATTGGTAGCCCAGAAAACACATGTCTCTCTCTCTCACTCGAGAGCAAGAACACCAGATAATGCAACCAGACAAGCAGCAGTAGGAGTGTTATCTCTCCGGAGAGCTCCGAAGCTGGGTAAACCGCTCGTGTGCTTCGCCTCGATCTGCTCTTCGTGCAACCTCCGCCCCCCACCGAACCGAAAGGGGCCCGGTCCGCCGGCCCCATAGGTGTTCGTGGGTCAGTTTCCCCGACATCTTTGGTGCACGGCGGGGAAGGGCTGCGGATCCTCCTCGACGATCCAACACCACTCCGCTCTCCACTCCTCCCACTTGCTGCGAAGCTCACCCTCCAAGTATGGGAAACTGACCCACGAACACCTATGGGGCCGGCGGACCAGGCCCCTTTCGGTTCGGTGGGGCGCGGAGGTTGCACGAAGAGCAGATCGAGGCGAAGCACACGAGCGGTTTACCCAGCTTCGGAGCTCTCCGGAGAGATAACACTCCTACGGCTGCTTGTCTGGTTGTATTATCTAGTGTTCTTGCTCTCGAGCGAGAGAGAGAGATGTGTTTTCTGGGCTACCAATGGATCAAAGCCGATTGTCTGAGGCTTCGAACCTATGAGCCGAACCGAACCCCCTCTATGTTGCGCATGGGCCTCCTTTTATACGCTAAAGGGGTTACCGATAGGTGGCAACGCAGAGGAGGGCAAAAACGTAAAAAGTGAGGTAGCTGATACAGTTGCTTGTACAGTGCACCCTACCTAACCCTGACGGCGGGGGACAAGGGCATTAAATGCCCGTCTAAGTCGCCCGAACAGTGCAGAAAAGGACTGTTAGGGGCGCCACCGTTCGCCACGATGGTGATCTTGTCAGCTTCGCATGCCGTTGCGCACCGCTGGCTGCACAGCCTCCTGCCACGCGCGCCCGGGGAGGCCCCCAGAGCGACACGTTGGTGGATGCGCTGAAGCATGGACGCAGAGTGGCCGCCTGCCGCGGCAAGTGTCTTGCCGCTGCTGCTATCTTGTCGGGCCCGGAGGCTTGTCGCTTGCCGGGCTTCGAGGTACTTCGGTTGGTCGTCCCGGCAAGCTCCTCTTGCCGGGGCCTTGCTCTCTTGCCAGAGCGAGTGGGGCGTCGCAGCAAGTTCCTTGGTGCGCCTTGATTGGCCTTCCCGGCAAGCTCCTCTTGCCGGGGTCTTGTCTCCTTAGCTTATCTACTTTGTTCTTGGATGGCTCCAAAGGAACCTTGGAGGGTCTTGGCGTTCGCCTGGCAAGCCTTGCCGCGGGGTGCTGCAACTGCCCGTGCACAAGTTCGGGGTACTAGGGTACCCCTATTCTAGTACACCGACAGGAGCCCCTGGGCCTGGGCCAGACACGGTGCCGAGCGCTGTTGGGCCAGGCCCAAGACAGGGCACGGGCACACGCGGGCTGGGCTACACCAAATCTCGCTCCGTATCCACCGCGCTCCCCCATAACAGCACGCGTTGAATGCGGCATCGTGGGGGAGATCTTGGGTGGTTGTTTATTAGGAAGGGCGAAACGTCCGCCCCGTCCCTCTTTATAAGCAGAGGAAACAGGGGCAGTTCGTTCCCCCCTGTTGGTTGCTGCTACTCCTTCTTCACAAACTCCGCCGCTCCCCCCTTCTTCTCGAAGCCAAGAGAGCAGCGCTCCGCTCCTCCCATTGTCACCAGCATCACCACGCCGTCGACCTTCTCCACCACCTCCGCCATGGGCCCGAAAGCCGACAAGGGAAAGGGTGTGAAGTCGGCCGAGGCGCAGCGGCTCGCGGCGCTGCGGAAGGAGCGGGCGATCTTCACCCCCCAGCTCAGCATGCAGGAGCTGAGGGAGTACTTCTACCTCTTTTGGGCGACGGAGACGCGTGCGCATCCGCGCACGAGGGTACTCCCGGCTGCTGCCTCGGAGTCGGCTCCAAACGGGTACCTGTTCTTCCCGCTATTCTTCTATTGCGGGCTCTGTCCGCCCTTCTCGGAGTTCTTTTGTGACATTATGAACACATATGGCTTCCGCCTCCTTGACTTCACCCCCAATGCTGTCCTGACCATGGCAGTTTTCGCACACTTGTGCGAAAACTTTGTCGGAGTCCACCCTAGTGTAGCCCTTTTCTGCCACTTCTTCATACCTCGGGTAGAGAGAGGAGAGCCGCTTGCCGGAGGGATTGCCTGGGTCTCGAGAGTCGGCAAGAAAGAGGCGTACTTGGAGGGTGAGCTTCGCAGCAAGTGGGAGGAGTGGAGAGCGGACTGGTGTTGCATCGTCGAGGAGGATCCGCAGCCCTTCACCGCCGTGTGCCAAACTCCAATAGTGCGCGGCAATGACTGGAGCAACATGGCCCCGCAAGACGAGAGGCTGAAGATTGCCATCACTAGGATTCTTCGCCTGAGGCTTGCCGGGCTCACCGTAGGTGCTGTCGGGGCAGATTTCCTCCGCCGCCGCATTGCCCCCCTGCAGGAGAGGAGGAGGCCCGCCTGGGAATTTAAGAATTCGGCGGACATCATGAGGCTGCGGCCGGGCCTCAACTACAACTTCACTGTCTTGGAGTTGGATGCAATGCTCTTGGAATTATTCAAACGCGACCCCCAGCACCCATTCACACTGCCGAGGGGCGTAGTTCCTTTGTGCAATAACTCTTCGCTTGACCGAATCCGCGCCATGATGCCGTTGTGCGATTCACACGGCATCGTCCCAAGTTGGCAAGAGCCTGCGGACGACGTTGTGCGAGCGTTCTTCGACACCTTGGAGGAATTGTCGGTCCGTGCCGACGAGCAGAAGAGCCTCACCCGTGACACCACCGACGAGGAGCTGCAGCTCATCGCTACTAGGGCGGAAGAGGCTGCGGCCGCAGCTGCTGCGGGTGTGTTTGGGTGTACTATGGAGGAGGCGGAGGCTGCAGAGGCGGCAAACCTTGCCGAACGCGCGGAGTTCATGGGCGAGGAGGAGCCTGCCGGTTCTGAAGCCGAGTCGAGCGAGGCCGGCGAGGAGGAGGCTAGATGTCGGGGAAACTGACCCACGAACACCTATGGGTCCGGCGGACCGGGCCCCTTTCGGTTCGGTGGGGGCGGAGGTTGCACGAAGAGCAGATCGAGACGAAGCACACGAGCGGTTTACCCAGCTTCGGAGCTCTCCGGAGAGATAACACTCCTACTGCTGCTTGTCTGGTTGTATTATCTGGTGTTCTTGCTCTCGAGCGAGAGAGAGAGATGTGTTTTCTGGGCTACCAATGGATCAAAGCCGATTGTCTGAGGCTTCGAACCTATGAGCCGAACCGAACCCCCTCTATGTTGCGCATGGGCCTCCTTTTATACGCTAAAGGGGTCACCGACAGGTGGCAACGCAGAGGAGGGCAAAAATGTAAAAAGCGAGGTAGTTGATACAGTTGCTTGTAGAGTGCACCCTACCTAACCCTGACGGCAGGGGACAAGGGCATTAAATGCCCGTCTGAGTCGCCCGAACAGTGCAGAAAAGGACCGTTAGGGGCGCCACCGTTTGCCACGATGGCGATCTTGTCAGCTTCGCATGCCGCTGCGCACCGCTGGCTGCACAGCTTCCTGCCACGCGCGCCCGGGGAGGCCCCCAGAGCGACACGTTGGTGGATGCGCTGGAGCGTGGACGCAGAGTGGCCGCCTGCCACGGCAAGTGTCTTGTCGCTGCTGCTATCTTGTCGGGCCCGGAGGCTTGTCGCTTGCCGGGCTTCGAGGTACTTTGGTTGGTCTTCCCGGCAAGCTCCTCTTGCCGGGGCCTTGCTGCCTTGCCGGAGCGAGTGGCGCGTCGCGGCAAGTTCCTTGGTGCGCCTTGATTGGCCTTCCCGGCAAGCTCCTCTTGCCGGGGTCTTGTCTCCTTAGCTTACATACTTTGTTCTTGGATGGCTCCAAGGGAACCTTGGAGGGTCTTGGCGTTCGCCCGGCAAGCCTTGCCGCGGGGTGCTGCAACTGCCCGTGCACAAGTTCGGGGTACTAGGGTACCCCTATTCTAGTACACCGACAGGAGCCCCCGGGCCTGGGCCAGACACGGTGCCGAGCGCTGTTGGGCCAGGCCCAAGACAGGGCACGGGCACACGCGGGCTGGGCTACACTAAATCTCGCTCCATATCCACCGCGCTCCCCCATAACGGCACGCGTTGAATGCGGCATCGTGGGGGAGATCGTGGGTGGTTGTTTATTAGGAAGGGCGAAACGTCCGCCCCGTCCCTCTTTATAAGCAGAGGAAACAGGGGCAGTTCGTTCCCCCCCGTTGGTTGCTGCTACTCCTTCTTCACAAACTCTGCCGCTCCCCCCTTCTTCTCGAAGCCGAGAGAGCAGCGCTCCGCTCCTCCCATTGTCACCAGCATCACCACGCCGTCGACCTTCTCCACCACCTCCGCCATGGGCCCGAAAGCCGACAAGGGAAAGGGTGTGAAGTCGGTCGAGGCGCAGCGGCTCGCGGCGCTGCGGAAGGAGCGGGCGATCTTCACCCCCCAGCTCGACGTGCAGGAGCTGAGGGAGTACTTCTACCTCTTTTGTGCGACGGAGACGCGTGCGCATCCGCGCACGAGGGTACTCCCGACTGCTGCCTCGGAGTCGGCTCCAAATGGGTACCCGTTCTTCCCGCTATTCTTCTATTGCGGGCTCTGTCCGCCCTTCTCGGAGTTCTTTTGTGACATTATGAACACATATGGCTTCCGCCTCCTTGACTTCACCCCCAATGCTGTCCTGACCATGGCAGTTTTCGCACACTTGTGCGAAAACTTTGTCGGAGTCCACCCTAGTGTAGCCCTTTTCCGCCACTTCTTCATACCTCGGGTAGAGAGAGGAGAGCCGCTTGCCGGAGGGATTGCCTGGGTCTCGAGAGTCAGCAAGAAAGAGGCGTACTTGGAGGGTGAGCTTCGCAGCAAGTGGGAGGAGTGGAGAGCGGAGTGGTGTTGGATCGTCGAGGAGGATCTGCAGCCCTTCACCACCGTGCGCCAAACTCCAATAGTGCGCGGCAATGACTGGAGCAACATGGCCCCTGAAGACGAGAGGCTGAAGATCGCCATCACTAGGATTCTTCGCGTCAGGCTTGCCGGGCTCACCGTAGGTGCTGTCGGGGTAGATTTCCTCTGCCGCCGCATTGCCCCCCTGCAGGAGAGGAGGAGGCCCGCCTGGGAATTTAAGAATTCGGCGGACATCATGAGGCTGCGGCCGGGCCTCAACTACAACTTCACTGTCTTGGAGTTGGATGCAATGCTCTTGGAATTATTCAAACGCGACCCCCAGCACCCATTCACACTGCCGAGGGGCATAGTTCCTTTGTGCAATAACTCTTCGCTTGACCGGATCCGTGCCATGATGCCGTTGTGCGATTCACACGACATCGTCCCAACTTGGCAAGATCCTGCGGACGACGTTGTGCGAGCGTTCTTTGACACCTTCGAGGAATTGCCGGTCCGTGCCGACGAGCAGAAGAGCCTCACCCGTGACACCACCGACGAGGAGCTACAGCTCATCGCTACTAGGGCGGAAGAGGCTGCGGCCGCAGCTGCTGCGGGTGTGTTTGGGTTTACTGTGGAGGAGGCGGAGGCTGCAGAGGCGGCAAACCTTGCCGAACGCGCGGAGTTCATGGGCGAGGAGGAGCCTGCCGGTTCTGAAGCCGAGTCGAGCGAGGCCGGCGAGGAGGAGGCTGAACCTTCAGAGAGCTTGTCGCAGGCGGAGCCCCGGTCCCGCCAAGGAGGCGCCTTCACAGGGCCGGGGACGCAGCAGGGCGGCAGCCGGCTCCACAACCACCGAGCCGCGTGACGCGCTCTACCGAGGCAAGCAATGTTGCCGCGGGAGCACCTCACGCAACAGCGGCAACTGGAGCGGGATCTTCCCGGGCCACCGCCGCCGCCCCCGCCAAGCGGGCGAGGGATCCTACTCCTCCACTTCGCCGCACTGGAGGAGGGCCGGACTTCGATCTTTCCGCGCTCAGCTTCGATGAGGAGGAAGAAGAGTGAGTTTCTTTGGTGCCCTTATAATCCTTCAAGCTTGCTGTTTATATCTTGTATCTGACTTGCTCCAATCTGGACTTTTTTCTTTTCAGAACACTGGCCCAGAGAGCGGCGAAGAAGGCCAAGGCCGCGGTGATCGTCATCGAGGATGACCCCATCGCGTCGGCAGGAGGTGGGTCAGAGACTACCTTGACGGACCCGGCAATCACTCCTCGTAGCAGCCCCCAGTGAAGCCCCCAACGTAAGTTCATAGTTTAGTCTTCTGCTGTCGGGCGCGCTTGAGTGCTTTTCCTTTGTTGACATCTTGCTTGTTGACTTGTGCAGGAGCAGAGCAGCCTCATCAGGAGCGCCTGGAGGCTGGTCCCGAAGTGCCACCTGCTTCAACTGCGCCGCCAAGGGAGGAGTCCCCGGCAAGGGAGCGCTCTCCGGCAAGGGGGGACTCCCGGCCAAGGGACGGCACTGCTGATCCTGCGGCGACCGAGGCCGCAACTGAAGATCTTGGCGCAGGTAATCCACTTGCCCAGAAACTTTCCCTCGGGTTTTGTTTCTTCCGTTTTTCCTTTCTTGGATTTTTGATTGATTTTCCTCCCTTCTTCGTTCTTCAGACCCACCTTCGGCTGAGCCAATGGAGACAGAGGGGACCGGCAAGGAAGGTGTTGGTGCTGATGAGACTGCCGGCGAGGAGGCCGCCGGGGCTGCTGCTGCGGAAGCCGGCGAGGGGTCGGGCGGTCGCACTGACGACCCTGAGGCCGCAGGAGCACCGGGCGCTGCACCGACCGCCGAACCCTCCGCCGGTTCTGCGGAGCAGGGCCCCGAGGAGCCCCAGCCCGGCGCCTACTTGCAGGCCGGTGACGACATCTTCATCAAGCTACCCTGGGCGTCGAGCTCCAGGGCGCCAGTCGAGGGGGAGACTTTTGACGGGGAGGTGCTCGCCTCTGCTGGGCTGTCATTGGTTGACGCGCCCGGCAGCAGCAGCGGTGAGCCTGAGGAGGAGCAGCTACTGCGGAAGCTGCTGTCACTCTACCGCACCCGGCAAGCCAAGCTGGCTTCCCGGGAAGCGCTTATCGCGAAGGCGGGAGTTGACATGGAGAAGCGCGCAGAGGAGCTCCGGGGACAAAATCAAGAAGCTCTTCGATCCCTGGCGCAGGAGCGGGAGCAAGTCGATGAGGAGCGCATGGCCTTTCTTCTCGAGAAGGCCGAGGCTGAGGAGGAACAAAGACTTGCTGCCGAGAGGCAGTTCACGCGGGAAGGCGAGCTAGTGCAGCGGAAGGCCCACCTCGACAGCTATGAGGAAGAGCTCGCCGAGCGCGAGCGAGCACTTGGCGGGGCGCTCAAGGAGGCAAAGGATGCCGCAGCAACTGCAGAGGCCGCCAAGAGGGAACTAGAGGAGAAGGTGGCGCGGCTGGAGGCCGAAATTGGGAAGAGTGGCGAGGAGCTTGCCGCGCTCAAGCGTGAGCGCGAGAAGGATGCTGCCGCCCATGGTGAGCTGCAAGGCCTTCTCGCTGAGAGGGGCAAGGAGCTCAGCGCCGCCAAGGATTCCAAAGCAGATCTGGAGCTGAAGCTGGCCACGCTGACGCAGACGCTGGAGGCCGCCAAGGAGCGGGAGAAGACCTTGGCGGAGAAGGTCAAGGCTGACGCAACGCTGCTGGAGAGCATTGCAGTCACCCAGAACTCCTTCAGAGACACAGTGGAGCACTGGACCGAGGGTCTGGTGAACACTGCCGCCGTCATCAACGAGGAGCTGGCGCAGCTGGGGATGGAGGACTTTGGGTATCCTTCCGACGAGAGCCTTCAACCCAGCGCCAAGCTCAGTCTATTCTTCAAGGGCGTGGCGACGGCACTCCGGCGGCTCCGGGAGAGGATCCCGAAGGCCAAGATCGCTGACTCGTCGGATCCTCCTCGACAGCGACTCCACTGCATCGTCGGATCCACGAGCTCATCGGGATCAGTGCCAAGTTCTTCATGATCGACAACAAGAAGACGCTCGAACCCGCATCGAGCGCCAAAGAGAAGCGCGACGTCAATCCGACAAGCGCGCTAGGCCCTCTGTTGACATGCATGCACCAGGGGAACAAGGCGATCTGCCGTACGCGGTAGGTTGTCCTGCGTTCACTCGTGAGCTGCGGCAAGTCCAGTGGCCCAGCACAAAAAACTTCTAGCCAGACATACCGGAGAAGTACGATGGCAAGACGCATCCGTCAGAGTTCCTCAGCATCTACACCATTGCGGTGCAAGCTGCCGGGGGACGAGATGACAAGATCCTTGCCAACTACTTCCCGCTGGTGCTCAAGCCCAATGTCAGATCCTGGCTCATGCACTTGCCGGACAACTCCATATCCTCTTGGGCTGATCTGTGCCATCAGTTTGTCGCCGCCTTTACCGGCGGACACAAGCCTCATGGCCAGGAGAGTGATCTTCATTTGCTCGCATGGAAGGAAGGAGAGCCCCTGCGCAAGTACATTCAGAGATTCAGTAGCGTGCAACACAACATCCCAGACGTCCACCCTGCCACGGTGATCAGCGCGTTCCATCAGAACGTGCGGAACCGCAGGATGCGGGAGGAAATGGTGATGTGCAAGATCAGGGACGTCAGTGAGTTATATGCACTGGCCGACAAGTGCGCACGTGCTGAGGAAGGGAGGAGACTCCCTGGAGAAAATATAGGAGCGGGAGGATCTGACAGTGAAGATGCCGCCCCGACAAGGAAAAACCGGTGGCGGAACAACAGAAGGAGGGAAGGCAAAGAAGTGCTAGTTGTTGAGAAGTCCGGCAACGGTGGTGGCGCCAAGGAAGCCAAAGCTGGTGACTCCGGCAAGGAGGTTGCCGCGGAGGTGGCGGTCGCTGACAAGCAGGACGGCACCAACAAGCAGTATTGCAAGATTCACCGCACCAAGGGCCATGATCTTCAGAACTGCAAGAGGGTCGAGCAGCTCGTTGAGCAACAGAAAGCTGAATACGAGCGGCGCGACAAGGAGAAGGCCCAGGAAGGAGCTGGTGGATCCGGCAAGAAACGCCCCGGCCGAGGAGGACGCCGCGGCAAGGCCAAGCAGCGGCAAGGAGACAGACCTCCTCGCGGCCGCGACAAGGACGAAGATGACGGCGACGATGAAGATATGGATGATGAGGAGACCGATGAGCAGGAGTTCCAGAAAGCTACAGAGGTCCTGTGCGTTGACGGTGGTGCTTCTCTGCATGCCTCGCACCGCCAGCTCAAGCAGTGGATGCGGGAGGTTAATGCAGCAGAACCACCCGTCGAGTCACGCAGGCCTCTGAAATGGTCCAGCACGCCTATCATCTTTGATATTGAGGACCACCCGGATCGCATAACTGCGGTCGGGTGCTTGCCGATGTTGGTTTCACCAACAATCCGCAACCTCAAGGTCACTAAGATGCTAGTTGAGGGCGGGGCCGGCTTGAATTTGATCTCCTCCGCAGTGCTCCAGAAGCTCCAGATCCCCGACAGCGAGCTCGAAGAGACCGGCACATTTCAAGGAATCAACCCAGGAAGGAGTAAGCCAAAGGGAAAGATCACGTTGCCGGTAACATTTGGCAGTGAACTGAACTTCAGGACTGAGAGGGTCACGTTTGACGTTGCCAACTTTCCATTACCTTACAATGGAATCCTTGGCCGTCTGGCACTCGCCAAGTTCATGGCAGCCTCTCACTATGCGTACAACGTACTGAAAATGCCAGGCCCAATAAGTGTCATCTCTGTCCCTGGCGACAAGAAGGATGCTCTTATCTGTGCCGACAAGATCTACCGGGAAGCAGCAGCTGCAGCAGAACGAAGGACACTTGCCGCTGAAGCTCCCGGGGGGAAGAAGAAGACCAAGTCCGGCAAGAGCTCTGATGCCCACTCCGGCAAGCGCACCTCTTCGGAGTGCTGCGCTGCCGTCGAGGACGCACCATCGAGCTCCACCGGCAAGTGCAAGAAGGCGATGGCAGCTCCACCTGCGACTAAGAATGTGTCCGCTAAGGAGGATGGCACTGGTGGTACCTTCACCATCAGCGCCACTCTTGACCCCAAATAGGAAAGCGCGCTCGTTGCTTTCCTGTGGGCGAATGTCGACGTGTTTGCATGGAAACCGTCTGATATCCCCGGTGTTCCCAGGAAAGTGATTGAGCACCACCTTGCCGTCTGTCCTCATGCGCGGCCCGTCAAGAAGAGAGTCAGGAAGCAGGCAGTTGAGCGCCAAGAATTTATCACAGAAGAAATCAAGAAGTTGGAAGCAGCAGGCCTTGTCAGAGGAGTACTCCATCCCACGTGGTTGGCCAATCCTGTTGTTGTGCACAAAGCTAACGGGAAATGGAGACTTTGTATTGACTTCACTGATGTTAATAAAGCTTGTCCCAAAGACCCATTTCCCTTGCCGCGTATTGACCAGATTGTTGACTCCACAGCCGGATGTGATTTGCTTTCATTTCTTGATGCATACTCAGGATACCATCAGATCTTCATGACAGAAGAAGATGAAGAGAAAACCGCATTTATCACCCCGTGTGGCACATACTGCTTTGTACGGATGCCTTTCGGTTTAAAGAATGCTGGTTCAACATTCGCAAGGGTAGTTCACCATGCTTTTGAGCCACAAATACACAGAAATGTGGAAGCTTACATGGATGACATAGTGGTCAAGAGCAAGGACAAAGTGACCTTGATTCAAGATTTAGATGAGACATTTGCAAACCTGCGCAAGATCAACCTCAAGCTTAACCCCAAGAAGTGCGTGTTTGGAGTCCCTTCCGGCAAGCTTCTTGGGTTCTTCGTGTCTCGGCGGGGAATTGAAGCCAATCCCGACAAGATCAAAGCCATCGAGCAGATCGAAGCACCAAAGCGCGTCAAGGATGTACGAAGGCTTGCCGGTTGCGTGGCTGCTCTCAGCAGGTTTATCTCTAGATCTGCTGAGCGCGCCCTGCCATTTTTCAAAATTTTGAAAAAGGCAGGTCCAATGAAATGGACTCCGGAAGCGGAGGCTGCGCTGCGGGACTTGAAGAGATACCTGTCCTCCACTCCAACGCTTGTCGCACCTAAGCCGCAAGAGAAGTTGCTGCTGTATATAGCAGCAACCAATCAAGTGGTTAGTGCTGCGTTAGTGGCGGAGAGGGAGGCAGATAATGAGCCAGCAACCACGGCAGATCCATCCAGCGACAAGCAGGGGGCTTCGCCGACAAGCTCTCGTCCCGACAAACATGAGTTTGCGCAGGAGCATGATAAAATGCCAAGGAGAATGGTGCAGTGCCCAGTTTACTCTGTCAGTTCCCTTTTGCAGGGGGCTAGATCAAGGTACTCTGGTGTGCAGAAGTTGCTTTTCGGCCTCCTCATGGCCTCAAGAAAGCTGCGCCATTACTTCCAAGCACATGAGATCACAGTCGTCACTCGCTTTCCGCTGAAGAGGATACTGCAAAATCCAGAAGCAACAGGCAGGATCGTCGAGTGGGCGCTGGAACTGTCAAGCTTTGGTCTCAAATTCGAGAGCACTTCAACTATCCAAAGCAGAGCATTGGCAGAGTTCATAGCAGAATGGACGCCAACCCCAGATGAAGAAATTCCAGAGACAAGCATCCCCGTCAAAGAAGCAAGCAAAGAGTGGCTGATGTACTTTGATGGTGCCTTCTCGCTGCAAGGCGCCGGTGCAGGCGTGCTGCTTACCGCACCCATCGGAGAACACCTCAAGTACGTAGTCTAGATGCACTTTCCCAAAGAGCAAGCAACCAACAATACTGAAGAGTATGAAGGATTGCTTGCCGGTCTCAGAATTGCAGCGGACCTTGGGATCAAGAAGCTTATTGTCAGGGGTGACTCACAGCTTGTCGTCCGACAAGTGAACAAGAACTACCAGAGTCCGTTGATGGAAGCGTATGTCGATGAAGTGAGAAAACTAGAAGAGCACTTTGACGGCCTACAGATGGAGCATATCCCAAGGGCTCAGAATGACATTGCTGATGGCTTGTCAAAGTGCGCCGCACTAAAGTTACCTGTGGAACCAGGGATCTTTGTGCTTAAGTTGACTCAACCATCCGTAACACCATCAACTGGACAAAGCAAGAAGAGGAAGTTGGTTTCTGGTGACTACTTTCCGGCAGAGCTCCCCGAAGCCGCTGCCAAGAAAGTCCCCAAGATCAACACCAGAGATGCTGAGGGGCAGTCTGCTCCGGCAAGGCTTATGGTTTGTTCCATTGAAGCAGACGCTCCCGACAAGTTTTGCTCCAGCAAGCTTGACGGGGAACATCAAGCTCCGGTAGGACCACAAGCCCTTGCCGTGGAAGCGGATGTTCCCGCAGTAGCAGATATGCCTTTAGTCCTTGTTGTCGAGCCGCAAGCTCCAGCATGGGCACAGCAGATTGTCCATTTCCTTCAGACAGGAGAACTTCCCGAAGAACAAGAAGAAGCGGAAAGAGTAGCCCGGCAGTCAAGTATGTACCAGTTTGTCGATGGCATACTGTACAGAAGAAGACTCAACGGTGTGAAATTGAAGTGTATTCGCCAGGAAGATGGACAAAAGCTGTTGGCAGAGATACATGGAGGCATATGTGGCCACCACATTGGCGCAAGAGCACTTGCCGGCAAAGCTTTCCGGCATGGTTTCTTTTGGCCGACAGCCCTCCAGGATGCAACTGCACAAGTAACCAAGTGTGAAGCATGCCAGTTCCACTCCAAGCAGATACACCAGCCAGCCCAAGCTCTCCAGACGATCCCTTTGTCCTGGCCATTTTCGGTCTGGGGGCTCGATATCCTCGGCCCCTTCCCCCGAGCTGTCGGGGGCTTTGAGTACTTGTACGTCGCAATCGACAAGTTCACAAAGTGGCCGGACGTGCAGCCAGTGAGGAAGGTGACAGCACAGTCAGCAGTCAAGTTATTTCGGTCTATTGTTTGCCGTTTCGGGATCCCTAACAAGATCATCACCGGCAACGGCACGCAATTCATGAGCTGCACCTTCATGCAGTACGTCCAAGACCTTGGCGCCAAGGTCTGCTTCGCTGCTATTGCTCATCCGAGAAGCAAAGGTCAAGCAGAGAGGGCAAATGCTGAAGTGCTGCACGGGCTCAAGACCAGAACTTTCGACAGGCTGCACAAGTGCGGAAGGAACTGGATCGAGGAGCTGCCGGTGGTTCTTTGGTCGATCAAAACGACGCCAAATCGAGCCACTGGCCAGACACCTTTCGCTCTAGTATATGGAGCAGAGGCAGTTCTCCCCACGGAACTCGTATACGGATCACCTCGAGTGCTCGCTTATGATGAGCTTGAGCAAGAACAGCTGCGGCAAGACGACGCGCTGCTCCTTGAGGAAGATCGTCTTCATGCTGCTGTACGAGCTGCTCGATACCAGCAAGCTTTGCGCCGCTATCATAGCCGCAAAGTTAAAGCCAGAAGCTTCGAGGAAGGCGACCTTGTTCTTTGGCGTGTTCAGTCCGCCAAGAATTCCAACAAGTTGACGCCGAAGTGGGAAGGCCCTTATCAGGTGAGACGAGTCACAAGGCCAGGCGCTGTCCGCCTTGAGACTGAAGATGGCATTCCAGTGAGCAACTCCTGGAACATAGAACATCTTCGTAAGTTTTTCCCATAAGGCGCGGTTGCCGGAACCCGTTCCGGCAACCACTTTTTGTACAAGTCTTGCCGCTGTTGCATGTAATCCTTTGTACAAAGCCGGGCGCAGACCCCGTGCATAAGTAAAACCCTATGTGCTCCGCACAGCCTGTCCATTTCATCCGTTAGTTCCTTTCTTGCATGCAACTATCTGACACTTTGTGCAGCACCTACATCCGGTAAGCAGTAACGAGCCGAAGAGCTCCATATTATTATTTTCTCTTCTTTCTTTTTCTTAAAGGAAAAGAAGGTTCTCTCGCACACAAGTATGCCGGGGGGAAGGAGAAGGGTGTGGGCCAGGCGTCGTTCAAGCAAAGACTTGCCTTACCGGGAAGCAAATAACAGAAAAGCTAAGTTGCCAAAGTTTGAGCAATCACTTTTTTTAAATTTTTGAGTTATCTTCCTCGAACGACCCTGCTTTGTATGGAAAATCTGTGCACGGAGGAACCAACTCGTGACTAGTTGCGCCCTTACTTTGTTTCGAGTCCGCTCAACAACTTAAGCGTGCTGCATCTAGTCACGACAAGGTTTCTTGTCGGAAGCAACGCCGCCAGCAGGCTGCTGAAGTTCCGCACTCAGTGCTCGCGGCTCGGGCGCCTGCGCCGACAAGTTCCCTAGAAGCGTAGGGTGAAAACATACAAAGGGAGGAATCTAGTAGAGGAAATAACATTGCAATTTGATAACAGAAATAAAGTTATATTACAAAGATAACTTGTCGCAGCTCTAATAGACTGTTTTCATGACATGACTAGCAGCAACAAGGGAAAAGAAGAAATGGGCGGCCTAATCTACGCGCCCGCCCTCGACTCGCTTGATCTCGCTCACCTTGTCCACAATGGGTGCGACAAGGGCCTTGAGTGCGTCCAGATCGGCGTCAGGCGGCAAGGATCGGAGGACGTTGGTGAAGCTGAGGCCTGGGTTGCGGAAGGCCACCTTCATCAGCACCTTCTGGAGAACCCTAGCGCAGATTTTACGTGACTCGTCGGCCAGCTGCTTCGGGATCCTCTCCCGGAGCCGCTGGAGTGCCGTCGCCATGCCCTTGAAGAATAGACTGAGCTTGGCGCTGGGTTGAAGGCGCTCGTCGGAAGGATACCCGAAGTCCTCCATCCCCAGCTGCGCCAGCTCCTCGTTGATGACGGCGGCAGTGTTCACCAGACCCTCGGTCTAGTGCTCCACTGTGTCTCTGAAGGAGTTCTGGGTGACTGCAATGCTCTCCAGCAGCGCCGCGTCAGCCTTGACCTTCTCCGCCAAGGTCTTCTCCCGCTCCTTGGCGGCCTCCAGCGTCTGCGTCAGCGTGGCCAGCTTCAGCTCCAGATCTGCTTTGGAATCCTTGGCGGCGCTGAGCTCCTTGCCCCTCTCAGCGAGAAGGCCTTGCAGCTCACCATGGGCGGCAGCATCCTTCTCGCGCTCACGCTTGAGCGCGGCAAGCTCCTCGCCACTCTTCCCAATTTCGGCCTCCAGCCGCGCCACCTTCTCCTCTAGTTCCCTCTTGGCGGCCTCTGCAGTTGCCGCGGCATCCTTTGCCTCCTTGAGCGCCCCGCCAAGTGCTCGCTCGCGCTCGGCGAGCTCTTCCTCGTAGCTGTCGAGGTGGGCCTTCCGCTGCACTAGCT
The DNA here is from genome assembly GCF_018294505.1 of Triticum aestivum. NCBI lineage: Eukaryota > Viridiplantae > Streptophyta > Magnoliopsida > Poales > Poaceae > Triticum > Triticum aestivum. The sequence continues at coordinate 612,885,671 of NC_057813.1, forward strand.
CGCCTTCCCGCGCGGACTGCTTCTCGGCAGCAAGTCTTTGTTCCTCCTCAGCCTCGGCCTTCTCGAGAAGAAAGGTCGTGCGCTCCTCGTCGACTCGCTCCCGCTCCTGCGCCAGGGATCGAAGAGCTTCTTGATTTTGTCCCCGGAGCTCCTCCGCGCGCTTCTCCATGTCAACTCCCGCCTTCGCGACAAGCGCTTCCCGGGAAGTCAGCTTGGCTTGCCGGGTGCGGTAGAGTGACAGCAGCTTCCGCAGCAGCTGCTCCTCCTCAGGCTCGCCGCTGCTGCTGCCGGGCGCATCAACCAATGACAGCCTAGCAGAGGCGAGCACCTTCCCGTCAAAACACTACTAGGAAAAGGGCTATAGATGGGATTGACACTAATGGCGCACCAGAAAGATGGTGCGCCATTAGTATATACTAATGGCGCACCACAATCTGATGCGCCATTAGAGTTTAAACTACTAATGGCGCACCACGCTAAGGGTGCGCCATTAGTATCAAATTTTTTTCTTAACTAGTGCGCCTTTCCAAACATACTAATGGCGCATCCGGGCAAAGTGCGCCATTAGTAGTTGTAACTACTAATGGCGCACCAGGCAGCAGGTGCGCCATTAGTATAGATTTTTTTTTGAACTAGTGCGCCTATCCAAACATACTAATGGCGCATCCTGCCCGAGTGCGCCATTAGTAGTTGTAACTACTAATGGCGCACCAGGCAGTGGGTGCACCATTAGTATAGAATTTTTTTTTGAACTAGTGCGCCTATCCAAACATACTAATGGCGCATCCTGCTTAAGTGCGCCATTAGTAGTTGTAACTACTAATGGCGCACCATGCAAGAGGTGCGCCATTAGTAAGTGGGCAGCAACAAGATATTTGGGACAGCCTCTCCTACCCACACACTCACTTTCTCCCCACTTCATTCTCTCCACCTCCTCCTTGTCTCGGGTGCCTCCTCTTTTTCACCTCATTTCCACCATAGATTCATTCAAATTAAGTGGTTAAATTACCTTGTTTTAATAGGTAAGTAAGGGGGGAAGCTATATTTAGGTTGTTCTCCTTACAACAATGTGCACATGCACTTTTTACGGCCTAGCTAGATCTATGTATGTTCGTGGTGTTGCATATGTTTGTGGTGTTGCATATGTGTTTGTGTTTGGAGGTGTACCGGTATTTGATATGCGATAGTTGCCAATATTTTGCCGGAATGTTGATTCATTTCCGTTTCGGCGAGAATTTTGGCATTAAGCATTCTTTTTGGTCCTATTTTTAGGGAAAGTCATGCCAAATTTTTGTTTGGTTCTAAAATATCGTCTTGCTCTACCCCGCAGGCGACCATGGTCCGCACGATGACCGAAGGCATCGTGAATAGGTTTTTGAGGTCCGCGAAGGCCGAGATGCTTCAAAAGAACGAGACGGAGATAAGATGTCCGTGTCGAAGATGCAAGCTGAAGAGCCTTATTGCGGACCCGGATTCCGGGCAGGTGCGGGACCACCTGCTGTTGCGTGGTTTCATGGATGGCTATCGGTGGCAAGGTGATGAAGATGACTACGAAGTCGTCCATGCGGGCCGGGCAAGAAATGAGGAAGGGCAGCAAGACAACCACCGCGGCTCGGGCGGGCGAGAAGACGAAGAATCCCCAGGAGATGATCACGACTGTGATGCTGTACACAGTCATCATGTAGAAGATGCAGGACATGATGATGAGGAAGATGCCGGAGCAGGCGACGGGCATGATCATGAAGATGATGATGCCGGCGGAGCAGACGACGCTGGACCATCGATGGGCTGGGTGCAGGACCCTCATATTCAAGAGCTGCTTCTCAAGCAGACGGATAACGCAAGAGCTGCCGCCCGAGAGAAAGCCAAGATGGATCAACTTGAGTTAGACGCGGTTACTCCATTGTATGAAGGATGCAGGCCCGAGGATACCCGCCTGAAAGTAACGCTCATGGCCCTGGAGATGAAGGTAAAACACAAAATGACCGACGCATGCTTCGACGAGAACATGTCATTCTGGCACGAACGTCTTCCCAAGGGGAACAAGTGCCCGACCAGTTTGGAGGAGGCGAAGAAAATCGTGTGTCCTCTGGATTTACCGCACGTGAAATACCATGTGTGCATGAACAATTGCATCATTTATCGGGACGAGCACGCGGAGTCTACAATATATCCGGTGTGCGGTGTCACTCGATACAAGAAGAGGAAGAAAGCTCCTCGAAAAGTGGTGTGGTACTTTCCGATCACTCCTCGTCTGCAGCGGTATTTCGCGGATCCTAAGGTAGCAAAGCTCCTGCGTTGGCACGCGGATAGGGAGGAGAAGAAGCGAGAAGATGACGCAAATGATCCGGAGATAGATAAAAAAGACAAGATGCTGAGTCACCCTAAGGATGCGAGCCAGTGGCAAGCATTGAACTTCGAATACCCAGAATTTAGGAACGATCCAAGGAACATCGTGCTGGGCGCGAGCACCAATGGAGTCAATCCGTTTGGCAGCCAGAGAAGCACACATAGCACCTGGCCTGTGTTTGTGTGGATGTACAACCTTCCCCCCTGGTTGTGCATGAAGAGGAAGTACATTCACATGAGTATGCTAATTGAAGGGCCGAAACAACCAGGGAACGACATCAATCTGTATCTGGGGCTGCTGAAAGAGGAGCTTGACACGCTGTGGAAAACGCCAGCCAATACGTGGGACGCCGCAGAGAAAGAATATTTCCCTATGGGAGCCGCACTGCTCTCGACGGTGCACGACTATCTCGGTTACGGATATCTTGCGGGGCAGGTAGTCCACGGATTTTCTGGATGCGTAAGGTGCATGGATGACACAACGTATCGCCAGCTAGATAGAGATCCCGGGTCTTCGAAAACTGTGTTCATGGGACATCGAAGGTGGCTTCGCGACGATGACCCGTGGAGGAAACGCAAGGATCTGTTCGATGGTGAAACCGAACCCCGAAAACGCCCGTGTACGAGGAGCGGCGAGGAAGTAGACAAGCTGTTGAAAAATTGGAAAGACTGCCCACTGCCGGGAAAGAAGCAAAAGGCGCCAGAGCCGGGAAAGAAGCGAAAGGCGCCAGAGCCGCTGCTGAAGGTATGGAAAACGAGGTCTGTTTTCTGGGACTTGCCGTACTGGAAGATCCACCGTGTGCCTCACAGCCTTGATGTCATGCATATCACGAAGAACGTGTGCGAGAGTCTGCTTGGTACCCTGCTCAACATGCCAGAGAGGACCAAAGATGGGCCGAAAGCAAGGGCAGACTTGAAATCAATGGGCATCAGGCAGGAGCTTCACGCTATATATGATGAAGATCATGATGATGATGATGATGATGATGATGATGATGATGAGGCGAAGCAGGACACAGAAAGTCGTCGCAAAGGCAAAAAGGCCAAGAAGACCGGAAATGACTACCCTCCCGCGTGCTTCACTCTAAGTCAGGAGGAGATCGAGCAGTTTTTCACCTGCCTCCTAGGAGTAAAACTTCCTTACGGTTACGCGGGGAAGATAAGCAGATACCTAGACCCAGCGAAGCAGAAGTTCAGCGGGATGAAGTCTCACGACTGTCACGTGCTGATGACGCAGATACTTCCAGTTGCAATCCGTGGGATCATGGACGCGCACGTCCGTGAAACGCTATTTGGCCTATGCAACTTCTTCGACGTCATCTCTCGGAAGTCGATTGGCGTGAGGCAACTCAGAAGGCTACAGGAAGAGATCGTGGTGATACTATGCGAGCTTGAGATGTACTTCCCGCCCGCATTCTTCGACGTTATGGTGCATCTGCTGGTCCATATAGTGGAGGATATCATCCAACTCGGGCCGACGTTCCTGCACAGCATGATGCCATTCGAAAGGATGAATGGTGTCATCAAAGGATACGTTCGCAACATGTCACGTCCAGAAGGAAGCATAGCCAGGGGCTTTCTGACCGAAGAGTGCATCTCCTACTGCACGAATTATCTAGGCATCGAGAACCCCGTTGGTCTGCCCGTCAACAGGCACCTCGGTAGGCTCGCTGGATGGGGTCACCGTGAGGGTCGCCGCGAAATGCATGTCGACTTCGAGGGTCGACTCGCCGACTTTGAAAGAGCAAACCTAGTCGCGCTACAACACATAGACGTGGTCGATCCTTGGGTGGTAGAGCACAAAACCTTTATTAAAAAGACGTACAATGACCGAGGCCAACAGAGGACGGACGGAGATACACTCAAAGAGCACAACTCATGTTTCACGCGTTGGTTCAAGCATAAGCTTCTGTCGTACCCTTTACATGAGGATTCTTCCGCGGAAGAACAACTCATATTCGCCTTGTCACAGGGCGCCGAGCACAACCTGATGACCTATGAGGCGTACGATATCAACGGCTACACATTCTACACCGAGGCCAAGGACATGAAGAGCGATGGTTATCAGAACTCCGGGGTAACGATGGAATCCTACACCGGTAACGACAAGGACAGATACTACGGAAGGATCGAGGAGATCTGGGAGCTGAGCTACGCTGGAGAGAAGGTCCCGATGTTCCGTGTCAGATGGGCCAAGAACGTCATAAAAGAAGACCGGTATTTCACCACCATGGTTATACCCGAAGCCAAATCCAAGACCGTGGGCGCAAACGTCACCGCGAAAAATGAGCCATGGGTACTGGCTTCCCAAGTGGACCAATGCTTCTTCATTACCGACCCGCCAAAGCCCAGTCGTGTTGTCGTGAGGAGAGGCAAAAGGAAGATCATCGGAATGGATGGAGTAGCCAATGAGCAAGACTTCGACAAGTACGGCGACCCGAGGATCGAACATGACGACGATGATGAAGTAGCAGCATACACCACAAGAAGAAGCAGGACCACCCTACCTAAAGGACGTCCGTTCCACAGAAGAACTCCATTTGCGAAAAAGAAGGGCAAGAAGATTGTGAACAGATAGCTAGCTAAGATCGATTGTATTTAAATCGTAGCCTTCATTTCTCGATTGTATTTCATGGGTACTTTTTGAACTATCATGAATATTTTTAAATTTCATGGACACTCGATCTCGATCCCCCTCCATCTCGATCGCTATCCCACCTCGCCAGATCCGGCCCCCCTCGCCGCCGAGCACCCCCCCAGTCCACCGGCCGCCGCCGCCGACCCCCGCACCCTCGATTCCCCTACTCAACCGCCGCCGCCGACCCCCCGCACCCCGCGCACCGTCTTATAAAAAAAATTAGTATCAAACAGCTTTTTAAATGCTACTGTCTTATAAAAAAAATATTACTGTTATTATTTAAACAAGTTTGAACATATTTAAACATAAATAAGTATCCAACAGCTTTTTAAATGCTAAAAAAAATTTGTGGAGCCTGGGAGTCGAACCCAGGACCTCTCGATCCCCCTCCATCTCGATCGCTATCCCACCTCGCCAGATCCGGCCCCCCTCGCCGCCGAGCACCCCCCCAGTCCACCGGCCGCCGCCGCCGACCCCCCGCACCCTCGATTCCCCTACTCAACCGCCGCCGCCGACCCCCCGCACCCCGCGCACCGTCTTATAAAAAAAATTAGTATCAAACAGCTTTTTAAATGCTACTGTTTTATAAAAAAAATATTACTATTATTATTTAAACAAGTTCGAACATATTTAAACATAAATAAGTATCAAACAGCTTTTTAAATGGTAAAAAAAATTTGTGGAGCCTGGGAGTCGAACCCAGGACCTCCTGGTGTGAGAATTGGCTGCTGACCAGTCGAGCTAGTAGAGTGGGCTTGACATAGATGGGTTCTGGTACTACATAACCTTTTGGCTCGAGCTGAAATAAAAAAAATACTAATGGCGCACCACGGTGAGGTGCGCCATTAGTATGGACATGCTAATGGCGCACCACGGTGAGGTGCGCCATTAGTATTGTGGCCCCCCCTTCGCCCGATCCTCCCTTCGCCCGATCCCCCTCGCCAGTTCTCTCCCTCTCGATCCACCGCCGCCGCCGCCGCTGCCCTCGCCCTCACCCTCGCCCTCGCCCTCTCCCTCCCTCGCCCTCTCCCTCCCTCGCCCTCTCCCTCCCTCGCCCTCTCCTCGCCGCCCGGACGCCGCCCGGACGCCGCGCCGACGCCGCCTCGACCCCGCCCCGACCCCGCCGCCCGGACGCTGCCCCGACCCCGCCGCCCGGACGCCGCCCCGGACGCCGCCCCGACCCCGCCGCCCGGACGCCGCCCCGACCCCGCCGCCCGGACGCTACCCCGCCGCCCCGACGCCACCTCGACCCCTGCCTCTCTACGAGGAGGTAACCCTAACCCCACCTGCTTATGTTGCAATTTTCACACCCTACCCAACCTGTGAAGTGCAATCTGCTGTCATAAACTGTGGCCTGTCACTATCCCATTTCATGCCATGCTAGTAACTAGGGTATTTTGGTGTGCATCTGACAAGACCTAGGCTCTAAATTGTAATGTTCATATTGGCACCAATCCTGACTGCCACTATTGGTCTCATTGGTTTACTACTTTATTTTATCTTAATGTGATCAATTGTAGAAATACATCATATGTAAGATGCTATACTAAATACAACATATCTTCGCAGAGTATGCAAGCACCTTGCTGTTTCCCCCATTTCTGTGCTTGTGTGGAACGGAGAATGTAGAATAGGTTGCACATGCTTGAATATCTTGGGTAGGATTGTTTGCTTTGTCTAGTTCTTGCCAACATATAGGACTTCATTTCTGTTTCATCAGGGCATGCAATAAACAAACACTGGATATGTCTGATTGGCTGCTAGTTACATAGTGTATGATCTATGCTTATGTTGCATTTTTTCATACACTACAGTACTTGTTGAATGCAATCTGTTGTCATAAAGTTTGATTTGTCCATGCCCTATTTCATGTTGTGTGAATAACAAGGGCATTTTGGTGTGCATTTGACAAGATCTAGGCTCTAAGTTGTAATGTTCAGATTGGTGGTAGTCCTGCTTGCCTTTGTTGCTCTCATTGGTTTACTATTTTACTTTATCTTCTTTTGATCATTTGTAGCAACTAGCAATACAGCAGATACAAGATGTTATACTTCATGCAACATCTCACCGCAAGCTCCCAATCAAGTGAGTGGGGGAAACAAATGCAGGAGCTGAACATAGGGGAACACACACTCGGTCCCGGCGGTTACAGAGTGGCGGAGCCTATATGGGACAAGGAGGAGGCGGACCGTGCCGAGCAAGGCCTACCGCCCCTCTTCGATAAATACGGTGACAAGCAGACCAGGAACTTTGTCAGGGCCCGGTACAAGAAGGACCCGAAAACAAAGGAGCTTACCACGGATCCGAAGACCAGGCGGCTTGAGCTTGTTCTGGTAAGGAATACACCCCCGCGTAATTAGCTCCATATGGTTGCATTCTAATTAATGAAGCCGAATTTCTAAATGGTTCACATTCCTTCCGCAGGCGACTGAAAGCAGTAGCGCGGGGTCGACTCAGAGCAACCCTTGGAACACCACTCTAAATAGGGGGTTGAATATAATGAAGAACAAGGATAAGCTCAGTAAGCCGACGTCAGCTGGTCGTGTGGCCGGCAAAGGCTTGTCGACAAAATGGGGGTCATACTATACCGCTGGTGTGCGGAAGGAGAAAAAGACCAGCTCGGAAAGCCAGGCGCGAGAGGTTCAAGAACTCAAGGCACAGGTGGCGCGGATTCCGGAGATTGTCCAAGAGCAAGTGGAACAACGACTCGGAGCGACGATCACCGCCCTTGTGCCTACCTTGATCTCGGGGTTGAGTGCGTAGATTGCGGGAGGCCAACAGGGGCCGCCCCCGATTCCTAGCTTCACGGCCAGCAACTCGTATAATGCGATGGCGGGGCCATTGGTGCCTCCGGCGGAGGCGGCATTGGTGTCTCCGACGCCGGCACGGGAGCTTAATGCATCCGGGTGTACGCCGGCCGGCACCTCTTCAGCAAGCGGCCGCTCCATCAACTGCACGCCCGCCGTTGGCGGTGCCTCGACATTAGCCGAGCTCGATGTCATCATCACGGTAACTAATTAAGCCTCTCTCGGCCGAGGACTTCATCTCCTTGCCTTTGACTGGGCATCCCTGACGCCCTACATGTTTTCGCAGGGCGCCGCCGACGTTCCGTGCACTCTCCTCCACTTCGTGAACAACGAGTTGGTCGATGTCGCCAAGGGCAAAATCGTTCAACCGGGCAACCCCTTGTTCCACGGTACCCAGATGCCACTCAACTTGTTTAGGGTTCAACTGGTTCGGGTGCTGCCAGGCTGCGACGACTTGTTACCTCCGATTCGACCCGTCGGGGCCGACGATGATGACGTGATGACCCTCAGCGCCTGCCTGAGCTGGCCCCTGCTTTGGCCGAAGAGCCAGATTCGTTTGGGGGCGGGGGACACCACCCCAAAGACAACACCGCCAGTCGTGCCGGCGCCAAGTCGGCCCCATGGCAAGACCGCCGTAACGGTGCCGGACATCCCTATGCCACTGGATCCAAACATGCATATGGCACAGGATCAGAACGACGACGACGACGACGATGATACATTTGGCAACGTCGATCAGTACTTTGCCGAGCATGGGTACGATGGCGACTTCATGGGGCCTCCTTCTCAAGAACCAAACCCAACAAAAGACGTGTGCGATCTAGCTCGTACCGCGGAGAAGCCAAGTTGCAACAGGCGCCGTCTGGCGTTCAGCTCTCAGGAGACGCCTCCAGCTGCCGACTTCACCGAGCCTCAGATAGGCGAGGTGCGAAATATTATCAGCCCCAACACACTCAAGAAGGCGGTCTGTGAGCAGAACTCGGTCCCATTACAGGAGAAGAAGAAGGCACGCAAAAGAAAGACTAAGAAGGGTGCGAGCCAGCCGGCACCGAGTACGATCCGTGCTCAGGACGGGCCACCTTCACCGCAGGATATCTTGAGGAGGGTGCATGTGGCGGGTAGGGCGATGCTACCACCAAATATGCTCAATGCTGCAACCGGTGCTATGCGGAGTCTGCACAACAGTGTTCTTTCTTTGGAGAAGCGGCGTCTCAGAGAGAAGGATGTGGCATACCCGGTTTTCGTGGCCAAGGTGCCAGAGGGCAAGGGCTTTGTGGATGGCGACATCGGGGGTACGATCGTCCTGCGGTTTGATGACATCTTTGCTATGTTTAACCTTCATCCGCTGCACTACACCTTCGTTCGGCTATTTTCGCTGAGTAAGGAGATGCGGATCATTCGCGACAAGACCCCGGACATCGTGATAGTCGACCCCTTCTACATGCGTGCCGAGATCTTGGGCAGCGCTGGGGACCGGCAAGTCGCGAGTTCTTACCTCGAAGGCGTCATTCTGGCAAACCAAGATAAGGATAACTTCCTCGTGCCTTACTTTCCCGAGTAAGTCCTCCCCTCAACCGGCCCGTAACATATGAATTCTTACTTTTCGATCGTTTTTCTTTTAACATTCCGTGTTTTCTGCAGTGACACACGTTGCACGCTCATCCTCCTAAGCCCCAAATATTCCATGGCCACGTATTTCGACCCGGACCGTCAGTCGAACGTAGACTACACAAATGTCAAGAAGGTTCTTGATGATGTTCTCCCCGGCTACGCCCAATCTGGAGGCACCTTCACCAGGCCTATTCGTAAGTACGGCAAGCACGTGTTCTCCCACAATACGACGTTCTGCTGCGTCAAGCAGCCGCCTGGCGGTCAGAAGGGTGCCTACTACGCCATCCATCACATGCGGGCGATCGTACGGGACCATCATCAACTTCTGCTACCAAGTAAACTCCAAGATTGGGTCGCGAGCGTGTCGGCAATCCAGGACGCGGACCTCCGACAAGAATTCTTTCGTATCCAGTCGGAGTTTGCGGAAATCGTCCATCAAGATGTCCTTCGTACCTCGGGGCAGTTCTACCTCAGAAATCAACCGTCCAACAGTGACATCGACACAATGCTACAAATGCAGGATGACAATGCCCGTTCTTTCATGACTCCCACGATAGACGGCGGCTTCATCCACGCTCCGGTCCCTTGAGTCGAGTTGTCTAGTTCTGAAACATCGATTGGCTCATGTTGTAATTAAACTTTAATGAACTTGTAGTATGTCTCTTTGGTTTCGAGAGTCGTTCAACTTAGATGTAATCGATGCTATTAATGTCTTGCTTTTCTCTTCCGATCGTTCTGTTGCATAATTATATATTGCTTATGTATTGTCTGTGAATTGGTACTAATGTTTCGTTTGGCTAGTGCATAGCGATGCCGACGTATGTCGTGTACAAGGGTAAGGTTCCCGGAGTCTACGATGACTGGGAGGAGTGTCGGAGACAGGTTCACCGATTCAGCGGTAACAGTTACAAAGGGTACACCACTAGGGCCGAGGCCGAATCTAGATACGCCCGCTATCTAGCGGGAGAGGGGAGGGAGCGTTGGAGGAACCGGATGAAGACGAGTTTCATCGTGATGATGCTCATCGTGATGACCGCAGCTCTCTTCTATGTGATGGTAGTTTAGATGATCGATATCGACTTGTAATGCAAAGACAAACTCGCTACTCGCGGTCTCGAGACTTGTAATATAATGTTCTATCTTTGTTCGGTCTTTTTAATTCGGAGACTAATATGATGAATTGTATTCGGAGACTAATATGATGAATTGTATTCAAAGACTAATCTTCTATTGTATTTGATGAATCTATTGTTGATGTGTGCTGTCTATATTTTGTCAAATTATACATTTTGTAACCTGTGCAAAAAACAGAAAATAAAAAAATAAAAAAAACCTAATATTCATACTAATGGCGCATCACACGACAGTGCGCCATTAGTATGACAGTGCATACTAATGGCGCATCACCGGGTAGTGCGCCATTAGTATGCTGCGGTTACTAATGGCGCATCCAGAGGTGGTGCGCCATTAGTATGCCAAAGCACCTGGGTATACATGCCCCCTGGGAGGCATACTAATGGCGCACCAGGTGGTGCGCCATTAGTATACCAGATACTAATGGCGCACCAGGTGGTGCGCCATTAGTAAAAATTACTAATGGCGTGCTATCAATGGCGCACCAGTGATGCGCCATTAATGGCCATATTAGGTGCGCCATTAGTAGTGGTATTTCTAGTAGTGAAAGTCTTGCCCTCGACTGGCGCCCTGGAGCTCGACGCCCAGGGTAGCTTGATGAAGATGTTGTCACCGGCCTCCAAGTAGGCGCCGGGCTGGGGCTCCTCGGAGCCCGGCTCCGTAGAAGCGGCAGAGGGTTCGGCGGTCGGTGCAGCGCCCGGCGCTCCTGCGGCCTCAGGGTCGTCAGTGCGACCGCCCGACCCCTCGCCGGCTTCCGCAGCAGCAGCCCCGGCGGCCTTCTCGCCGGCAGTCTCATCAGCACCAACACCTTCCTTGCCGGCGCCCTCTGTCTCCATTGGCTCAGCCGAAGGTGGGTCTGAAGAACGAAGAAGGGAGGAAAATCAATCAAAAATCCAAGAAAGGAAAAACGGAAGAAACAGAACCCAAGGGAAAGTTTCTGGGCAAGTGGATTACCTGCGCCAAGATCTTCAGTTGTGGCCTCGGTCGCCGCAGGATCAGCAGTGTCGTCCCTTGCCGGGGAGTCCCCCCTTGCCGGAGAGCGCTCCCTTGCCCGGGGACTCCTCCCTTGGCGGCGCTGTTGAAGCAGGTGGCACTTAGGGACCAGCCTCCAGGCGCTCCTGATGAGGCTGCTCTGCTCCTGCACAAGTCAACAAGCAAGATGTCAACAAAGGAAAAGCACTCAAGCGCGCCCGACAGCAGAAGGCTAAACTATGAACTTACGCTGGGGGCTGCGCTGGGGGCTGCTACGAGGAGTGATTGCCGGGTCCGTCAAGGTGGTCTCTAACCCACCTCCTACCGACGCGATGGGGTCATCCTCGATGACGATCACCGCGGCCTTGGCCCTCTTCGCCGCTCTCTGGGCCAGTGTTCTGAAAAGAAAAAAGTCCAGATTGGAGCAAGTCAGATACAAGATATAAACAACAAGCTTGAAGGATTATAAGGGCACCAAAGAAACTCACTCTTCTTCCTCCTCATCGGAGCTGAGCGCGGAAAGATCGAAGTCCGGCCCTCCTTCGGTGCGGCGAAGTGGAGGAGTAGGATCCCTTGCCCGCTTGGCGGGGGCGGCGGCGGTGGCCCGGGAAGATCCCGCTCCAGTTGCCGCTGTTGCGTGAGGCGCTCCCGCGGCAACATTGCTTGCCGCGGTAGAGCGCATCGCGCGGCTCGGTGGCTGTGGAGCCGGCTGCCGCCCTGCTGCGTCCCCGGCCCTGCGAAGGCGCCTCCTTGGCGGGGCCGGGGGCTCCGCCTGCGACAAGCTCTCTGAAGGTTCAGCATCCTCCTCGCCGGCCTCGCTCGACTCGGCTTCAGAACCGGCAGGCTCCTCCTCGCCCATGAACTCCGCGCGTTCGGCAAGGTTTGCCGCCTCTGCAGCCTCCGCCTCCTCCACAGTAAACCCAAACACACCCGCAGCAGCTGCGGCCGCAGCCTCTTCCGCCCTAGTAGCGATGAGCTGCAGCTCCTCGTCGGTGGTGTCACGGGTGAGGCTCTTCTGCTCGTCGGCACGGACCGGCAATTCCTCCAAGGTGTCGAAGAATGCTCGCACAACGTCGTCCGCAGGCTCTTGCCAAGTTGGGACGATGTCGTGTGAATCGCACAACGGCGTAATGGCGCGGATCCGGTCAAGCGAAGAGTTATTGCACAAAGGAACTACGCCCCTTGGTAGTGTGAATGGGTGCTGGGGGTCGCGTTTGAATAATTCCAAGAGCATTGCATCCAACTCCAAGACAGTGAAGTTGTAGTTGAGGCCCGGCCGCAGCCTCATGATGTCCGCCGAATTCTTAAATACCTAGGCGGGCCTCCTCCTCTCCTGCAGGGGGGCAATGCAGCGGCGGAGGAAATCTGCCCCGACAGCACCTACGGTGAGCCCGACAAGCCTAAGGCGAAGAATCCTAGTGATGGCGATCTTCAGTCTCTCGTCTTCCGGGGCCATGTTGCTCCAGTCATTGCCGCGCACTATTGGAGTTTGGCGCACGGCGGTGAAGGGCTGCGGATCCTCCTCGACGATCCAACACCACTCCGCTCTCCACTCCTCCCACTTGCTGCGAAGCTCACCCTCCAAGTACGCCTCTTTCTTGCCGACTCTCGAGACCCAGGCAATCCCTCCGGCAAGCGGCTCTCCTCTCTCTACCCGAGGTATGAAGAAGTGGCGGAAAAGGGCTACACTAGGGTGGACTCCGACAAAGTTTTCGCACAAGTGTGCGAAAACTGCCATGGTCAGGACAGCATTGGGGGTGAAGTCAAGGAGGCGGAAGCCATATGTGTTCATAATGTCACAAAAGAACTCCGAGAAGGGCGGACAGAGCCCGCAATAGAAGAATAGCGGGAAGAACGGGTACCCATTTGGAGCCGACTCCGAGGCAGCAGCCGGGAGTACCCTCGTGCGCGGATGCGCACGCGTCTCCGTCGCCCAAAAGAGGTAGAAGTACTCCCTCAGCTCCTGCACGCCGAGCTGGGGGTGAAGATCGCCCGCTCCTTCCGCAGCGCCGCGAGCCACTGCGCCTCTGCCGACTTCACACCCTTTCCCTTGTCGGCTTTCGGGCCCATGGCGGAGGTGGTGGAGAAGGTCGACGGCGTGGTGATGCTGGTGACAATGGGAGGAGCGGAGCGCTGCTCTCTCGGCTTCGAGAAGAAGGGGGGAGCGGCGGAGTTTGTGAAGAAGGAGTAGCAGCAACCAACGGGGGGAACGAACTGCCCCTGTTTCCTCTGCTTATAAAGAGGGACGGGGCAGACGTTTCGCCCTTCCTAATAAACAACCACCCATGATCTCCCCCACGATGTCGCATTCAACGCGTGCTGTTATGGGGGAACGCGGTGGATACGGAGCGAGATTTGGTGTAGCCCAGCCCGCGTGTGCCCGTGCCCTGTCTTGGGCCTGGCCCAACAGCGCTCGGCACCGTGTCTGGCCCAGGCCCGGGAGCTCCTGTTGGTGTACTAGAATAGGGGTACCCTAGTACCCTGAACTTGTGCACGGGCAGTTGCAGCACCCCGCGGCAAGGCTTGCCGGGCGAACGCCAAGACCCTCCAAGGTTCCCTTGGAGCCATCCAAGAACAAAGTATATAAGCTAAGGAGACAAGACCCCGGCAAGAGGAGCTTGCTGGGAAGGCCAATCAAGGCGCACCAAGGAACTTGCCGCGACGCGCCACTCGCTCCGGCAAGGCAGCAAGGCCCCGGGAAGAGGAGCTTGCCGGGAAGACCAACCAAAGTACCTCGAGGCCCAGCAAGCGACAAGCCTCCGGGCCCGACAAGATAGCAGCAGCGGCAAGACACTTGCCGCGGCAGGCAGCCACTCTGCGTCCACGCTCCAGCGCATCCACCAACGTGTCGCTCTGGGGGCCTCCTCGGGCGCGCGTGGCAGGAGGCTGTGCAGCCAGCGGTGCGCAGCGGCATGCGAAGCTGACAAGATCGCCATCGTGGCGAACGGTGGCGCCCCTAACGGTCCTTTTCTGCACTGTTCGGGCGACTCAGACGGGCATTTAATGCCCTTGTCCCCTGCCGTTAGGGTTAGGTAGGGTGCACTGTACAAGCAACTGTATCAACTACCTCGCTTTTTACGTTTTTGCCCTCCTCTGTGTTGCCACCTGTCGGTGACCCCTTTAGCGTATAAAAGGAGGCCCATGCGCAACGTAGAGGGGGTTCGGTTCGGCTCATAGGTTCGAAGCCTCAGACAATCGGCTTTGATCCATTGGTAGCCCAGAAAACACATCTCTCTCTCTCGCTCGAGAGCAAGAACACCAGATAATACAACCAAACAAGTAGCAGTAGGAGTGTTATCTCTCCGGAGAGCTCCGAAGCTGGGTAAACCGCTCGTGTGCTTCGCCTCGATCTGCTCTTCGTGCAACCTCCGCCCCCCACCGAACCGAAAGGGGCCCGGTCCGCCGGCCCCATAGGTGTTCGTGGGTCAGTTTCCCCGACCTTTTTTGCACTGTTCGGGCGACTCAGACGGGCATTTAATGCCCTTGTCCCCTGCCGTCAGGGTTAGGTAGGGTGCACTATACAAGCAACTGTATCAACTACCTCGCTTTTTACGTTTTTGCCCTCCTCTGCGTTGCCACCTGTCGGTGACCCCTTTAGCGTATAAAAGGAGTCCCATGCGCAACGTAGAGGGGGTTCAGTTCGGCTCATAGGTCCGAAGCCTCAGACAATCGGCTTTGATCCATTGGTAGCCCAGAAAACACATCTCTCTCTCTCGCTCGAGAGCAAGAACACCAGATAATACAACCAGACAAGCAGCAGTAGGAGTGTTATCTCTCCGGAGAGCTCCGAAGCTGGGTAAACCGCTCGTGTGCTTCGCCTCGATCTGCTCTTCGTGCAACCTCCGCCCCCCACCGAACCGAAAGGGGCCCGGTCCGACGGCCCCATAGGTGTTCGTGGGTCAGTTTCCCCGACATCTTTGGCGCGCCAGGTAGGGGGCGTCGAGATTGCGTGAACCTGATCCGGCGTTCACACGAGCTAGATCCTTATTCCCTTCATCAACATGCCACCGAAGAAGAAGACTTCGGCGGCAGCCGCTCCATCCACGTCACTTCCGCCACCGTTGGAGCAAACGAGTGGTGGAATGGACGCCGGCGGAAGAAAGGACGCCGACGAGGAAGCCCATGATGCCGCCGGGTCCAAGAACAAGGCTGCACAAACCTCGGCGACTGTACATGTTCCACGCCACTCTCAGGAGGCGCAAGATCAACAGCGTCATGGCACTAGCAGTGCCATACGCATGATAGCCCAAGACCAAGCTGGTGGATCTCGGGCCGCTCAAGACCAGCATGCACGCCAGCGTGCTGGCACGAGCGGAACACGGTCGCCTGGACGGGATACTGCTCCTTCTAACATAGTTAGAAGTTCGAGCATGTCCCGCTCCTCGCGCCGTCCGCCACTGCCACCTACCACTCCAGCAGAAGCTTTGGCGCGAGCTCAACTTCTCCTAGATTACCCTCTGACGTCGGACAAGATCGACGAATGGAGGGCCACCATTCAGAGTCTCATCGGCTACGCCAATGGCGACACTCCATGGCAGCCGAGCGCGTCGCCGCCGCGGCAGGACCGCCGGACGCGAGCCGGTGGCGACGAAACGGGCGGAGGTACAACTACCATGCAATCACCGCCCCGAAGGCCAAGATCGCCGACTCGTCGGATCCACCTCGACAGCGACTCCACTGCATCGTCGGATCCACGAGCTCGTCGTGATCAGCGCCAAGTTCTTCATGATCGACAACAAGAAGACGCTCGAACCCGCATCGAGCATCGAAGAGAAGCGCGACATCAATCCGACAAGCGCGTTGGGCCCTCTGTTGACATGCATGCACCAGGGGAACAAGGCGATTTGCCGTACGCGGTAGGTTGTCCTGCGTTCACTCGTGAGCTGCGGCAAGTCCAGTGGCCCAGCACAAAAAACTTCAAGCCAGATGTACCGGAGAAGTACGACGGCAAGACGCATCCGTCAGAGTTCCTCAGCATCTACACCATTGCGGTGCAAGCTGCCGGGGGACGAGATGACAAGATCCTTGCCAACTACTTCCCGCTGGTGCTCAAGCCCAATGTCAGATCCTGGCTCATGCACTTGCCGGACAACTCCATATCCTCTTGGGCTGATCTGTGCCATCAGTTTGTCGGCGCCTTTACCGGCGGACACAAGCCTCATGGCCAGGAGAGTGATCTTCATTTGCTCGCCCAGAAGGAAGGAGAGCCCCTGCGCAAGTACATTCAGAGATTCAGTAGCGTGCAGCACAACATCCCAAACGTCCACCCTGTCGCGGTGATCAGCGCGTTCCATCAGAACGTGCGGAACCGCAGGATGCGGGAGGAAATGGTGATGTGCAAGATCAGGGACGTCAGTGAGTTATATGCACTGGCCGACAAGTGCGCGCGTGCTGAGTAAGGGAGGAGACTCCCCGGAGAAAATATAGGAGCGGGAGGATCTGACAGTGAAGATGCCGCCCCGACAAGGAAAAACCGGCGGCGGAACAACAGAAGGAGGAAAGGCAAAGAAGTGCTAGTTGTTGAGCAGTCCGGCAACGGTGGCGGCGCCAAGGAGGCAAAGCTGGTGACTCCGGCAAGGAGGTTGCCGCGGAGGTGGCGGTCGCTGACAAGCAGGACGGCACCAACAAGCAGTATTGCAAGATTCACCGCATCAAGGGCCATGATCTTCAGAACTGCAAGAGGGTCGAGCAGCTCGTTGAGCAACAGAAAGCTGAATACGAGCGGCGCGACAAGGAGAAGGCCCAGGAAGGAGCTGGTGGATCCGGCAAGAAACGCCCCGGCCAAGGAGGACGCCGCGGCAAGGCCAAGCAGCGGCAAGGAGACAGACCTCCTCGCGGCCGCGACAAGGACGAAGATGACGGCGACGATGAAGATATGGATGATGAGGAGACCGATGAGCAGGAGTTCCAGAAAGCTATAGAGGTCCTGTGCATTGACGGTGGTGCTTCTCTGCATGCCTCGCACCGCCACCTCAAGCAGTGGATGCGGGAGGTTAATGCAGCAGAACCACCCGTCGAGTCACACAGGCCTCTGAAATGGTCTAGCATGCCTATCATCTTTGATATTGAGGACCACCCGGATCGCATAACTGCGGTCGGGTGCTTGCCGATGTTGGTTTCACCAACAATCCGCAACCTCAAGGTCACTAAGATGCTAGTTGACGGTGGGGCCGGCTTGAATCCGATCTCCTCCGCAGTGCTCCAGAAGCTCCAGATCCCCGACAGCGAGCTCGAAGAGACCGGCACATTTCAAGGAATCAACCCGGGAAGGAGCAAGCCAAAGGGAAAGATCACGTTGCCGGTAACATTTGGCAGTGAACTGAACTTCAGGACTGAGAGGGTCACGTTTGACATTGCTGACTTTCCATTACCTTACAATGGAATCATTGGCCGTCCGGCACTCGCCAAGTTCATGGCAGCCTCTCACTATGCGTACAACGTACTGAAAATGCCAGGCCCAATAAGTGTCATCTCTGTCCCTGGCGACAAGAAGGATGCTCTTATCTGTGCCGACAAGATCTACCGGGAAGCAGCAGCTGCAGCAGAACAAAGGACACTTGCCGCTGAAGCTCCCGGGGCGAAGAAGAAGACCAAGTCTGGCAAGAGCTCTAATGCCCACTCCGGCAAGCGCACCTCTTCGGAGTGCTGCGCTACCGTCGAGGACGCACCATCGAGCTCCACCGGCAAGTGCAAGAAGGCGATGGCAGCTCCACCTGCGACTAAGAAGGTGTCCGCTAAGGAGGATGGCACTGGTGGTACCTTCACCATCAGCGCCACTCTTGACCCCAAATAGGAAAGCGCGCTCGTTGCTTTCCTGCGGGCGAATGTCGACGTGTTTTCATGGCAACCGTCTGATATCCCCGGTGTTCCCAAGAAAGTGATTGAGCACCACCTTGCCGTTTGTCCTCATGCGCGGCCCGTCAAGCAGAGAGTCAGGAAGCAGGCAGTTGAGCGCCAAGAATTTATCGCAGAAGAAATCAAGAAGTTGGAAGCAGTAGGCCTTGTCAGAGGAGTACTCCATCCCACGTGGTTGGCCAATCCTGTTGTTGTGCGCAAAGCTAACGGGAAATGGAGACTTTGTATTGACTTCACTGATGTTAATAAAGCTTGTCCCAAAGACCCATTTCCCTTGCCGCGTATTGACCAGATTGTTGACTCCACAGCCAGATGTGATTTGCTTTCATTTCTTGATGCATACTCAGGATACCATCAGATCTTCATGGCAAGCTCCTCTTACCGGGGCCTTGCTGCCTTGCCGGAGCGAGTGGCGCGTCGCGGCAAGTTCCTTGGTGCGCCTTGATTGGCCTTCCCGGCAAGCTCCTCTTGCCGGGGTCTTGTCTCCTTAGCTTATATACTTTGTTCTTGGATGGCTCCAAGGGAACCTTGGAGGGTCTTGGCGTTCACCCGGCAAGCCTTGCCGCGGGGTGCTGCAACTGCCCGTGCACAAGTTCGGGGTACTAGGGTACCCCTATTCTAGTACACCGACAGGAGCCCCCGGGCCTGGGCCAGACACGGTGCCGAGCGCTATTGGGCCAGGCCCAAGACAGGGACGGGCACACGCGGGCTGGGCTACACCAAATCTCGCTCCGTATCCACCGCGCTCCCCCATAACGGCACGCGTTGAATGCGGCATCGTGGGGGAGATCGTGGGTGGTTGTTTATTAGGTAGAGCGAAACGTCCGCCCCGTCCCTCTTTATAAGCAGAGGAAACAGGGGCAGTTCGTTCCCCTCCGTTGGTTGCTGCTACTCCTTCTTCACAAACTCCGCCGCTCCCCCCTTCTTCTCGAAGCCGAGAGAGCAGCGCTCCGCTCCTCCCATTGTCACCAGCATCACCACGCCGTCGACCTTCTCCACCACCTCCGCCATGGGCCCGAAAGCCGACAAGGGAAAGGGTGTGAAGTCGGTCGAGGCGCAGCGGCTCGCGGCGCTGCGGAAGGAGCGGGCGATCTTCACCCCCCAGCTCGGCGTGCAGGAGCTGAGGGAGTACTTCTACCTCTTTTGGGTGACGGAGACGCGTGCGCATCCGCGCACGAGGGTACTCCCGGCTGCTGCCTCGGAGTCGGCTCCAAATGGGTACCCGTTCTTCCCGCTATTCTTCTATTGCAGGCTCTGTCTGCCCTTCTCGGAGTTCTTTTGTCACATTATGAACTCATATGGCTTCCGCCTTCTTGACTTCACCCCCAATGTTGTCCTGACCATGGCAGTTTTCGCACACTTGTGCGAAAACTTGTCGGAGTCCACCCTAGTGTAGCCCTTTTCCGCCACTTCTTCATACCTCGGGTAGAGAGAGGAGAGCCGCTTGCCGGAGGGATTGCCTGGGTCTCGAGAGTCGGCAAGAAAGAGGCGTACTTGGAGGGTGAGCTTCACAGCAAGTGGGAGGAGTGGAGAGCGGAGTGGTGTTGGATCGTCGAGGAGGATCCGCAGCCCTTCACCGCCGTGCGCCAAACTCCAATAGTGCGCGGCAATGACTGGAGCAACATGGCCCTGGAAGACGAGAGGCTGAAGATTTCCATCACTAGGATTCTTCGCCTCAGGCTTGCCGGGCTCACCGTAGGTGCTGTCGGGGCAGATTTCCTCCGCCGCCACATTGCCCCCTGCAGGAGAGGAGGAGGCCCGCCTGGGAATTTAAGAATTCGGCGGACATCATGAGGCTGCGGCCGGGCCTCAACTACAACTTCACTGTCTTGGAGTTGGATGCAATGCTCTTGGAATTATTCAAACGCGACCCCCAGCACCCATTCACACTGCCGAGGGGTGTAGTTCCTTTGTGCAATAACTCTTCGCTTGACCGGATCCGCGCCATGATGCCGTTGTGCGGTTCACACGGCATCGTCCCAACTTGGCAAGAGCCTGCGGACGATGTTGTGCGAGCGTTCTTCGACACCTTGGAGGAATTGCCGGTCCGTGCCGACGAGCAGAAGAGCCTCACCCGTGACACCACCGACGAGGAGCTGCAGCTCATCGCTACTAGGGCGGAAGAGGCTGCGGCCGCAGCTACTACGGGTGTGTTTGGGTTTACTGTGGAGGAGGCGGAGGCTGCAGAGGCGGCAAACCTTGCCGAACGCGCGGAGTTCATGGGCGAGGAGGAGCCTGCCGGTTCTGAAGCCGAGTCGAGCGAGGCCGGCGAGGAGGAGGCTGAACCTTCAGAGAGCTTGTCGCAGGTGGAGCCCCCGGCTCCGCCAAGGAGGCGCCTTCGCAGGGCCGGGGACGCAGCAGGGTGGCAGCCGGCTCCACAGCCACCGAGCCGCGCGACGCGCTCTACCGCGGCAAGCAATGTTGCCGCGGGAGCGCCTCACGCAACAACGGCAACTGGAGCGGGATCTTCTCGGGCCACCGCCGCCGCCCCCGCCAAGCGGGCAAGGGATCCTACTCCTCCACTTCGCCGCACTGGAGGAGGGCCGGACTTCGATCTTTCCGCGCTCAGCCTCGATGAGGAGGAAGAAGAGTGAGTTTCTTTGGTGCCCTTATAATCCTTCAAGCTTGCTGTTTATATCTTGTATCTGACTTGCTCCAATCTGGACTTTTTTCTTTTCAGAACACTGGCCCAGAGAGCGGCGAAGAGGGCCAAGGCCACGGTGATCGTCATCGAGGATGACCCCATCGCGTCGGCAGGAGGTGGGTCAGAGACCACCTTGACGGACCCGGCAATCACTCCTCGTAGCAGCCCCCAGCGCAGCCCCCAGCGTAAGTTCATAGTTTAGCCTTCTGCTGTCGGGCGCGCTTGAGTGCTTTTCCTTTGTTGACATCTTGCTTGTTGACTTGTGCAGGAGCAGAGCAGCCTCATCAGGAGCGCCCGGAGGCTGGTCCCGAAGTGCCACCTGCTTCAACTGCGCTGCCAAGGGAGGAGTCCCCGGCAAGGGAGCGATCTTCGGCAAGGGGGGACTCCCCGTCAAGGGACGGCACTGCTGATCCTGCGGCGACCGAGGCCGCAACTGAAGATCTTGGCGCAGGTAATCCACTTGCCCAGAAACTTTCTCTTGGGTTCTGTTTCTTCCGTTTTTCCTTTCTTGGATTTTTGATTGATTTTCCTCCCTTCTTCGTTCTTCAGACCCACCTTCGGCTGAGCCAACGAAGACAGAGGGCGCCAGCAAGGAAGGTGTTGGTGCTGATGAGACTGCCGGCGAGAAGGCCGCCGGGGCTGCTGCTGCGGAAGCCGGTGAGGGGTCGGGCGGTCGCACTGACGACCCTGAGGCCGCAGGAGCGCCGGGCGCTGCACCGACCGTCGAACCCTCTGCCGCTTCTGCGGAGCCGGGCTCCGAGGAGCCCCAGCCCGGCGCCTACTTGCAGGCCGGTGACAACATCTTCATCAAGCTACCCAGGGCATCGAGCTCCAGGGCGCCAGTCGAGGGGGAGACTTTTGACGGGGAGGTGCTCGCCTCTGCTGGGCTGTCATTGGTTGACGCGCCCGGCAGCAGCAGCGGCGAGCCTGAGGAGGAGCAGCTGCTGCGGAAGCTGCTGTCACTCTACCGCACCCGGCAAGCCAAGCTGGCTTCCCGGGAAGCGCTTGTCGCGAAGGCGGGAGTTGACATGGAGAAGCGCGCGGAGGAGCTCCGGGGACAAAATCAAGAAGCTCTTCGATCCCTGGCGCAGGAGCGGGAGCGAGTCGACAAGGAGCGCACGGCCTTTCTTCTCGAGAAGGCCGAGGCTGAGGAGGAACAAAGACTTGCTACCGAGAAGCAGTCCGCGTGGGAAGGCGAGCTAGTGCAGCGGAAGGCCCACCTCGACAGCTACGAGGAAGAGCTCACCGAGCGCGAGCAAGCACTTGGCGGGGCGCTCAAGGAGGCAAAGGATGCCGCGGCAACTGCAAAGGCCGCCAAGAGGGAACTAGAGGAGAAGGTGGCGCGGCTGGAGGCCGAAATTGGGAAGAGTGGCGAGGAGCTTGCCGCGCTCAAGCATGAGCGCGAGAAGGATGCTGCCGCCCATGGTGAGCTGCAAGGCCTTCTCGCTGAGAGGGGCAAGGAGCTCAGCGCCGCCAAGGATTCCAAAGCAGATCTGGAGCTGAAGCTGGCCACGCTGATGCAGACGCTGGAGGCTGCCAAGGAGCGGGAGAAGACCTTGGCGGAGAAGGTCAAGGCTGACGCGGCGCTGCTGGAGAGCATTGCAGTCACCCAGAACTCCTTCAGAGACACAGTGGAGCACTGGACCGAGGGTCTGGTGAACACTGTCGACGTCATCAACGAGGAGCTGGCGCAGCTGGGGATGGAGGACTTTGGGTATCCTTCCGACGAGAGCCTTCAACCCAGCGCCAAGCTCAGTCTATTCTTCAAGGGCGTGGCGACGGCACTGCAGCGGCTCCGGGAGAGGATCCCGAAGCAGCTGGCCGACGAGTCGCGCAAAATCTGCGCTGGGGTTCTCCAGAAGGTGCTGATGAAGGTGGCCTTCCGCAACCCAGGCCTCAGCTTCACCAACGTCCTCAGATCCTTGCCGCCTGACGCCGATCTGGACGCACTCAAGGCCCTTGTCGCACCCATTGTGGACAAGGTGAGCGAGATCAAGCGAGTCGAGGGCAGGCGCGTAGATTAGGCCGCCCATTTCTTCTTTTCCCTTGTCGCTGCTAGTCATGTCATGAAAACAGTCTATTAGAGCTGCGACAAGTTATCTTTGTAATATAACTTTATTTCTGTTATCAATTGCAATGTTATTTCCTCTACTAGATTCCTCCCTTTGTATGTTTTCACCCTACGCTTCTAGGGAACTTGTCGGCGCAGGCGCCCGAGCCGCGAGCGCTGAGTGCGGAACTTCAGCAGCCTGCTGGCGGCGCTGCTTCCGACAAGAAACCTTGTCGCGACTAGATGCAGCACGCTTAAGCTGTTGAGCGGACTCGAAACAAAGTAAGGGCGCAACTAGCCACGAGTTGGTTCCTCCGCGCACAGGTTTTCCATACAAAGCAGGGTCGTTCGAGGAAGATAACTCAAAAATTTAAAAAAGTGATTGCTCAAACTTTGGCAACTTAGCTTTTCTGTCATTTGCTTCCCGGTAAGGCAAGTCTTTGCTTGAACGACGCCTGGCCCATACCACAATCTTCTCCTTCCCCCCGGCAAACTTGTGTGCGAGAGAACCTTCTTTTCCTTTAAAGAAAAAGAAAGAAGAGAAAATAATAATATGGAGCTCTTCGGCTCGTTACTGCTTACCGGATGTAGGTGCTGCACAAAGTGTCAGATAATCGCATGCAAGAAAGGAACTAACGCATGAAATGGACAAGCTGTGCGGAGCACATGGGGTTTTACTTATGCACGGGATCTGCGCCCGGCTTTGTACAAAGGATTACATGCAACAGCGGCAAGACTTGTACAAAAGGTGGTTGCCGGAACGGGTTCCGGCAACCGCGCCTTATGGGAAAAACTTACGAAGATGTTCTATGTTCCAGGAGTTGCTCACTGGAATGCCATCTTCGGTCTCAAGGCGGACAGCGCCAGGCCTTGTGACTCGTCTCACCCGATAAGGGCCTTCCCACTTCGGCGTCAACTTGTTGGAATTCTTGGCGGACTGAACGCGCCGAAGAACAAGGTCGCCTTCCTCGAAGCTTCTGGCTTTAACTTTGCGGCTATGATAGCGGCGCAAAGCTTGCTGGTATCGAGCAGCTCGTACAGCAGCCTGAAGACGATCTTCCTCAAGGAGCAGCGCGTCGTCTTGCCGCAGCTGTTCTTGCTCAAGCTCATCATAAGCGAGCACTCGAGGTGATCCGTATACGAGTTCCGTGGGGAGAACTGCCTCTGCTCCATAGACTAGAGCGAAAGGTGTCTGGCCAGTGGCTCGATTTGGCGTCGTTCTGATCGACCAAAGAACCACCGGCAGCTCCTCGATCCAGTTCCTTCCGCACCTGTGCAGCCTGTCGAAAGTTCTGGTCTTGAGCCCGCGCAGCACTTCAGCATTTGCCCTCTCTGCTTGACCGTTGCTTCTCGGATGAGCAACAGAAGCGAAGCAGACCTTGGCGCCAAGGTCTTGGACGTACTGCATGAAGGTGCGGCTCATGAATTGCGTGCCGTTGTCGGTGATGATCCTGTTAGGGATCCCGAAACGGCAAACAATCGACCTGAAGAACTTGACTGCTGACTGTGCTGTCACCTTCCTCACTGGCTGCACTTCCGGCCACTTTGTGAACTTGTCGATTGTGACGTACAAGTACTCAAAGCCCCCGACAGCTCGGGGGAAGGGGCCGAGGATATCGAGCCCCCAGACCGAAAATGGCCAGGACAAAGGGATCGTCTGGAGAGCTTGAGTTGGCTGGTGTATCTGCTTGGAGTGGAACTGGCACGCTTCACACTTGGTTACTTGTGCAGTTGCATCCTGGAGGGCTGTCGGCCAAAAGAAACCTTGCCGGAAAGCTTTGCCGGCAAGTGCTCTTGCGCCAATGTGGTGGCCACATATGCCTCCATGTATCTCTGCCAACAGCTTTTGTCCATCTTCCTGGCGAATACACTTCAATTTCACACCGTTGAGTCTTCTTCTGTACAGTATGCCATCGACAAACTGGTACATACTTGACTGTCGGGCTACTCTTTCCGCTTCTTCTTGTTCTTCGAGAAGTTCTCCTGTCTGAAGGAAATGGACAATCTGCTATGCCCATGCTGGAGCTTGCGGCTCGACAACAAGGACTAAAGGCACATCTGCTACTGCGGGAACATCCGCTTCCACGGCAAGGGCTTGCAGTCCTGCCGGAGCTTGATGTTCCCCGGCAAGCTTGCCGGAGCAAAACTTGTTGGGAGCGTCTGCTTCAACGGAACAAACCATAAGCCTTGTCGGCGCAGACTGCCCCTCAGCATCTCTGATGTTGATCTTGGGGACTTTCTTGGCGGCGGCTTCGGGGAGCTCTGCCGGAAAGTAGTCACCAGAAACCAACTTCCTCTTCTTGCTTTGTCCAGTTGATGGTGTTACGGATGGTTGAGTCAACTTAAGCACAAAGATCCTTGGTTCCACAGGTAACTTTAGTGCGGCGCACTTTGACAAGCCATCAGCAATGTCATTCTGAGCCCTTGGGATATGCTCCATCTGTAGGCCGTCAAAGTGCTCTTCTAGTTTTCTCACTTCATCGACATACGCTTCCATCAACGGACTCTGGTAGTTCTTGTTCACTTGTCGGACAACAAGCTGTGAGTCACCCCTGACAATAAGCTTCTTGATCCCAAGGTCTGCTGCAATTCTGAGACCGGCAAGCAATCCTTCATACTCTGCAGTATTGTTGGTTGCTTGCTCTTTGGGAAAGTGCATCTGGACTACGTACTTGAGGTGTTCTCCGGTGGTGCGGTAAGCAGCACGCCTGCACCAGCGCCTTGCAGCGAGAAGGCACCATCAAAGTACATCAGCCACTCTTTCCTTGCTTCTTTGACGGGGATGCTTGTCTTTGGAATTTCTTCATCTGGGGTTGGCGTCCATTCTGCTATGAACTCTGCCAATGCTCTGCTTTGGATAGTTGAAGTGCTCTCAAATTTGAGACCAAAGCTTGACAGTTCCAGCGCCCACGGAACTCGTATACGGATCACCTCGAGTGCTCACTTGTGATGAGCTTGAGCAAGAACAGCTGCGGCAAGACGACGCGCTGCTCCTTGAGGAAGATTGTCTTCAGGCTGCTGTACGAGATGCTCGATACCAGCAAGCTTTGCGCCGCTATCATAGCCGCAAAGTTAAATCCAGAAGCTTCGAGGAAGGCGACCTTGTTCTTCGGCGCGTTCAGTCCGCCAAGAATTCCAACAAGTTGACGCCGAAGTGGGAAGGCCCTTATCGGGTTAGACGAGTCATAAGGCCTGGCGCTGTCCGCCTTGAGACCGAAGATGGCATTCCAGTGAGCAACTCCTGGAACATAGAACATCTTCGTAAGTTTTTCCCATAAGGCGCGGTTGCCGGAACCCGTTCCGGCAACCACCTTTTGTACAAGTCTTGCCGCTGTTGCATGTAATCCTTTGTACAAAGCCGGGCGCAGATCCCGTGCATAAGTAAAACCCCATGTGCTCCGCACAGCCTGTCCATTTCATGCGTTAGTTCCTTTCTTGCATGCATTATCTGACACTTTGTGCAGCACCTACATCCGGTAAGCAGTAACGAGCCGAAGAGCTCCATATTATTATTTTCTCTTCTTTCTTTTTCTTTAAAGGAAAAGAAGGTTCTCTCGCACACAAGTTTGCCGGGGGGAAAGGAGAAGATTGTGGTATGAGCCAGGCGTCGTTCAAGCGAAGACTTGCCTTACCGGGAAGCAAATGACAGAAAAGCTAAGTTGCCAAAGTTTGAGCAATCACTTTTTTTAAATTTTTGAGTTATCTTCCTCGAACGACCCTGCTTTGTATGGAAAACCTGTGCGCGGAGGAACCAACTCGTGGCTAGTTGCGCCCTTACTTTGTTTCGAGTCCGCTCAACAGCTTAAGCGTGCTGCATCTAGTCACGACAAGGTTTCTTGTCGGAAGCAGCGCCGCCAGCGGGCTGCTGAAGTTCCGCACTCAGTGCTCGCGGCTCGGGCGCCTGCGCCGACAAGTTCCCTAGAAGCGTAGGGTGAAAACATACAAAGGGAGGAATCTAGTAGAGGAAATAACATTGCAATTTGATAACAGAAATAAAGTTATATTACAAAGATAACTTGTCGCAGCTCTAATAGACTGTTTTCATGACATGACTAGCAGCGACAAGGGAAAAGAAGAAATGGGCGGCCTAATCTACGCGCCCGCCCTCGACTCGCTTGATCTCGCTCACCTTGTCCACAATGGGTGCGACAAGGGCCTTGAGTGCGTCCAGATCGGCGTCAGGCGGCAAGGATCGGAGGACGTTGCTGAAGCTAAGGCCTGGGTTGCGGAAGGCCACCTTCATCAGCACCTTCTGGAGAACCCCAGCGCAGATTTTGCGCGACTCATCGGCCAGCTGCTTCGGGATCCTCTCCCGGAGCCGCTGGAGTGCCGTCGCCACGCCCTTGAAGAATAGACTGAGCTTGGCGCTGGGTTGAAGGCTCTCGTCGGAAGGATACCCAAAGTCCTCCATCCCCAGCTGCGCCAGCTCCTCGTTGATGACGACGGCAGTGTTCACCAGACCCTCGGTCCTGTGCTCCACTTTGTCTCTGAAGGAGTTCTGGGTGACTGCAATGCTCTCCAGCAGCGCCGCGTCAGCCTTGACCTTCTCCGCCAAGGTCTTCTCCCGCTCCTTGGCGGCCTCCAGCGTCTGCGTCAGCGTGGCCAGCTTTAGCTCCAGATCTGCTTTGGAATCCTTGGCGGTGCTGAGCTCCTTGCCCCTCTCAGCGAGAAGGCCTTGCAGCTCACCATGGGCGGCAGCATCCTTCTCGCGCTCATGCTTGAGCGCGGCAAGCTCCTCGCCACTCTTCCCAATTTCGGCCTCCAGCCGCGCCACCTTCTCCTCTAGTTCCCTCTTGGCGGCCTCTGCAGTTGCCGCGGCATCCTTTGCCTCCTTGAGCGCCCCGCCAAGTGCTCACTCGCGCTCGGCGAGCTCTTCCTCGTAGCTGTCGAGGTGGACCTTCCGTTGCACTAGCTCGCCTTCCCGCGCGGACTGCCTCTCGGCAGCAAGTCTTTGTTCCTCCTCAGCCTCAGCCTTCTCGAGAAGAAAGGCCGTGCGCTCCTCGTCGACTCGCTCCCGCTCCTGCGCCAGGGATCGAAGAGCTTCTTGATTTTGTCCCCGGAGCTCCTCCGCGCGCTTCTCCATGTCAACTCCCGCCTTCGCGACAAGCGCTTCCCGGGAAGCCAGCTTGGGTTGCCGGGTGCGGTAGAGTGACAGCAGCTTCCGCAGCAGCTGCTCCTCCTCAGGCTCGCCACTGCTGCTGCCGGGCGCGTCAACCAATGACAGCCCAGCAGAGGCGAGCACCTCCCCGTCAAAAGTCTCCCCCTCGACTGGCACCCTGGAGCTCGATGCCCAGGGTAGCTTGATGAAGATGTTGTCACCGGCCTGCAAGTAGGCGCTGGGCTGGGGCTCCTCGGAGCCTAGCTCCGCGGAAGCGGTAGAGGGTTCGGCGGTCGGTGCAGCACCCGGCGCTCCTGCGGCCTCAGGGTCGTCAGTGCGACCGCCCGACCCCTCGCCGGCTTCCGCAGCAGTAGCCCCGGCGGCCTTCTCGCCGGCAGTCTCATCAGCACCAACACCTTCCTTGCCGGTGCCCTCTGTCTCCATTGGCTCAGCCGAAGGTGGGTCTGAAGAACGAAGAAGGGAGGAAAATCAATCAAAAATCCAAGAAAGGAAAAACGGAAGAAACAGAACCCAAGGGAAAGTTTCTGGGCAAGTGGATTACCTGCGCCAAGATCTTCAGTTGCGGCCTCGGTCGCCGTAGGATCAGCAGTGCCGTCCCTTGCCGGGGAGTCCCCCCTAGCCGGAGAGCGCTCCCTTGCCGGGGACTCCTCCCTTGGCGGCGCAGTTGAAGCAGGTGGCACTTCGGGACCAGCCTCCGGGCGCTCCTGATGAGGCTGCTCTGCTCCTGCACAAGTCAACAAGCAAGATGTCAACAAAGGAAAAGCACTCAAGCGCGCCCGACAGCAGAAGGCTAAACTATGAACTTACGCTGGGGGCTGCGCTGGGGGCTGCTACGAGGAGTGATTGACGGGTCCGTCAAGGTGGTCTCTGACCCACCTCCTACCGACGCGATGGGGTCATCCTCGATGACGATCACCGCGGCCTTGGCCCTCTTCGCCGCTCTCTAGGCCAGTGTTCTGAAAAGAAAAAAGTCCAGATTGGAGCAAGTCAGATACAAGATATAAACAGCAAGCTTGAAGGATTATAAGGGCACCAAAGAAACTCACTCTTCTTCCTCCTCATCGGAGCTGAGCGCGGAAAGATCGAAGTCCGGCCCTCCTCCGGTGCGGTGAAGTGGAGGAGTAGGATCCCTTGCCCGCTTGGCGGGGGCGGCGGCGGTGGCCCGGGAAGATCCCGCTCCAGTTGCTGCTGTTGCGTGAGGCGCTCCCGTGGCAACATTGCTTGCCGCGGTAGAGCGCGTCGCGCGGCTCGGTGGCTGTGGAGCCGGCTGCCGCCCTGCTGCGTCCCCGGCCCTGCGAAGGCGCCTCCTTGGCGGGGCCGGGGGCTCCGCCTGCGACAAGCTCTCTGAAGGTTCAGCCTCCTCCTCGCCGGCCTCGCTCAACTCGGCTTCAGAACCGGCAGGCTCCTCCTCGCCCATGAACTCCGCGCGTTCGGCAAGGTTTGCCGCCTCTGCAGCCTCCGCCTCCTCCACAGTAAACCCAAACACACCCGCAGCAGTTGCGGCCGCAGCCTCTTCCACCCTAGTAGCGATGAGCTACAGCTCCTCGTTGGTGGTGTCACGGGTGAGGCTCTTCTGCTCGTCGGCACGGACCGGCAATTCCTCCAAGGTGTCGAAGAACGCTCGCACAACGTCGTCCGCAGGCTCTTGCCAAGTTGGGACGATGCCGTGTGAATCGCACAACGGCATCATGGCGCGGATCCGGTCAAGCGAAGAGTTATTGCACAAAGGAACTACGCCCCTCGGCAGTGTGAATGGGTGCTGGGGGTCGTGTTTGAATAATTCCAAGAGCATTGCATCCAACTCCAAGACAGTGAAGTTGTAGTTGAGGCCCGGCCGCAGCCTCATGATGTTCGCCGAATTCTTAAATTCCC
The DNA here is from genome assembly GCF_018294505.1 of Triticum aestivum. Taxonomy (NCBI): domain Eukaryota; kingdom Viridiplantae; phylum Streptophyta; class Magnoliopsida; order Poales; family Poaceae; genus Triticum; species Triticum aestivum. The sequence continues at coordinate 612,915,722 of NC_057813.1, forward strand.
AGGCGGGCCTCCGCCTCTCCTGCAGGGGGGCAATGCGGCGGCGGAGGAAATCTGCCCCGACAGCACCTACGGTGAGCCCGGCAAGCCTGAGGCGAAGAATCCTAGTGATGGCGATCTTCAGCCTCTCGTCTTCCGGGGCCATGTTGCTCCAGTCATTGCCGCGCACTATTGGAGTTTGGCGCACAGCGGTGAAGGGCTGCGGATCCTCCTCGACGATCCAACACCACTCCGCTCTCCACTCCTCCCACTTGCTGCGAAGCTCACCCTCCAAGTACGCCTCTTTCTTGCCGACTCTCGAGACCCAGGCAATCCCTCCGGCAAGCGGCTCTCCTCTCTCTACCCGAGGTATGAAGAAGTGGCGGAAAAGGGCTACACTAGGGTGGACTCCGACAAAGTTTTCGCACAAGTGTGCGAAAACTGCCATGGTCAGGACAGCATTGGGGGTAAAGTCAAGGAGGCGGAAGCCATATGTGTTCATAATGTCACAAAAGAACTCCGAGAAGGGCGGACAGAGCCTGCAATAGAAGAATAGCGGGAAGAACGGGTACCCATTTGGAGCCGACTCCGAGGCAGCAGCCGGGAGTACCCTCGTGCGCGGATGTGCACGCGTCTCCGTCGCCCAAAAGAGGTAGAAGTACTCCCTCAGCTCCTGCATGCCGAGCTGGGGGGTGAAGATCGCCCGCTCCTTCCGCAGTGCCGCGAGCCGCTGCGCCTCGACCGACTTCACACCCTTTCCCTTGTCGGCTTTCGGGCCCATGGCGGAGGTGGTGGAGAAGGTCGACGGCGTGGTGATGCTGGTGACAATGGGAGGAGTGGAGCGCTGCTCTCTCGGCTTCGAGAAGAAGGGGGGGAGCGGTGGAGTTTGTGAAGAAGGAGTAGCAGCAACCAACGGGGGGGAACGAACTGCCCCTGTTTCCTCTGCTTATAAAGAGGGACGGGGCGGACGTTTCGCCCTTCCTAATAAACAACCACCCATGATCTCCCCCACGATGCTGCATTCAACGCGTGCCGTTATGGGGGAGCGCGGTGGATACGGAGCGAGATTTGGTGTAGCCCAGCCTGCGTGTGCCCGTGCCCTGTCTTGGGCCTGGCCCAACAGCGCTCGGCACCGTGTCTGGCCCAGGCCCGGGGGCTCCTGTCGGTGTACTAGAATAGGGGTACCCTAGTACCCCGAACTTGTGCACGGGCAGTTGCAGCACCCGGCGGCAAGGCTTGCCGGGCGAACGCCAAGACCCTCCAAGGTTCCCTTGGAGCCATCCAAGAACAAAGTATATAAGCTAAGGAGACAAGACCCCGGCAAGAGGAGCTTGCCGGGAAGGCCAATCAAGACGCACCAAGGAACTTGCCGCGACGCGCCACTCGCTCCGGCAAGGCAGCAAGGCCCCGGCAAGAGGAGATTGCCGGGAAGACCAACCAAAGTACCTCGAAGCCCGGCAAGCGACAAGCCTCCGGGCCCGACAAGATAGCAGCAGCGGCAAGACACTTGCCACGGCAGGCGGCCACTCTGCGTCCACGCTCCAGCGCATCCACCAATGTGTCGCTCTGGGGGCCTCCCCGGGCGCACGTGGCAGGAGGCTGTGCAGCCAGCGGTGCGCAGCGGCATGCGAAGCTGACAAGATCGCCATCATGGTGAACGGTGGCGCCCCTAACGGTCCTTTTCTGCACTGTTCGGGCGACTCAGACGGGCATTTAATGCCCTTGTCCCCTGCCGTCAGGGTTAGGTAGGGTGCACTATACAAGCAACTGTATCAACTACCTCGCTTTTTATGTTTTTGCCCTCCTCTGCGTTGCCACCTGTCGGTGACTCCTTTAGCGTATAAAAGGAGGCCCATGCGCAATGTAGAGGGGGTTCGGTTCGGCTCATAGGTTTGAAGCCTCAGACAATCGGCTTTGATCCATTGGTAGCCCAGAAAACACATCTCTCTCTCTCGCTCGAGAGCAAGAACACCAGATAATACAACCAGACAAGCAGCAGTAGGAGTGTTATCTCTCCGGAGAGCTCCGAAGCTGGGTAAACCGCTCATGTGCTTCGCCTCGATCTGCTCTTCGTGCAACCTCCACCCCCCACCGAACCGAAAGGGGCCCGGTCCGCCGGCCCCATAGGTGTTTGTGGGTCAGTTTCCCCGACAATCTGCGACATTCAGATCCGTATGCACTTTGCAAATATCCATGTCTCCATCTTGAACATTTTCACGAATGGAGTTGAAGCGACGCTTGATGTGCCTGGTCTTCTTGTGAAACCTGGGCTCCTTGGCAAGGGCAATAGCTCTAGTGTTGTCACAGAAGAGAGTGATCGGCCCCGACGCATTGGGTATAACTCCTAGGTCGGTGATGAACTCCTTCATCCAGATTGCTTCATGCGCTGCCTCCGAGGCTGCCATGTACTCCGCTTCACATGTAGATCCCGCCACGACGCTCTGCTTGCTGCTGCACCAGCTTACTGCCCCACCATTCAAAATATACATGTATCTGGTTTGTGACTTAGAGTCATCCAGATCTGTGTCGAAGCTAGCATCGACGTAACCCTTTACGACGAGCTCTTCGTCACCTCCATAAACGAGAAACATATCCTTAGTCCTTTTCAGGTACTTCAGGATATTCTTGACCGCTGTCCAGTGTTCCATGCCGGGATTACTTTGGTGTCTTGCAACCAAACTTACGGCAAGGTTTACATCAGGTCTGGTACACAGCATGACATACATAATAGACCCTATGGCCAAGGCATAGGGGATGACACTCATCTTTTCTTTATCTTCTACCGTGGTCGGGGATTGAGCTGAGATCAATTTCACACCTTGCAACACAGGCAAGAACCCCTTCTTGGACTGGTCCATATTGAACTTCTTCGATATCGGGTCAAGGTATGTGCTTTGTGAAAGATCTATGAGGCGTCTCGATCTATCTCTATAGATCTTGATGCCTAATATATAAGCAGATTCTCCAAGGTCAAGGTATGGCACATTATTTTTATTAAAGAAAGGATGGATATATACAAGGGGGTAATTATTTACAGAGAAACTTCCATGAAAATTCTACATTGTTTCCATGAGCATGAACACAATTGCTCAAAGTCGACCCTCACATCTCCAATGCATAACTTTCCAATCACTTCTCTTCTTGAAAAACTTTTTAGGCATATGAGGCAAGTGCATCTTCTTGTATTTTCATTTTTTTTGTTTTTTTGTATGTTTCACCCACAACTAAGCAAATCAAAAAGAGAAAACAAAAACTACTTAGTGAAGAAAGCAAACAAGCACACACGAGAATATCAACCCCACGCTATTGCTCCCCGGCAACGGCGCCAGAGAAGAGCTTGATAATCCCCAAGTGCAGGGAATCATCGTAGCAATTCCCAAAGGTGGAAGTGATAAGTATGGAGTGTCTAACCCACAAGGAGCTAAAAGTAAGATCAATATTCTCTCAAGTCCTATCTGCCACTGATACGACTCTACGTACACCGAATGTTTGCTTCCAACTAGAAACGAGAAATAAAACTACATTGTGGGTATGAAGAGGATAAATTTGCATGATATCGGAGAGCTAAAATATAAAAGTAGGTGCTGTTATCATAAATTTAGAATATATTACTAAATATAAATAGCGAGTGTGGAATAATGATGGATCGGTGTGCGGAATTATCCTAGGCAATTGTTAACAAGACCGGTGGTCGTCGTTGCAATTTCATATGAGGGAGAGGCATAAGCTAACATACTTTCTCTTCTTGGATCATATGCACTTATGATTGGAACTCTAGCAAGCATTCGCAACTACAAAAGATCATTAAGGTAAAACCCAACCATAGCTTTAACATATCAAGTCCCCTTTATCCCATACGCCACAACCCCCTTACTCGGGTTTATGCTTCTGTCACTCAAGCAACCCACTATAAGAGAATCATGAACATATTGCAACACCCTACAGCGGGAATCCCTCACGCTTGCGCGACACGAAGGGCACAATAGGACAGCACCCAAAAAAACATACAACTCATACCGATCTAGATCATCAATCAACCCAAGGATAAAGGATATATACTCAAAACATCATAGGATGGCAACACATCATTGGATCATAATATGTGGCATAAAGCACCATGTTCAAGTAGGGATTACAGCGGGGTGCGAGAGAGTGGACCGTGTAAAATAAATGAGGATGGTGATGTTGATGAAGACGATCACCGCGGTGATGATTCCCCTCCCGATGGCACTCTGGCGCCACCGAGAGGGAGGAGGAGAGGTTCTCCCCCTTGTGCTTCCTCCTCCATGGCCTCCCCCTGGATGGGGAGATGTTCTCCCTCTGGATCTTGGCCTTCATGGCGATGATGGCCCCTCCGGGATCCTCCTCATGGCCTCCGGTGATGATGGCCCCCTCCGGCAGGGTGCCAGAGAGGGCCTAGATTGATTTCTCATGGCTACAGAGGCTTGCGGCGGAGGAACTTCCGATCTAGGTTATTTTCTGGAGGTTTGGGTATTTATAGAAGTGGTTGGCGTCGAGGACAAGTCAAGGGGCCCTACAGGGAGTCCACGAGGCACAGGGGCGCGCCCCGGGGGGTGGGTGCACCCCCACCCTCGTGGAGCCCACGGGACTCCCCTCCTGTAGATTTTTGTTCCAATATTTTTTATATTTTCCCAAAAAAATCTTCGTTGATTTTCAGCGCATTCCGAGAACTTTTATTTCTGCACAAAAACAACACCATGATAGTTCTGCTGAAAACAGCGTCAGTCCGGGTTAGTTCTAATCAAATCATACCAAAATCATATAAAACTATTGTAAGCATGGCATGAATACTTCATAAATTATAGATATGTTGGAGACGTATCACGTGGGTTGGACCATGCTACTGCTATATCGACTTAGTACTAGCGCTTCCACAATGAGCGCTACTGGTAATTAGTAGTAGCGCTTCTCTAAGCACACGCTACTACTATTATTCCGTATTTCTTTTTTATTTCATGTTGTATTCATACACCTTTATACAAGTTTTCATACCGCAGCAATTTAGAGATTGTTTTTACATCATAATGAGTTATTAAATCACTAGGATAAAGAACCGTGGACTAGTTTCAAGTGCATGGACATCCACTGAAACTAATCAGTTGTTCTTTCACCCAATGATATAATAAATACCATCATCATCATATCATTAACAACTTACCATCATAGTACATCATTGTCATATAACACCTCCTCATGATCATTGTTTTCATCAATGAGACATCACATACAAGTTGGTCACTAGTCATAATCACAACTACTCCTCATCATCAACTATCATAAACATATTGTACCTCATAGGACCTACTACATTCTCTTAGGACCTACTATATTATCTTAGGTAAAATAGCATAAAACAAGATAGCCCCTGACTCTCCATTATGGAGAATGGAGATTATCCTGTCTCCAATTCTTGCCTTTCGCACAATGTTGCTTCCAAGAACCTCCTTACGACTGTTCACCAGTTTTAGAAATCCGGTATGGATAGGTGAGATTCATAGGATGACATGGCTGTATGTTCAAAACATCAAGGCGACCATTCTGATACATCAAATGAGGCACACAACCATCAGGATTTTTCGTTGAAAAACATAGTAATAACTTCACAGTTAGCAATGTATTTCAGTTTTAGAAGTATGCAAAAGATGCACGGATGTCGTAATAGTAAAAAATCTTACCAGTGCATCTCCATTGAAGTTATCGTGGTTCAACACGTGCACTAGTGGCACGTATTGACCATAATTTGGAGGAGTTCGATAAAAGGCATTTTAATTCTCAATTTCAGTACAATATGCAACCAGATGATTTTTCTCCTAATAAGTTAACTCAGAGCCATCGGTGTAGTAGGTTCTGTCTACCATCTTCCGCATATTCTTTGAAGAATGAAAATAAGCTATCAACGGAAATAAGCAGTCAACTATTTTGAAATAAACAATATAAATTACTTCATAACTATGTTTGAGAAACTCACATAGCGGTAGAATTGGAAGCGTATCAACAAGGACCCAAATGTCCAAATTGTCTTGGTTGATGTAAGGATCACCAAGATCCATGGTGACAAACATACCCTCTTGAAAATCATACATCTTGCAAAGTGCTTCCCAACCCGGGCAACTAAAATGGGATACACTCTCAGAATTGTATAGATTTACCTCAAAATTCATACCATGATGGGTCCTTAGGTTAATTTTCTTTGTTTCATTCCTCTCATGATCTTCAAAACCCATCCTCTCCAAGACATAGCGTCTTGCATGGCATGGGATAAGCTAGTCAAATTGTAAAAGACGAAAATTACACGCTGAAGTAGTAGAAGTCGAGCTTAATTACGAAAAAACACTTTGCGTCGTAGCTTACCATATCACAATCGAAGGCCTCCGCGAGCTTAATGTTGAAGCACCGACCTTCATCCAGGTGAGGCCTGCGCAGAAACCCCGGTTAGCGCCGCACCAGGTGCACTCCCCGGGACCTTCTTCATCCGACGACATTTCCTATGTTCACAATTCAAAGATTAAAGTTGTACAATTAAATATATGTACTAGAAAAACTAAATTAGATTATTATTATTCATCACGGGTTGACTATCGGTTTGTCGAGTCTTTTCTTGAAAACTCTCAGCTCACATGGTGTATATATTCGACCGTCGGTGATGGTAGCTCCTCCTTTCGTTCCCGAGTGCATTACACCAAATTGTCTAGCATACGGGAACAAAGGAGAAGCTACCCCCACGACAACAGTCGGGATTCTTCATCCTCTCATATATGGTGGAGACTCTCCCTCACTGATTCCTCTCTGACATTTGCGACCGTCGGTGATGGTCATTACTCCTCCTTCCCCTAGTGCATAACAAAGGTATAGCACCCGGAGAATAAGGAGAAATGACCCCCATGACAACGGTCGGGAATCTTCGGCCTCGACAGACTTAAAGTCAACCTGAAATATCGTTTAGTTATCTTTCTAGCAAATCCAGGCCACTCGATATTTCCTACATATTCTAGCACAAGTCATGCCAAAATTCACGGAAAATTCCGGCATGACCTTTGCTAAAACAGGACATATCAAGCGCCTGAAATTTTTCGGAATGGAAATTAATCAACACTCCGGCAAAACATAGGCCACTCGAAGGTGTAACCTGCAAACATGACCGGCCACTTGGGCAACCACATATCCTATTTTAGCAACACAAGATATACATGTTTTTATCTACATCATATCTTATAGGACTCATATTGACATGGAGATTTGGCTGGTCCCACCTCGAGGTCGGTGGGGGTCGGTGATGGGGACGGCGGCGGGGATGATGGAGGGGCTCCTTGATTTCTGCAAAAACAAAAACCCTATAAGTTATCACTAATACATCCCGAATAGTATCATACATATAACATCACTAATACAACTAAAACCCTAGAGAATGACGGGTATCGACGACAAGGATGCGGGATAGGCACCGTCGACGTCGATGCAGGAATAATTGCTTAAACTAAAAAAAATAACAACAAATGTGACATGTTCAACTAGTTCTATTAATTCAACTAGTTCTTACTAAAAATAAACTTACTATAAATAAAAATAAACTAGTTATTTCTAAAAATAAACTAGTTCAACTAGTTATATTAATTTTCTTACTAAAAATGCATTAGTTCTATTAATTCAACTAGTTCTTACTAAAAATAAACTAGTTAAACTAGTTTTGTTAATTTACTTACTAATTATTTTAAACACTTACTAAAAACAGTTAAAAAACTACATTATACAATAGTAAAAAACTATAGTAAAACATAAAAAAAGAGATGGAGGGAGGAGGGGAAGGGAGGAGGAAGGAGGGAGGAGGAGGGAGAGGAGGCCGGTGGGATCGGAGGAGGGAGGGGGTGGGGGAGGATGGGGAGGGGCAGACGAAGGAGGAGGAGGGAGGGGGCGGGGTGGAGGGTGAGGGGGCGGCCGGAGGAGGAGGAGGGAGGGGGGCGGAGGAGGAGGAGGGAGGGGCGGTGGGAGGAGTGCGACCGGAGGAGGAGGGGGGAAGGGAGGAGGGAGGAGGTAGTACCTCGCAGTGGAGGAGCCGCGCGGCGGCAGCAGACAACGGGTTCGGCACGGGCGAGAGCGAGTGAGAGGGAGAGTGAGTGAGAGGGTCAACCGCTCCAGGATAAGGTAAGTAAGTAGTAGCGCGTTCCCGAGATACGCGCTACTGCTAACGGACATAGAAGTAGCGCTGGTTAGGGATGCGTGCTACTGATAAGTGAGGCTAGCCATCTGCGCCCAGTACAAACATAGTAGCAGCGCGTTTTACTAGAACGTGCTACTGCTAAAGTAGTAGCAGTAGCACGGTTTATTTAAACACGCTACTACTAAGTAGCAGTAGCGCCCTGTTTTGTCCAGCGCTACTGCTAAGATGCTGTGTATAAGGTTTTCCCTAGTAGTGGTTGGCCAGCCACTCGGGGTGGAACACTTCCACGATGAAGTCGGCCGCCAAAAGCTTGGTGACTTCCTCACCGATGGTTCTTCTCTTCTCTTCGGAGAAACATTGTAGGGGGGTTGGCGGACAGGCATGGCATCCTTGCAGACGTGGAGTTTGTGCTCGGTGTACTTCCTCGGGATACCCGGCATGTTCTTTGGGGTTCATGCAAAAATATCCCGATTCTCACGGAGGAAGTCGACGAGCTCGCCTTCCTATTTGCTGTCGATGCGGGTGCCTATCACCACATACTTGTTGCATCGAGGGTCTTCCGGGTTCAACTTTACTTTCTTGGTCTCTTTGGAGGGCTTGAAGGCGGCCTCGTCTGCCGACTCCTCGGCCGGGATCGGTGCTGCTGATGTCTTGTTGGCCACGGAGACGATCTGGTCGAGCTGGCGCCGCTCCTCGGCTATGACCAATGACTCGGCCAACTTGGCGCCATCTCGGGTGCACTCCAGGGACTTGTGGTAGTCGTCGGTGATGGTGATGAGGCCCTTCAGACCCGACAGCTTCATCTTCAGGTAAGCGTAGTGGGGGACCGCCATGAACTTGGCGAGCGCGGGTTGGCCCAGCAGTGCATGGTACGCGCTGGACAGGTCCACCACCTCGAACCAGATCAGCTTGTGCCGGAAGTGATTGCTATCGCCGAACAGGACGTCGAGCCGGACCCGGCTAATCGGAGAGCAGGAGAGGCTGGGAACGATGTCGTGGAAGATCGTCCGAGTTGGCTCCAGGTCCTTGGCCTCGAGGCCGAGTTTGGTCATGGTGTCGCGGTAGAGGATGTTGATGCTGCTGCCGCCATTGATGAGGACTCGGGAAAACTTGCACGTGCGCCGAGGTGCGATGATGGTGGGGTTGAGGACGAGGGCGTAGCCACCTGGATTCGGCAGGATAGCCGGATGGTCTCCCCGGGTCCATGTGACCGGGCGGTCCGACCAGTGCATGTACTTCGGCTTGGCCGGGATGACGGTGTTCACCTCCTGCCGAAGGAGACGTTCGCTGCGCTTGTCGTCGCTGAGGCTGGTGAAGACGATGTAGGATGCATTCTGATCCAGGTAGACATCGTCGCGCATCGTGCCGCCTGCTGGGGGCGGTGTAGGAGGTGGAGGCGGTTGACCTGCACCCAGAGCCGGAGCCGGAGGAGGCGGGACGTCGCCCCTCATGCACTTGGTGATGCCCCAATGCCGAAGCGTGTGTGTGGACGGCCTTCCGACGCTGTGGTGCTTGCAGGGGGCGTCGAGCATCTCTTCGAAGCTCATGGCAGGTTGCCATGCCGTCTTGCCGGTCTGCCGGCGCTTGGCTGCCGGGTCGGTTGCGGGCTCGGTGGCCGCGGCGAGCCAGTTGTCGTAGCGCTGAGCCAGCTGGTCGGCCTTGCGCATGCTGTTCTGCTGGTTGTGTTGCTACCGGCTGCCTTCACCGGCCGGCTTCGAAGGGGGAACCGGCTTTGCTTTGCCGGCTTCATCCAGCATCACCTGGATCTTCATGGCGGAGTCGGCATTGGCGTACTTGTCCGCCGTCACCATGAGCGCGGCCATGGTGGCCGGCTCGGAGCGCAAGAGCTTGTGCTTAAGGAGGGTGCCATCTCGGCACCCGTTGACGAAGTACTGGATTGCTTGAACCTCGTGGATGCCTTCGCAACTATTCCGAAGCTCGGTCCAGCGTGCGTGGTACTCGCAGCCGGTTTCCGTCGGCCCTTGCACGCACATGGCGAGCTAGCTGGGGCGGCCGAGTCGCCGGTAGGTCCCCGTGAAGTTGCGGACTAAGGCCTGCACGAAGTCAACCCACGTGTTGATGCTGCCCACTGGCAGACTGTTCAACCAGGTGCGGGCCGACCCTTGGAGCATGAGCGGCACGTAGCGCACGGCGAGTCGGTGGTCGCCTCTTGCGATGCCGATGGCGGTGGTGTAGTTGGTGAGCCATTCCTCCGGCTTCACGGTTCCGTTGTACTTGGGGGTGTCGCGGGGGAGCGTAAACCCTTTGCGAAAGGGCTCGTCCCGGATGCGTGGGTCAAAACACGCCGGCCCGACGGCGCCGCTCTCTTCCACCTCCAGGGAGAAAGCGAGCCAGTCGAGGCGGTGGCGAGCGTCGGTGTCGTCGATGGCGCGTGCGCCGAGTTGGCTGGCGACCAGGCCACGGGGGACTGGGTCGGTTGGAGCCGGACACCGACCGGGGTGGTCGGGTCCACATCGGTTTTCCGGGGCTGGGTCGTCGCCTAAGCCGCCGGCAGTCGTTGGGGCCGGGTCGCACCGGGTCCGGGTGCGTACGGAGTGCGCCTCGCCGGGTGGTGAGGACGCCGTGTGCTGATGATCGCCGGGCTCGCCAGCGCGGGTGGAGCCGGATCTCGCTAGCTTGGCGAGTTGGTTGAGGCGGTCCTACTGCACGTTGGCCGCGTCGAGGAGGTCGTTCATCCGCTTGATGCGATCCATCAGATCCTCGCCCGTGAGTTGGTCCAGGCCGACTGTGGCCGCCTGGGCAGCACACATGTTCTTCACGGGATTCTTGTAGACGGGCGGGATGGCGCCGAAGGCGCGGCCGATCGCGCCGCCCCGGGCTCGCACATTGGTGACCTGGCTTGGCTCGGCCGCGGCAGGCATGAAGCCGTAGGTGACGTTGTGCTCCAGCTGAGCGGGATCCTGGCAACCCTGCGTGACAGCGAGCGTCTCCATCAGGTCCAGTAGGTGCTGGCGGTTCTCTTCAAGCCGGGCTCGGGCCTCGGTGATGTTGGAGGTGTCGATGTTGGTGTCGATGGGGATGCGAAGGCTCTGCATCGCAGGGCACAATGGGTTGGGCGAGGCGGCCTGACCCATTGCAGCCTTGGCTTCAGCGGCCTTTCTCGCTGCGCTCGATGAGGAGGAGGCGTCGGTGCCGGTGACAAAGACCTCCATGTGGACGTCCATTGCCCCAGAGGGGGCGCTGCCGCTGAGGGAGAGGGGGGAATCGGAAAAGTCAAGTACCTCGCTGGGGTACTCATTGGCCACAGGCGCATCGGATATGCACAACGCGGCGACGGAGGCGGCGAGCGCGTCGATGACGTCGTCCGCAAGCGTGACGGGCTCGTCGGAGTCGGACAGGAGCCCCGTCTGAAGCATGCTCCCGGCCAGGACCTCGAGCTGCCCCACGGTGGGCGCCAACTGTCGTGGTGGGCGCACGGCAGATGCCAAGGGATGGCTAAAGAGAGGAGGAGGCTTGAGGGCACTGGTGGGCTCCAGAGGCGAGGTCGGCATGAGCGAGCGCGGGACGCAAGACATACCCAGGTTCGGGGCTCTCCGAGAGATAACACCCCTAGTCCTGCCGAGTGAGGTTGATATACAATAGTACATAGTTGCTCCTAGAGTTGTTTGGAGGAAGAAGGAAGGCTAGCCAGGGCTTAGGCTGCTCCTTCCCTCTATCTGTGTGTTCTACTGGTCAGTTGGCTACTTTGTTGAGTGCTTGCTGATAACCCACAAGTGTAGGGGATCGCAACAGTTTTCGATAAGTAAGAGTGTTGAACCCAACGAGGTGCTAAAGGTAGAATAAATATTCCCTCAAGTTCTATCGACCACCGATACAACTCTATGCAAACTTGACGTTTGCTTTACCTAGAACAAGTATGAAAATAGAAGTACTTTGTAGGTGTTGTTGGATAAGTTTGCAAGATAATAAAGAACACGTAAATAAAAAGTAGGGGTTGTTTAGATAAATAAACAATAAAGTAAATATAGCGAGTGTGGAAAAGCGGTGGTAGGAGTTGTGAAATTTCCCCTAAGCAATTGACTATGTTACTAGACCGGTAATCACTATTGCAATTCTATTTGAGGGAGAGGCGTAAGCTAACATACTTTCTCTACTTGGATCATATGCACTTATGATTGGAACTCTAGCAAGCATCCGCAACTATTAAAGATTCATTAAGGTAAAACCCAACCATAGCATTAAAGTATCAAGTCCCCTTTATCCCATACGCAAACAACCTACTTACTCGGGTATGTGCTTCTGTCACTCATGCCACCCACCATAAGCAAATCATAAACATATTGCAAACTCTACAGCGGGAATCCCTCATGCTTGCGCGACACGAAGGGCACAATAGGACAGCACCAATAATAAAACATCCAACTCAAACCAATCATAGCAATTCATCAATCACCAATAGGACAACGAAAATCTACTCAGACATCATAGGATGGCAACACATCATTGGATAATAATATGAAGCATAAAGCACCATGTTCAAGTAGAGGGTACAGCGGGTTGCGGGAGAGTGGACCGCTAGATATAGATGGGGTAAGGTGATGGAGATGTTGGTGAAGATGGCGGAGGTGTTGGTGAAGATCGCGGTGATGATGATGGCCCCCGGGAGCGCTCCGGCGCCACCGGAAGCAGTGGGGAGAGAGGCCCCCTTCTTCTTCTTCTTCCTTGACCTCCTCCCTAGATGGGAGAAGGGTTTCCCCTCTGGTCCTTGGCTCCCATGGCTTGGGAGGGGCGAGAGCCCCTCCGAGATTGGATCTATCTCTCTGTTTCTGTGTTCCCTGATTCTACCCCTTCACCGTTTCTTAAATATCCGGAGATTCGTAACTCCGATTGGGGTGAATCTTTCGCCCAGATTTTTTCATAAAATTAGCTTTCTTGTGGCAAAAGAAGGGCATCAACCGCCTTACGGGTGGCCCATGAGGGTGCCAGGCGTGCCCAGGGGGTGTGGGCGCGCCCCCTGTCTCGTGGCCACCTCGGACACCGTTTCGTGTTGATTCTTCCTCCATAAAATCCCAAATATTCCAAAATAATTCTCCATCCGTTTTTATCCCGTTTGGATTCCGTTTGATATTGGTTTTCTGCGAAACATAAAACATGCAACAAACAGGAACTGGCACTGGATCAATATGTTAGTCCCAAAAATAGTATAAAAAGTTGCCAAAAGTATATGAAAGTTGAAGAATATTGGCATGGAACAATCAAAAATTATAGATACAACGGAGACGTATCAGCATCCCCAAGCTTAATTCCTTCTCGTCCTCGAGTAGGTAAATGATAAAAAAAGATAATTTTTGGTATGGAATGCTACCTAGCATAATCTTGATCAAATATCTAATCATGGCATGAATATTAAGACATGAGTGATTCAAAGCAATAGTCTATCATTTGACATAAAAACGATAATACTTCAAGCGTACCAATGAAGCAATTATGTCTCTTCAAAACAACAAGGTCAAAGCAAGCTTATCCCTACAAAATCATATAGTTTGGCCATGCTTCATTTTCGTCACACAAAAATGCTCCCATCATGCACAACCCCGATGACGAGCCGAGCAATTGGTTCATACTTTTTAACGCGCTTCAGCTTTTTCAACCCTCACGCAATACATGAGCGCAAGCCATGGATATAGTACTATAAGTGGAATAGAATAAAATGATGGAGGTTTATATGGAGAAGACAAAAGGGAGAAATACTCACATTGACGCGGCTAATCAACGGGCTATGGAGATGCCCATCAATTGACACTACTAGGGAAAACCATATACACAGAATCTTAGCAGCAGTGCTGCTCAAAAAGGAGCGCTGCTGCTAATTAGTAGTAGCGTGGGTGAGGAAAATGCGCTACTGACAAGTGTTTAGCAGTAGCGCGCTCTGTGTAACATGCGCTGCTACAAATATCGACCGACAGTGCCCCCTCACCTCCATTTAGTAGCAGCGCGGTATCGCTAACCGCGCTACTGCTAAAGCTGTAGTAGTAGCATGGTTTTTCTGAGGTTGCTGCTGCTAATTTTCAAATTGGTCACACTTTTTGTCCCGGTTAGCAGTAGCGCTTCTGACGAAAGCGCGCTGCTGCTACTTCCTTATCAGCAGTGCGTTTTACGTCCCGCGCTACTGCTAATCTGCACCAACCCCTCCACCTTTTCCCCACCGTCCCCCCTCCCTCTCCTCTCTTCCCTTTCCCCTACCTCCCACATGCTCTCACTCTCATTCTTCTTCTTCCTCAATACATCTCCCCCATTACTCTCTCTCTTCTATCTACCTTTCTCTCTCTTCATTACTTCTACCTAACTACACCACCTCCATTAATGCATCTCCTTTCTCTTTTTCCTTCCCCTCCACTAGTTGAAGTTGTCTCCTCCCAAATTAGGTAGCTAGGTAGATGTAGGATTTAGTTAAGACCTATTTTCCCCCTAACTAGATCTATGTTTGTCAAGAAGAGTTGTGTGCAATTTTGATCTCCCTACAACATCATCTCCACCGTGTGCTCGATCTCGAGATAGGTGATGAAAATTTCATGCTTTTGCAAAATGGAAATATGTTTATGTGTGTGTGATATGTTTGTGGAAATTGTGTGTGTGGCATGAGTTGACGCCAAATTGTGCTTTTGAGTTGCCTATGTTTTGCTGAAATGTCGATTTATTTCCGTTTTGGCGAATTCCGGGCAAACTCTAGATCCATATATGTCCTATTTTTAGGGAAGGTCATGCCGAATTTTTGTATGACTTTGATGCATGCACGAATTTTTATAATCAATTTGTTTATTATTATCGTGCAGAGTTGACGATGGTCAGTGGAACGATGGTGGGCAGGTGGTTGCGATCGGCGGTGCAGGACATGAAAGAAAATAACCGGACAGAGGTTTTATGTCCGTGTCGAAAATGCAAAGGAATAGTTTGGTTCGACCCCTATGACGATGGTCGTGTCGAAGCGCACCTGCTCATGACTGGTTTCATGGATGGCTATACTCGGTGGATAACTGAAGATGAGGATGACGATGTTGAGGATGCCGACGGGGCACGCGATGATGACACGGGGCAAGACGAAGAGATGATCGATAATGGCGGCAGGGAAGAGGCCGGACATGGCGGCGGACAAGGGGCCGGACATGGCAGAGGAGAAGGGGCCGGACATGGCGGCGGAGAGAACGACATGGACTCCACGCAGCAGAGTTCGTCGGTACTAAGTTCAATCGTGCGGGACCCTCATGTTTGTATGGATGTACAATCTCCCCCCCTGGTTGTGCATGAAATCGAAGTACATTCACATGAGCATGCTTATTCAAGGGCCGAAACAACCAGGAAATAATATTAATTTGTATCTAGGGCTACGTCAAGAGGAGTTAGACACGTTATGGAAAACACCGGCCAAGACATGGGACGCAAGCAAAGGCGAGTATTTCAACATGAGAGCCGCACTGATCACGACAGTGCAGGACTATCTCAGTTACGAATATGTGGCAGGCCAGGTGTGCCATGGATATTGCGGATGCACGCGGAGCATGGATGATACGACATCTCAGCAGCTAACGTCAAGGAAAGATGGCGGGTCTGGGAAAATCGTGTACATGGGGCATCGAAGATGGCTTGAACAGGACGACCCGTGGAGAAACCGTGGAGATCTATTCAATGGTCACGCTGAGCATCAAGGACCTCCACGTAAGCGGAGCGGTGCCAAAATCGATGAGCTGTTGAAAAACTGGAAGGAGTGCCCCACGCCGAGAAAGACGATGAGAAAGGCGCCGGACCCGCTGTTGAAGGTATGGAAGACGAGGTCTGTGTTCTGGGACTTGGAGTACTGGCACAAACTCGATACACCTCATTGCCTTGATCAAATGCATATTTGTAAGAATGTCCTTGAGAGCTTGCTCGCAACACTGATGAATATGTCGGATAAGACCAAGGATGGGCCGAAGGCAAGAAAAGACTTGCAAGATTAGAAAATCAGGGAAGATCTGCACATGCCGCCCCGTAAAATGTCAGACGAGACAGAGACGAAGACAGAGGCACGGGAGAATAAGGGCAAGAAAAGAAAGAAAGAGGATTATTGCCCCCCTTCTTGCTTCACCTTAAGTCAGGCTGAGATCAATGCCTTCTTTAAGTGCCTTACCGGAGTCAAAGTTAGTTTCGGTTATTGTGGCAAGATAAGCAGATATCTAGACACGGACAAGAAAAGGTTTAGCGGGATGAAGTCTCATGACTGTCATGTGATGATGACACAGATACTACCTGTTGCCCTTAGAGGGATAATGGACAAGCACGTCCGTGACACGCTTATTGGTCTCTGCAACTTTTTCGACGTCATCTCTCAAAAGTCGATCAGTGTGAAGCAGATCCGAAGGCTACAGGAAGAGATTGTTGTGATACTGAATGAGCTTGAGATGTACTTCCCGCCCGCGTTCTTTGACGTGATGGTGCATCTGTGTGTCCATATTGTGGATGACATAATAGACCTGGGGCCGTCATTCCTGCACAACATGATGCCGTTTCAGAGGATGAATGGGATCATCAAAGGATTCGTTCGTAACATGTCCCGTCCGGATGGAAGCATCGTCCAGGGCTATTTGACAAAAGAGTGCATCTCTTTCTGTGAGAATTTTCTATATGGCGCAGACCAGCCGCCTGGTGTTAGTATTGGTTTTCCCGTTAACAAGCACGGTGGGAGGCTCGAAGGAGATGGTCACTGCAACGGTCGCAGGGAACTGCACGTGGCATACTCAGATCGACGCAGCGACTTTGACAGAGCAAACTTGGTAGTGCTACAACACCTAGACGAGTTAGATCCTTTCGTGGCACTGCACAAAGAAATTATCGCAAAGAAGTATCGTGACCGGGGGGTATGCAGGACAAACGCCGAAGTTACTAGAGAGCACAACTCCACTTTCCTTCATTGGTTCAAAGAGCATATTATTGCGAATCCCCTGGAGGAGGGCTCTAAGGACGGATTGCTCATATACGCCTTAGCACATGGCCCCTCGCCCAACCTCGTAACCTATCAGGCATATGATATCAACGGATACACGTTCTACATGGAGGCCAAAGATATGGACAGTGATGATCAGAACTCAGGGGTGACGATGGAATGCATGACCGGCAGCGACAACGGCACAACTGAACGATTTTATGGAAGGGTCGAGGAGATCTGGGAGCTTGACTACTCTGGACTGCACAACACGATGATGTTCCATGTCAGATGGGCAAAGAATGTCCAAAGAGAAAACCGGATTTTCACTACCATGAGTATACCCGACGCCAAGAGTGCTACCGTGAACGCTATCGCAAAAAACGAGCCATGGGTACACGCGAAGCACGTGACACAATGCTTCTTCATAACCGACCCATGCAATCCCAGTCGTGTTGTCTTGAGGAGAGGCAAAAGGAACATCATTGGAATGGATGGAGTCGCCAACGAGGAAGACTATGATCAGTACGGCAACCCAATGAGGGAAGATGATGATGATGATGAAGTATACGTCAAAAGAAGAATCAATACTACATTACCTAAGAAAAAATCGTACTCCATGGAAAAGGCAAAGTCACAATGAGGGGCTCAATTATTCTTCGACGAACAAGAAGGAAAGAAGCTGACTCAAAAACGAAAACGTCGGCGCTGAGGAACCGTATGTTATCGGTTAAATGATGTAATATATATATATATATGTTCCTATTTTGTATACACACTTAGCCATTATTATGCATGGGTCCAATGATGTAATATATATGTTCCTATTTTGCATACATATTTAACCGTCAGATGATGCAATATATATCGCCCTCCCTTCGTTCACTTCTCTCTAGAAATAAAAGTGGGAGAAAATAAAGGAAAAGAAAAAGGAAAACTGGAAGTAGTAGCAGCTACTGAAGGTAGTAGTAGCGCGTTTCGTATAAACTACTACAGCTACTGAAGGTAGTAGCAGCGCTTTTCGTATAAACCGCTGCAGCTACTGAAGGTAGTGGTAGCGCGTTTCGTACAAATAGCTACAGCTACTGAAGGTAGTAGCAGCGCATTTTGGCCAAACGCGCTGCTGCTACGTCCACTTAACCCAAAATTCTCACTATCCCTGCTTCATCCCGCCTTTTCCCCCCACATCCCCACTCTCTCTTCCCCCGTCGCTCGCCCCCGACCCCGGCGCCGGCGCTCGCCCCCGACCCCGCCCTCGCCCACGACCCCGACCCCGGCGCTCGCCCCTGACCCCGGCGCCGGCGCTCACCCCCGACCCAGGCGGTCGCCCCCGACCCAGGCGCTCGCCCCTGACCCCAGCGCCGGCGCTCGCCCCCGACCCAGGCGCTCGCCCCCGACCACGCCGCGCTCGCCCCCGACCCTAGCGCGCTCGCCTCCGACCCGTCGGCCCTCGCCTCCCTCCTCTGCTTCCTCCCCTCCCAACCTCGGCCGTTGTCGGGCCTGCCTCCTCGCCCCTGCACCCTCTGTAAACCTCCCCTCCCACTCTCTCTCTCTGCTACTTAGGTTTTAGTTAGGGCAGTATGTTAATTAGGTTATCTATTTAGTTATGAATTTAGCTAGGTTTCAAAATTAGCTGAATTTATATGCAAATTTGAATTGGACATGTGATATGTGGATATGTCATGTTTGGAAAATGATCCGAGTGGCCTATGTTACGTTGGAATGTTGATTCATTTCCGTTCCGGTGAATTTCAGGCGCTCGATATGTCCATTTTTTAGCAGGTCATGCCGAAATTTCTCGTGAATAAAGGCATGATTTGTGCTACATAGTTGGCATATCGACTGCTGGCACATAGATTTCTTTTTATGTCATTTCTCATTTATTCATACTTTTAGAAATAAATGAGGACACTTAATCATAGGAAACATGTCGAACAACGAAGAAACTGGGCCTTCTGACCAAGATGCAGACGAGATGGATTATGAGGGTGAACAAGAGTACCTCGACTATTTGACTGCTAAGCAAGGTTCGCAGGTTGGCCTTGATGATGGTACTGACGCCGACATCGACACCGACGGTGCCAGCACCGAGACCGGTGGGGAAGGTACCGGCGGGGAAGGTTCCGGCGGGGAAGATACCGGCGGGGAAGGTACCGGCCCCGATGCCGCTACCGAAAAGAGGAAGCATAAGAAGCAGAGGATACGAAAACCTAACAAACTAGGGATTGGACGACTTGTGATCACAAAAATGGCACTTGGCAAGTTTGAGCCGTTAGAGCCGGAAGAACCTCGCAAGTGCTATGGGAACCAAGTAGGATGCATCCTACGGGAATGCGCGAGCATCAATGACGATGAATTAAGGAGTAAAGAACATTTGACGTAGTTGCTCCTAACGAAGTTGCACAAGAGATTCCAGTTCCCCGACCGGGATGATAACATAGAACAACCGTGGGATGATCCGAAGATGAAAAAGATTAACAATCACGCCATGGGCATGTTCAGCAATGATTTGGCCTCCTGGAAAGGGAGGGTGAAACGAGCTATTGAGGCTGATGAACCCTTGTCCAAGATTCTGGAGGAAAATCCGACACTTACGGAAGAGGAGTTCGAAAAGTTCAAGGACACTTGCGCTACCGAGGCAGCCAAGGCTAAGGCTGCGAAATTCAAGAGCCTTCAGCAAAGGAACACGGGGAAGCATCGCCTCGGAAGCCGTGGCTACCTCGGTAAAAGGCCCATATGGGATAAGGATGACGCAGAACATGAAGCCGTGGGTCTCCCAGACCCCTTCGCGAAGTTCACCAACCCCTTGGAGCGTGACTTCATCAGGGCCCGCTACAAGTGGGACAAGGAGAAAAAGGTTTTTTACATGGACAAGATCACGAGGAAATTGATTAGACTACTGGAGAAGCAACACCGGCTTGCAGCCGAAAGCCCTACTTCTCCGACGAGGCCCAAGTGGGACACCCCTCTCAACCGGGCCTTGAACGAACTTAAGGGACTCCCTTTGGGCCAGCGGCCGCAATATGGTCGTGTGCACGGTGCTGGAGACGGCGCCACGTGGAAGGTGTTTTACGACGAGGGCCCGGAGGCCAAGAAGCAGAAAAAGAACTTTAGTCAGACGGACATCAACGCGAAGGTAAAGCTTGCGGTTGAGAAAAAAGCAGCTGAGGACGCGAAAAAAGCAGCTGAGGACAAATATGAGTTGCTACAGCAGGCAGTCAATGCAACTGTAACTGCCTGCAGAAATGATTTCGCTACTAACCTGGTTCCAGTTATCATCAACTGGACAAAGGAAAATCCAGACAAGACGGTACATGATTTCCTGTTGCCCAGTTTCGTCGGGAGCAACTCCATGAACAACAACACCATCGCACCATCACTTGCTCACGCAACCAGGCCTCCTCTCGCAGCCGCTCCCGCTCATAGCAGCCCGTCCTCAGTCTCAGGCGTGCTAGGTGGGCCTTCGTCTTTGGCTGAGCTCGACGCCATCACGGTAATTACATGTTGCACCAACATATATATATATAATATTCCATTTTTGTTGCCTTTCGGTTGTTTTACGCCACAGACATATGTGTTTGCAGGAGAAAGAAACCCCGTGCACCAGACTCTACTTGATCAAAGGCCAGAAGGTGGACGTGGGAAAGGGAATGATAATGGACCCCTCGCAACCCATGTTCCACAACCAGCCGATCCCCGCTAGGCACTTCAGGGTTAGCTTGACCAGTGTGAAATCGGGGCACGAGGATTTGCCTCCTCCAGTACAGCATGTGGGAGCGGACAATGAGACCCCGCCGCGGATTGGAAGCTGCAAGGGTTGGGTGCTGCTATGGCCGAAGAATCTTATTCATTTGGAGCCGGCCGAGAGCACACCAATAACCACACATCAACAAGCATGTGCGGAGACCACCACCCCGCCTACGCAATTACCAGCTCCTGTAGTGCCGGGTGAGAGCGGCGGACGACATGATGAAGGGGGTGCAATAGTACTGGCTGATGTAATTTCTCCTGTAGAACAGAGAATGGATGATGAGAAGGAGGTCGACCCTATGGATTACATCAATACAAACGCGTATGACTGTGACATAGATATGATGAGTCAACCATATGATGAATCGGGCTATCATCTTGCTAATGAGGATATGCATGATATGCCCGGGCAGGGTCGTAGCAGGGATTGCAAAAAGTCTCTCTTCATGAAATCCTCACAGGACACGCCTGAAGATGCCGCCTCAACACAGGCTCAACTAGCCGGGCACGAGGGTCGTACAGTACTTAGCCCGGGAACACTGGGGCAGGGGTTAAGGAAGGGTCTGGAAGGTGTGCCCAAGAAAAAGGAAAGGAAGAGATCGGGGAAGATAACTGCCTCCAAACAAGCCAGAGCACATAGCAGCCAGACGATGCATTCTGAAGAGCGTTTACCCGTGAAAGGTGCGGTCATGTTCCATCTCACGGGCGAGCCGATGCTACCGCCGAAACCGCTGGAGGCACTATCAGGGGATCTCAGGAGACTGCACGACCATGTGCTTTCGACTGAGAAAAACATGCTAGCCTCAAAGGATCCAGGATATCCAACATACGCGGCTCGTGTGCCTGAGGGGAAGTGCTACGTCGAGACACGGCCCGCGGAGGTGTTCTTCCTGCGGTTTGACCATATCTTTGAGATGTTTCTAACAAGGCGGCTTGATTTTACAATTGTCCGCCTTTTTGCGCTACATATGAGCTCCGCCATGAAGAGTGAAGAAGTCTCGCAAATCTGTGTGGCGGATCCGTACTACATGCACGAGTCTTTCTTGAGTCTCGGCGACTTTGAG
Organism: Triticum aestivum; assembly: GCF_018294505.1. Taxonomy (NCBI): domain Eukaryota; kingdom Viridiplantae; phylum Streptophyta; class Magnoliopsida; order Poales; family Poaceae; genus Triticum; species Triticum aestivum. Next base: position 612,937,605 of record NC_057813.1, read on the forward strand.
CGTGAAATTGCTAGGGAGTACCTCCAAAACTTCATGGTACAGAATAAGGACCGGGAAATTGTCCTCGTGCCTTATCATCCAAAGTAAGTCAGTTCCGGACAACCCTTTCGTCCATTTCAATCATTCCTTCTCTCTCATATGGGGAATAATTTGAGGTGTCTTTTCCCCGCAGCAACAGGCGCGCCGTCCTTATCGTTCTTTACCCGCAAGTCTCCCACGTCGTGTATTTTGACCCTTCCAGAGACTACGAGATAAAAGACTACACCCACATAATGAATATTCTAGATGATGCTCTCCAAGGCTTCAGCTTTAGAGGTGGCCACGTGCAGATCAGGAAACAAAGGAACAAGAAGATGGGTTTCGCGCATAAAACTAACTTCTCCTGCATCCATGTCCCAAAACAAATCAAGAAGGATGGATTCTACATCGTCCATCTCATGATTCAGTTCAACACGGATCACCAAAAGCTTCGCATGAGAAGCAGAAATGATGATCATATCCACAAGTGGCTAGAATCTCATGGAGAAGCGGATTATGAACTTAGAGATGACTTCTTTCGCATCCAAAGCAACATTGCGACGATCATCATGAAAGAAGTCGTCGATGAGAAGGGGATGTTCCACCACGGCCCTATATCGCGAGCTGACGTCCGAACTCACATAGGCATGCAACGTCTAGACCTCACGCCATTCAAGAAGCTAGGGTTCATCCTCGATGATATGGAAGGATGGAACTTCTAGTGATTTATGATGCCGATGATGATGATATGTGTCGGTTGAACTTGTATACTTTTTGTAGCGATGAAACTTTGTGATGTCCACGGTCCCTGCCGAACTTGCGTAAGCTACTTTGTTAGTTTGCGTACGATGACCTGCGTACCTCTAGTTAATTAATTTGCGTATTGTATGTTGCATCTAGTTGCTAACCCTTTCTTTTTCGGTGTTGCTCTAGTATATTTTGTTGCATATATATGATTGTACATCCTCTTCATGAACATGCATCTCTAACAGGTACCTAGTTTCTTGATGGCGAGATGGAATTGCTATGTCGTGTACAAAGGGAAGGTTCCAGGGGTGTACAATGAGTGGCATGAGTGTCAGGCGCAAGTGAATGGGTTCACGGGCGCCAGCCATAAAGGCTTCAAAAGCAGACAAGAAGGAGAAGCTAGTTACTTGAGGTTCACGCTAGCATGAGAGAGGACTCGTAGCAGCCACCTCATGTACTGCATAGTTCCGCTGTCACTCATAGTGATAGCTCTTCTTGCGTATACCTTTGTTTAGATGGATGATGTTGTTGTAGTTGCAAGTATTTGAGACTTGCATGTATCGCTATTTTCGAGATGATGACAAGATACCACTTTGTGTTGGATGATGATTATGATGAGACTATTTGTATCTATATGCTACGATTACATTTGTGGTCTTGCAGGCATTTGTATGTGTATCATGATGACATTTCTATGTGCTAAAGATTCTTCTATAAAGCCTGTTCAAATACAAAACAAATATGCCGAAAAAAAACAAAAAACTACTTAAATTAGCAGTAGCGAGTGTATAAAAGTTAGCGGCAGCGCCGCGATAGCAGTAGCGCGTCCAGGGAAAGCACACTAGAGCTACTAGCTGTAGCGAGCTTCCGCTAACCGTGCTGCTGCTACACTTGTGTAGCAGTAGTGCCGGTGAGCCCGTGCTACTTGCTATGTGTTAGCTGTAGCGCCTTATTAGTAGCGCCGCTACCCGCGCTACTGATACACCTAAAACCCACGCTGCTGCTAGCCTTTTCCCTAGTAGTGTGATGTCAATGCGAGGAGTAGGTATTGCCATGAAATAGATGCACTAGAGCTATAAGTGTATGAAAGCACAAACTGAAAACTAAGTGGGTGTGCATCCAACTTGCTTGCTCATGAAGACCTAGGGCATTTGAGGAAGCCCGTCGTTGGAATATACAAGCCAAGTTCTATAATGAAAAATTCCCACTAGTATATGAAAGTGACAACATAAGAGACTCTCTATATGAAGAACATGGTGCTACTTGGAAGCACAAGTGTGGAAAAAGGATAGTAACATTGCCCCTTTTCTTTTTCTTTTTTTTCTTTTTTTCTTTTTTTTTCTTTTTGGGTGGGCTTCTTTGGCCCCCTTTTTTATTTAGGCTTCTTTGGCCTTTCCTTTTTTTCTTTTTTTTTCTTTTTTTATGGGGCAATGCTCTATAATGATCATCATCACACTTTTATTTACTTACAACTCTATATTACAACTCGATACTAGAACAAAGATATGACTCTATATGAATGCTTCCGGCGGTGTACCGGGATGTGCAATGATCTAGCGTAGCAATGACATAAAAAACGGACAAGCCATGAAAACATCATGCTAGCTATCTTACGATCATGCAAAGCAATATGACAATAAATGCTCAAGTCATGTATATAATGATGATGGAAGTTGCATGGCAATATATCTTGGAATGGCTATGGAAATGCCATGATAGGTAGGTATGGTGGCTGTTTTGAGGAAGATATAATGAGGCTTATGTGCGATAGAGCGTATCGTATCACGGGGTTTCGATGCACTAGTGAAGTTTGCACCAACTCTCGAGGTGAGAAAGGGCAATGCACGGTACCGAAGAGGCTAGCAATGATGGAAAGGTAAAAGTGCGTATAATCCATGGAATCACATTAGTCATAAAGAACTCATATACTTATTGCAAAAGTTTATTAGCCCTCAAAGCAAAGTACTACTACGCATGCCCCTAGGGCGATAGATTGGTAGGAAAAGACCATCGCTCGTCCCCGACTGCCACTCATAAGGAAGACAATCAAAGAAACACCCCATGCTTCAAATTTTTCACACAACAGTTACCATACGTGCATGCTACGGGACTTGCAAACCTCAACACAAGTGTCTCTACAATCCACAACCACCCACTAGCATGACTCTAATATCACCATCTTTATATCGCAAAACTATTGCAAGGAATCAAACATATCATATTCAGCGATCTACAAGTTTATGTAGGATTTTATGACTAACCATGTGATTGACCAATTCCTATCATCTCTCTAAATAGATATAAGTGAGGCAAGAGAGTTTAATTCTTTCTACAAAATACATGCCCATGCTCTAACAAATATAAATGAAGCGAAAGAGTATTCTACAAATGGCGGTTTTTCTATGTGAAGAGAAACAGGCAATCCAAACTTCAAACGATATACGTGAAGCACATGAAGCATTCTATAAAGCCATACTCAAAAGATCTAAATGAAGTGCAATGATAATTCTATAAATCAACCAAGGACTATCTCATACCAGCATGGTGTATAAAAGAAAAGTGAAAACTAAATGGAAAAGTCGCTCCAAGACTTGCACATAATGCATGAACGAAACGAACCTGAAAACATACCGATACTTGTTGAAGAAAGAGGGGATGCCTTCCGGGGCATCCCCAAGCTTAGACGCTTGAGTATCCTTGAATATTTAATTGGGTTGCCTTGGGCATCCCCAAGCTTGAGCTCTTGCCTCTCTTCCTTTTCCTCATATCGAGACCTCCTCGCTTAGACACTTCATCCACACAAAACTTCAATGGAAAACTCGGTAAGATCCGTTAGTATAATAAAGCAAATCACCACTCTAAGTACTGTTGCAAACCAATTCATATTTTGTTTTCGCATTGTGTCTACTGTAATATAAGTTTTTCATGGCTTAATCCACTGACAAAAATTGATAGATTCATCAAAACAAGCAAACTATGCATCAAAAATCAGAATCTGTCAAAAAACAGAAAAGTCTGTAGAAATCTGAACATCCACCATACTTGTGGTAACCCAAAAATTATACCAAAATTAGGAACAATAAACAAGTTGTACATCAACACAATGAAAAAACAATCAGAACCATTTGACGTTCCAGTTAAAAATGTAAAATCGCGCACTACAGCCAAAGTTTCTTTCCTGCACCGTACAAACCAACAAGCATCATAAACATCCTAAAGGCAAACCTTGGCACATTATTTTTATAATACAATGGAATTGTACAAGGGGATAATTATTTTTGATGAAAAGTTTCCGTAATCAAGATTCACAAAGTTTCCGTGAGCATGAACAAAGTTCAAGGAGCTCTCCCACTTCACCAACGCTTGTCTCTGTCACTTTCACTTTCCTTTTTGAAAAGTTTTTAGGTTCCCCTCTTTATTTATTTTTTTGCTTTTAAACTATATAAAAGCACTCAACAGAAATACATGACTCTCTAAAACTTCCGGGTTGTCTCCCTGGCAGCGCTTTCTTTAAAGCCATTAAGCTAGGCATATAGTGCTCAAGTAATGAATCCACCCGGATCCCAAGGTATATCAAAGACAATTTTAATTAACGATGATTTTTAATTTAGTAGTGAGCACAAAGTAACATATATAAAGCAACAACGAAGTCTAACTCTCTTCCTATGCATCGGCATGTCATAAAAGAACAATTCATGCACACCAAGTAAAGGCCAATGCATAGTATAAGCAGTTTCTTGCAATTCTATCGTGTTGGAAACATAAAGAGGCGGAGATATAGTTCCTCTCTCATAATAATTGCAAGTAGGAGCAGCAAGCACATGCATATTACATTCATCAGAATCATCATGTGCAATGGTAAAAGGCAACCCATCAATATAATCCTTAGCAAGCACAAACTTCTCCGATATAGTGTAGTTGGGAGAATTCAAAAAGATAATAGGACTATCATGTGTGGGTGCAATAGCAACAATTTCATGTTTAACATAAGGAACTATAGCAAGTTCATCTCCATAAGCATAATTCATATTGGCATCTTGGCCACAAACATAGCAAACATCATCAAAAAGGGATTTTTCAAGAGAATTAAAGGGATCATAGCAATCATCATAGCAATCATCCTTCGGTAAGCACGAAGGGGAATTAAACAATGTATGAGTTGAAGAGTTACTCTCATTAGAAGGTGGGCACGGGTGATCAATCCGCTCTTCCTCCTTTTGTTCTTCGCTCTCCTCGTCATCTTTTTCATCCAATGAGCTCACAGCTTCATCAATTTCTTCTTCCATAGCTTCCTGCAAAATATTAGTCTCTTCTTGGACAGCGGAGACTTTCTCAATAAATGCATTAATATAGTAATTGTATTCATAATTTTCATAGCAATATCTAAGTGTAGCAAGATTTTCTGGTCTATAAACTGAATCATCAAAATCTCAAATGCTTTAAACATAGATTCAATCTCATAAGCACCCATAAAAGCAACAAATTCTTCTATTTGTTCCACATCATAGTAATCATATCTACCATTAGCATAAGAAGCTAAGGTTTCATTATCATTAAATTTGCATGAAAAGGGAAGGTGTGGAGCCTTCATCCTAGAGCAACAAGTATAATCATATCTCAAGCATAGTTGACGAGCATACCAACGCAACATAATAAATTGATCCCATAATAGTTCCCGTTTTTGTGTCGAGCGATAATCCCTAAAGTATTCACGTTGATCCAACGTGTCTCCCATTATAAAGTTGAATGGGGTTTTCTCAGGATTATCAAAGTAGTACATAATATCTTTCACATAATGAGAATCGGGGTTTTTAGGAGTTACCCCATCTACATGAGTAGCAAGTACACCTAATTTTTTTGGTATTTTGTGTTCCATATCCATAACTAAAGATAGAGAACAACTTAGAATAGCAAATAAAAATTACTTAGTGATAAAGCAAACAAGCACACACGAGAATAATCACCCCACGCTATGACTCCCCGGCAACGGCGCCAGAAAAAGGTCTTGATAACCCACAAGTGTAGGGGATCGCAATAGTTTTCGATAAGTAAGATTATCGAACCCAACGAGGAGCTAAAGGTAGAATAAATATTCCCTCAAGTTCTATCAACCACCAATACAACTCTACGCAAACTTGACGTTTGCTTTACCTAGAACAAGTATGAAACTAGAAGTACTTTGTAGGTGTTGTTGGATAAGTTTGCAAGATAATAAAGAACACGTAAATGAAAAGTAGGGGCTGTTTAGATAAATAAACAATAAAGTAAATATAGCGAGTGTGGAAAAGTGGTGGTAGGAGTTGTGAAATTTCCCCTAAGCAATTGACTATGTTACTAGACCGGTAATCACTATTGCAATTCTATTTGAGGGAGAGGCGTAAGCTAACATACTTTCTCTACTTGGATCATATGCACTTATGATTGGAACTCTAGAAAGCATCCACAACTACTAAAGATTCATTAAGGTAAAACCCAACCATAGCATTAAAGCATCAAGTCCCCTTTATCCCATACGCAAACAACCTACTTACTCGGGTCTATGCTTCTGTCACTCATGCCACCCACCATAAGCAAATCATAAACATATTGCAAACCCTACAGTGGGAATCCCTCACGCTTGCGCGACACGGAGGGCACAATAGGACAGCACCAATAATAAAACATGTAACTCAAACCAATCATATCAATTCATTAATCACCGATAGGACAACGAAAATCTACTCAGACATCATAGGATGGCAACACATCATTGGATAATAATATGAAGCATAAAGCACCATGTTCAAGTAGATGGTACAGCGGGTTGCGGGAGAGTGGACCGCTGGATATAGATGGGGGAAGGTGATGGAGATGTTGGTGAAGATGGCGGAGGTGTTGGTGAAGATCGCGGTGATGATGATGGCCCCCGGCAGCGCTCCGGCGCCATCGGAAGCAAGGGGGGGAGAGGCCCCCTTCTTCTTCTTCTTCTTCCTTAACCTCCTCCCTAGATGGGAGAAGGATTTCCCCTCTGGTCCTTGGCTCCCATAGCTTGGGAGGGGCGAGAGCCCCTCCAAGATTGGATCTATCTCTCTGTTTCTGCGTTCCCTGATTCTACCCCTTCACCATTTCTTAAATATCCAGAGATCCGTAACTCCGATTGGGGTGAATCTTTTGCCCAGATTTTTCTCATAAAATTAGCTTTCTTGCGGCAAAAGAAGGGCATCAACTGCCTTACGGGTGGCCCACGAGAGTGCCAGGCGCGCCCCCTATCTCGTGGCCACCTCGGACACCGTTTCGCGTTGATTCTTCCTCCAGAAAATCCCAAATATTCCAAAATAATTCTCCGTCTGTTTTTATCCCGTTTGGATTCCGTTTAATATTGGTTTTCTGCAAAACATAAAACATGCAACAAATAGGAACTGGCACTGGGCACTGGATCAATATGTTAGTCCCAAAAATAGTATAAAAAGTTGCCAAAAGTATATGAAAGTTAAAGAATATTTGCATGGAACAATCAAAAATTATAGATACGATGGAGACGTATCACTTGCCCGTATGCATGAGGGATCCTGGGGGGTTTTATAGGCCAACCCCCCAGGGGTACAATGGTAATGTTACAAGGCCGTAGGGTCGGGTTGTCGGCGTCTAGGAACCTGGAGCTAGGACCCGCCGGGTGCCAGGTGATTCGCCGGGTTCCCCTAGGCGTGGGCCCCACTTGCCAGGGGCACTGTGCACCGTCTTGTCGATTGTCAGGGAGTGGCCGGGTTGAGTCGGGTAGAGTGGCGCTCCGTCAGGCCGCCGCTTGCTGGCGTCAGTGGTGATGACGGGGGCACTATTGCCATGCCGGCCCTGGTCAGCGGGTAGGTTAGGGGCCATGTTGCCACGCCCCGGCCGACCAGAGGCACGGGTGGGGTATTGTTGCCTTGGTCATCGGTAGATGGGGACTTGTCCCATAGTACGGCCTGGGTGGGACGGGAGCTGACCCGTGGCTAGGTTGAGGAACATGCCAAGGGTGGAGCAGGCTTGTTGGGGAAACCTTGGTGTGCCGGGCTCGGCTACCTTGAGCTGGTTGTTGGGGCCGAGTCGAGGACCTTGGCCGGGTTGGAGAGTTCGGTCGGGTCAAGGGGCTTGTCCGGGTTGAGCGACCTGGCAAAGCGTGGGCCGGATTGAGGGGCGATGTTGGCCCCGTTGTTTTTGAAAAGGATCTGGGTTCCGTTGCCTACCTAGGTTCATCCCCCCGACAGCGCGAGAAGGTGAAGGGGTTGCGCAGTGCAATTATGCAGGTGCTTCTGATGGTTCATATCTGGTGAACACGTGGCACCTATGCAACTCACTGAGAGTTGAGCCATGTTCCCACGCGCGTCTGGTTTGTCGGGTAGTCATTCCGGCTTCTCCGGTATTCAGGCAAAAAGGATAAGTGCATTAAAAGCATTTTAAATGTGTGCCTCTGTATCTTCAGCTGACAAGGACACATTTAAGACATTCGACACATGTCAACATAATGCATATGAAGAGACGAGAGAATTTGAGGGATAAGCATAGAAGAGGTTAGGGTCCGATCACATTTAATTAGTTCATAAAGTAGCAAATTTGAAGATATAGCTATAAGTGAATGTTGTAGAGGACAAACACAGATATGTGTGTGTGTGTGTGTGTGTGTGAAGACCAAATAAACATTGTGAAGATAATCTTTGAAGTCAAATCAATGTTGAAGACAAACCAAATATGAAGATAATGCAATTATGGCGCCAATCGAAAATCTTCAAGAAAGTTGGTGGTGGCGTTACCCATTGTATAGGAAATATTATACCCAGACACGACACACAATTATCATGGCGCTCTGAAGTCAAATTCCACATTAATGTGTTCACACTTAGAGGGTAAGTTTTCATGAATTGAAGATATACGTGACTTCGTGTGTTGCACATCTAAGTCATCAACATGCATAAGCGTTAGGATGTGTGTCTATTCATAGGACATTCGAGGATTCTAAGATATTTAGATCACACCGCAGCTTGCAAAACCTTTTCTCATCCAAGGGCTTTGTGAAGATATCTGCCAGTTGCTCTTCAGCATTGACGTCAATGATATCAATGTCTTCCTTTAACACATGATCCCTGAGAAAATGATGACGGATTTTAATGTGCTTTGTCTTCGAGTGCTAAACTGAATTGTGAGCAATCTTGATGGCGCTTTCATTGTCGTAGTAGAGTGGCACATGCTTCATGTTGATGCCATAGCCCTTGAGAGTTTGCTTCATCTAGAGAACCTCAACGCGGCAATGTATTCAGATTCTGCAGTGGAGAGTAATACACAGTTCTGCTTCTTTGAAGACCAACAAACAAGAGGTCATCTGAGAAAGTGACATGTGCCTGATGTGGACCTGTGATCAACCTTGTCACCGGCATAATCAACATCTTGGAATCCAACTAGATCAAACTCTGAGCCCTTTGGATACCATAATCCCAGTGTTGGGATGTGAGCCAAATATCAAAGAATTTGCTTCAGTGCTAGGTGATGTGATTCCTTTGGTGCCGCTTGGATCCGGGCACACATGCAAACACTAAGAATTATATCAGGCCTAGATGCACATAAGTACAGTAAAGAACCAATCATGGAGCGGTATACCTTTTGATCGAACTCTTTACCACTGTCGTCGGGGCCCAATTGGCCTTTGGTTGGCATTGGCGTTGTGTACCCATTGCAGTCTTCCATACCAAACTTCTCTAGGCAATCTTTGAGGTATTCCTCTTGTGATATGAAGATGCCATTTCTTTGCTGACAGATTTGAAGACCAAGGAAGAACTTCAGCTCACCCATCATGGACATCTGATATTGCTCTTGCATCATATGTTCAAACTCATCACTGTATCTCTTATCAGTGTAGCCGAAGATAATGTCATCCACATAGATTTGGCATATGAACAGTTCACCATGATATGTCTTCGTGAAGAGAGTGGGATCTAGAGAACCGGGTTTGAATCCTTTGCTCTTTAGGAAGTCTTTGAGTGTGTCATACCAAGCATGAGGTGCTTGTTTGAGGCCATACAGTGCATTGTTGAGCTTCTACACCATGTCAGGACGCTCTGGATCTTCAAAACCAGGTGATTGTGCAACTTACACTTCTTCTTCAATTTTGCCATTGAGGAAGGCACTCTTTACATCCATTTGGTACAGAAGAATGTTGTTGTGATTGGCATAGGCTAACATTATGCGAATGGCTTCCAGCCTAGCCACAGGAGCAAAGGTTTCGTCAAAGTCAATTCCCTCCACTTGTGTGTAACCTTGGGCAACAAGATGAGCCTTGTTTCTGACAACTTGACCATGCTCATCTTGTTTGTTGCGATAGATCCATTTGGTGCCAATGATGTTGTACTTGCGAGGATCCGGATGTTTGACAAGCTCACATACATTATTCAGCTCAAACTATTGAAGCTCTTCTTGCATAGCTTGAATCCATCCAGGTTCTATGAAGGCTTCATCAACTTTGGGTTCAGATATAGAGACAAATGCAAAGTGCCCATAGAAGTTTGCTAGCTATGTTGCTCTTGAACGAGTGAGTGGACCAGGTGCATTTATACTATCAATTATCTTCTCAAACTGGACTTCATTTGCAACTCGAGGATGCAATGGACGAAGATTTTGCCCTTGCTGGTCATTGTTTTCATCTTCAGCATTGGCTTCAGGCTGAGCACTGTCTTCATGCTAGTTACGTGCAGAAATGATGATTTCCTCTTCAGCCTGTTCCACGGTGGGTATGATCTCTCCAGTACCCATTAGCTTGATAGATTCACTAGGTGTAGCTTCATCTAGCACATTTGGCAGGTGCTCTCTCTGCGAGTCGTTAGTCCCATCAAACCGCACATCTACAGTTTCAACCACTTTATAGTGAAAGAGGTTGAAGACTCTGTAGGTGTGCGAATCCTTTCTGTAACCAAGCATAAAACCTTCATGTGCTTTCGGTGCAAATTTTTAAGTGTGATGTGGATCCTTGATCCAGCACCTAGCACCAAAGACTTTGAAATAACTAACATTTGGCTTCTTACCAGTCAGAAGCTCATAGGATGTCTTCTTGAAGAACTTATGAAGATAAGCTCTATTGATGATGTGGCAATCAGTATCAATGGCTTCAGGCCAGAACTTTCTTGGAGTCTTGTACTCATCAAGCATCGTATGTGCCATCTCAATGAGGGTTCTGTTCTTGCGGTCCACGATGCCATTTTGTTGAGGTGTGTATGGAGCAGAGAACTCATGCATGATGCCCAATGTATCAAGATAAGTGTCGAGGCCGGTGTTCTTGAATTCTGTGTCATTTTCACTTCTGATGTGTTTGATCTTGATGCCATAATTAGTCATGGCACAATTGGCGAAACGTCTGAAGACATCCTGAACTTATATCTTGTAGAGAACTATGTGCACCCATGTGTATCTTGAATAATCATCAACAATAACGAAGCCATAAAGATGTGCAGTGATAGTAAGGGTAGAGTAATGAGTAGGGCCAAATAATTCCATGTGTAGCAGCTCGAAGGGGCATGATGTAGTCATGATTATCTTCGAGGGATGCTTGGCCCTTGTCATCTTCCCAGCTTCACAACCACATAGATTATCCTTCTTCAACTTGACTCCCTCGATGCCAATGATATGCTTCTTCTTCACGAGAGTGTGCAAGTTTCTCATGCCCGCATGTCCTAGACTCTGATGCCAGAGCCAACACTCTGAAGCTTTTGCTAGAAGATATACGGCAAGTTGTGGTCCTGCGAAGAAATCTACCATATACAGATTGTCTCTTCGATACCCTTCGAAGACTAGAGATTTGTCAGATTCCATAAGCACAAGGCAATGATATTTTCCAAATATCACAATCATGTTCAGATCACAAAGCATTGAGATCAACATTAAGTTGAATCCAAGGGATTCAACAAGCATCACTTTATCCATGTGTTGATCCTTTGAGATTGCAACTCTACCTAGGCCCAATACCTTGCTTTTACCAATGTCAGCAAACGTGATGTGACTTTTGCTAGACGGACACAGGGTTGAATCCATAAGGAGACTTCGATCATCGGTCATGTGGTTAGTGCATCCACTGTCCATAATCCACTCAGTAGCCTTAGAAGCCGTACCCTACAGTGAAGTTAGCGGGATAGGCTTCACCAAGAGTATTGTGAAGCACAAACATGTAACGAACAAGAATATTATCAAAGTTAAGATTCTTGTTTGGTAAGATAGGATGCTTGTCAAGAAACCCTGGGACGAAATACATGGTAAGACCATTTTGGCACTTTATCTTGCGTCCCACAAGATGTTTTAGGTCCCCAGCATTAGCGCCAGAAGCCTTTGATTTCCGGCTGGAGACCTTTCCCTGCAAAAGAAAGTTAATTCTTCTTAACCACCCACATCTTCAGGGGTGGCTTAGAAGCAATGAGTCTAAGTGCAGCATCTGACAATTTTGGCTTTGGAGCCCTAGCAAATAGCCTTGCAGGAGGTGAATAATACTCATAAGAATATGCAAAAAAGTTTTTTTTATGAACATAGCGGTTTGAAGAAACACGCTCATATTCATGAATCTGAGTATTGTTTCCCTGCAAAACATTGGCGTTAGGGTGACCTTGTGAGGTCCTCAATTTGTATGAAGCCTTTGGACCATATGAAGCCTTAGGTCTGGGGTTTGTCTTCTTCCCAGGTGGTGTCATGATGACATTCACGGGAAGCTTCTCAAGACAACTTTTGGGCACCCAGATCTTCTTCAAAGGTGGTCCATTCCTGCAGTTAGTACCAATAAACTTGGCAAACACTTCACCATTTTGATTCTTAAAAAACTTATAGTTGGCGTCAAAGGATTCATCAATGATAATGGGGTTGGCATAAGTGAAGCCAGATAAGGTGGATGGGTCCACTGAAGGGCCCTTTGCAGCAACCCATGTGGTTTTGGGGTACTACTCAGGCTTCCAGTAAGAACCATCAACATTCATTTTCTTCTCAAACCCAACACCCTCTTTCCTAGGGTTTCAGTTCAGAATCTGTTTCTTGAGGACATCACATAGTGTCTGATGCCCTTCGAGGCTTTTGTACATGCCTGTTTCAATCAATGTCTTCAACCTGGCATTCTCATCAGCAATAGTAGTGGTATCCTCAGTAGAGGGGTTAGTTACCACATCAGCAGTTGAAGATATTGCAACATCAGAGGTAGTGGAGCATTCAGCAACAGAGATAACATTATCATGCTCAAGACATTTCAAACATGCTGGCACAAACTCTTCCTGAGAAGAACTGATCTGTTGAGCGAGTAGTGAATCATTCTCCTTTTGAAGATCTTCATGAGACACTCTCAGTTTCTCTAGATCTTGCTTCCTTTGAAGATAATCGTAGGAAAGCTTCTCATGAGTAGCTGAGAGTGTTTCATGATGACTTTCAAGTTCCTCGTACTTCACACGAAGATTTTTAATGTCTTCGATTAAGGACTGAGTTCGATTCATTTCCTCATCCAACAGGTCATCACTTTTTTCTAGCAACTTTTGAATATGTTCCATAGCAGTTTGTTGTTCGGTTGCAATTTTAGCAAGAGTCTTATAGCTAGGTTTGGATTCACACTCAGAGTCATGTTCACTGGATGTTTGAAAATAAGCATCGCATGAGTTTACCTTGGCACCTCGTGCCATGAAGCAGTAGGTCGGAGCAGAGTCGTCCTCATCATCGGCTTCAATGTCGGTGATGTGACCATTGTCTTCAGTGTTGAAGATGGACTTGGCGACGAATGCCAAGGCTAGAGCTAGGCTTGCTATTGGGGATATAACTACTGAGCATAAACCGCCTAGGAGGGGCCGAGTTATGCTCATCCGTATTGAAGCCCATGAAGATAAGGAATATGGAGCTTTACTATTGAAGCTTAGAGGCCTGGAGCCCAAGGGAGGATTAAGGCCCATAGACATAAACCGCCATGAGTTATGTAACTTGAGTTGTAAGTTAGGGAAAGGTAGAAACCGAGTCGGACACATGTATGAGCCGGGCTGGTATTTTGTAAACCGCCGAGCGTCAACCTGTGGATATAAAGGGACGACCCGACGGCGGTTCAGGGACAAGAAACAACAACTCGAGAGATAGGTAAAGCGGATTCGCTCCCTGCTCATCAAGACCCCATCAATTCCACCACAACCGGATCGTAGGCTTTTACCTCCACCGCAAGGGGCCGAACTAGTATAAACTCCCTGTGTCCTTTTTCCGGTTTAACCCCTTTAAGCTAATCTGTTGTGATGGCTCCATGACTAAGTCCTATCATTAGGACATCTGACGTGTTAATTCCACGACAGTTGGCGCCCACCGTGAGGATATCACATGATGGTTTTGAGTTCTTGAAGGGCAACTTTGAAGGACTCAAGGGATACGCGGTTGGCTGGCTGACCAAGAGTCGTCGTGGCAAGCTCTACATCGACAACGTAGGCTGGGGCCTCGAGGCCGACTCAATCGAGTATGGGTACCGGGTCCCCTTTGGCGGAATTCACGTTTTCATCGGCAAGATCAGAACCGGGCCTTGAGCCGGATGATAACCCACAAGTGTAGGGGATCGCAACAGTTTTTGATAAGTAAGAGTGTCGAACCCAACGAGGAGCTAAAGGTAGAATAAATATTCCCTCAAGTTCTATCGACCACCGATACAACTCTGCGCACGCTTGACGTTCGCATTACCTAGAACAAGTATGAAACTAGAAGTGCTTTGTAGGTGTTGTTGGATAGGTTTGCAAGATAATAAAGAGCACATAAATAAAAGCTAGGGGCTGTTTAGATAAAGAAGTAATAAAGTAAATATAGCGAGTGTGGAAAAGTGGTGATAGGAGTTGTGGAATTGTCCCTAAGCAATTGACTATGTTACTAGACTGGTAATCACTATTGCAATTCTATTTGTGGCAGAGGCATAAGCTAACATACTTTCTCTACTTGGATCATATGCACTTATGATTGGAACTCTAGCAAGCATCCGCAACTAGTAAAGATTCATTAAGGTAAAACCCAACCATAGCATTAAAGTATCAAGTCCCCTTTATCCCATACGCAACAATCCCCTTACTGGGTTTGTGTTTCAGTCAATCACGCAACCCACTATAAGCGAATCATGAACGCGTTGCCACACCCTATAGCGAGAATCCCTCACGCTTGCACAACACGGAGGGCACCATAGGACAGCACCAATAACAAAACATGCAACTCAAACCAATCATAGCAATTCATCAATCACCGATAGGACAACGAAAATCTACTCAGACATCATAGGATGGCAACACATCATTGGATAATAATATGAAGCATAAAGCACCATGTTCAAGTAGATGGTACAGCGGGATGCGGGAGAGTGGACCGCTGAATATAGAAGGGGGAAGGTGATGGAGATGTTGGTGAAGATGAAGGCAGTGTTGGTCAAGATCGCGGTGATGATGATGGCCCCCGGCAGCGCTCCGGCGCCACCGGAAGCAAGGGGAGAGAGGCCCCCTTCTTCTTCTTCTTCCTTGACCTCCTCCCTAGATGGGAGAAGGCTTTCCCCTCTGGTACTTGGCTCCCATGGCGTGGGAGGGGCGAGAGCCCCTCCGAGATTGGATCTATCTCTCTGTTTCTGCGTTCTCAGATTCTACCCCTTCACCATTTCTTAAATATCCGGAGATCCATAACTCCGATTGGGGTGAATCTTTTGCCCAGATTTTTCTCATAAAGTTAGCTTTCTTGCGGCAAAAGAAGGGCATCAACCGCCTTACGGGTGGCCCATGAGAGGGTCAGGCGCGCCCAGGGGGTGGGCGCGCCCCCCTATCTTGTGGCCACCTCGGACATCGTTTCACGTTGATTCTTACTCCGGAAAATCCCAAATATTCCAAAATAATTCTCCGTCCGTTTTTATCCCGTTTGGACTCCGTTTGATATTGGTTTTCCGCGAAACATAAAACATGCAACAAACAGGAACTGGCACTGGGCACTGGATCAATATGTTAGTCCACAAAATAGTATAAAAAGTTGCCAAAAGTATATGAAAGTTGAAGAATATTGGCATGGAACAATCAAAAATTATAGATACGATGGATACGTATCAGCATCCCCAAGCTTAATTCATGCTCATCCTCGAGTAGGAAAATGATAAAAAAGATAATTTTTTATGTGGAATGCTACCTAGCATAATCTTGATCAAATATCTAATCATGGCATGAATATTAAGACACGAGTGATTCAAAGCAATAGTCTATCATTTGACATAAAAATAATAATACTTAGAGCTTACTAATAAAGCAATCATGTCTTTTCAAAACAACAAGGCCAAAGCAAGCTTATCCCTAAAAAATCATACAGTTTGGCCATGATTCATCTTCGTCACACAAAATGCTCCCATCATGCACAACCCCGATGAAGAGTCGAGCAATTGGTTCATACTTTTTAACGCGCTTCAGCTTTTTCAACCCTCACGCAATACATGAGCGCAAGCCATGGATAAAGCACTATAGGTGGAATAGAATATAATGATGGAGGTTATGTGGAGAAGACAAAAAAGAGAAAGTCTCACATCGACACGGCTAATCAACGGGCTATGGAGATGCCCATCAATTGATGTCAATGTGAGGAGTAGGGATTGCCATGCAACGGATGCACTAGAGCTATAAGTGTATGAAAGCACAAACTGAAAACTAAGTGGGTGTGCATCCAACTTGCTTGCTCATGAAGACCTAGGGCATTTGAGGAAGCCCATCATTGGAATATACAAGCCAAGTTCTATAATGAAAATTCCCACTAGTATATGAAAGTGACAACATAGGAGACAATCTATATGAAGAACATGGTGCTACTTTGAAGCACAAGTGTGGAAAAAGGATAGTAACATTGCCCCTTTTCTTTTTCTTTTTTTTCTTTTTTTCTTTTTTTTTCTTTTTGGGTGGGCTTCTTTGGCCCCCCTTTTTTTATTTAGGCTTCTTTGGCCTTTTTTTATGGGGCAATGCTCTATAATGATGATCATCACACTTTTATTTACTTACAACTCGATACTAGAACAAAGATATGACTATATGAATGCTTTCGGCGGTGTACCGGGATGTGCAATGATCTAGCGTAGCAATGACATCAAAAAATGGACAAGCCATGAAAACATCATGCTAGCTATCTTGCGATCATGCAAAGTAATATGACAATGAATGCTCAAGTCATGAATATGATGATGATGGAAGTTGCATGGCAATATATCTCGGAATGGCTATGGAAATGCCATGATAGGTAGGTATGGTGGATGTTTTGTGGAAGATGTGATGAGGCTTATGTGTCATAGAGCGTATCATATCACGGGGTTTGGATGCACCGGCGAAGTTTGCACTGACTCTCGAGGTGAGAAAGGGCAATGCACGGTACCGAAGAGGCTAGCAAATATGGATCGGTAAAAGTGCGTATAATCCATGGACTCACAGTAGTCATAAAGAACTCATATACTTATTGCAAAAGTTTATTAGCCCTCGAAGGAAAGTACTACTACACATGCCCCTAGGGGGATAGATTGGTAGGAAAAGACCATCGCTCGTCCCCGACTGCCACTCATAAGGAAGACAATCAAAGAAACACCCCATGCTTCAAAATTTTCACACAACGGTTACCATACGTGCATGCTACGGGACTTGCAAACCTCAACACAAGTGTCTCTACAATCCCCAACTACCCACTAGCATAACTCTAATATCACCATCTTTATATCGCAAAACTATTGCAAGGAATCAAACATATCATATTCAGCGATCTACAAGTTTATGTAGGATTTTATGACTAACCATGTGAATGACCAATTCCTGTCATCTCTCCAAATAGATATAAATGAAGCAAGAGAGTTTAATTCTTTCTACAAAAGATATGCCCACGCTCTAACAGATATAAATGAAGCAAAACAGCATTCTACAAATGGCGGTTTTCTATGTGAAGAGAAACAGGCAATCCAAACTTCAAACGATATACGTGAAGCACATGAAGCATTCTATAAAGCCATACTCAAAAGATTTAAATGAAGTGCAATGAGCATTCTATAAATCAACCAAGGACTATCTCATACCAGCATGGTGCATAAAGGAAAAGTGAAAACTAAATGCAAAAGACGCTCCAAGACTTGCACATAATGCATGAACGAAACGAATCCGAAAACATACTGATACTTGTTGAAGAAAGAGGGGATGCCTTCCTAGTCATCCCCAAGCTTAGACGCTTGAGTCTCCTTGAATATTTACTTGGGTGCCTCGGGCATCCCCAAGCTTGAGCTCTTGCCTCTCTTCCTTTTCCTCATATCGAGACATCCTCGATTAGATACTTCATCCACACAAAACTTCAACAGAAAACTCGTTAAGATCCGTTAGTATAAAAAAGCAAATCACTACTCTAAGTACTGTAGCAAACCAATTCATGCCTTGTATTTGCATTGTGTCTACTGTAATATAACTTTTTTATGGCGTAATCCACTAATATAAATTGATAGATTCATCAAAACAAGCAAACTATGCATCAAAAACAGAATCTGTCAAAAATAGAACAGTCTGTAGCAATCTGAACATTCACCATACTTCTGGTACACCAAATATTCTACCAAAATTTGGAAAAATAAAAAAGTTGTATAGCAAGACAGTGCAAAAAGAATCAGAACCGTTTGACGTTCCAGTTAAAAAATGTAAAATCACGCACTACAGCCAAAGTTTCTGTCCTGCACCGTACAAACCAACAAGGATTGTAAACATCCTAAAGGCAAACCTTGGCACATTATTTTTATAATACAATGTAATTGTACAAGGGGATAATTATTTTTTATGAAAAGTTTCTGTAATCAAGATTCACAAAGTTTCCGTGAGCATGAACAAAGTTCAAGGCTAGCTCCCACTTCAACAATGCTTGTCTTTCTCACTCTCACTTTCCTTTTTGAAAAGTTTTAGGGTTCCCCTCTTTATTTTTATTTTGTTTTTAAACTATATAAAAGCACTTAACAGAAATAAATGACTCTCTAAAACTTCCGGGTTGTCTCCCTGGCAGCACTTTCTTTAAAGCCATTAAGCTAGGCATATAGTGCTCAAGTAATGGATCCACCCGGATCCCAAGGTATATCAAATCCAATTTTAGTTAACAATGATTTGTTATTTAGTAGTGAGCACAAAGTAACATATATCATGCAATAACGAAGCCTAACTCTTTTCCTATGCATCGGCATGTCATAAAAGAACGATTCATGCACACCAAGTAAAGGCCAATGCATAGTATAAGTAGTTTCTTGCAATTCCATCGTGTTCGAAACATAAAGAGGCGGAGATGTAGTTCCTATCTCATAATAATTGCAAGCAGGAGCAGCAAGCACATGCATATTATATCTATCAAAATCATTATGTGCAATGGTAAAAGGCAACCCATCAATATAATCCTTAATAAGCACAAACTTCTCCGATATAGTGTAGTTTGGAGAATTCAAAAAGATAATAGGACTATCATGCGAGGGTGCAATAGCAACAATTTCATGTTTAACATAAGGAACTATAGCAAGTTCATCTCCATAAGCATAATTCATATTGGCATCTTGGCCGCAAGAATAATAAGCATCATCAAAAGGGGATATTTCAATAGAATCAACGGGATCATAATTATCATCATAGCAATCATCATAGTAATCATCATAGCAATCATCCTTCGGTAAGCACGAAGGGAAATTAAACAATGTATGAGTTGAAGAGTTACTCTCATTATAAGGTGGGCATGGGTAGCTAATACGCTCTTCCTCCTTTTGTTCTTCGCTCTCCTCATCATCTTTTTCATCCAATGAGCTCACAGTTTCATCAATTTCTTCTTCCATAGCTTCCTGCAAAATATTAGTCTCTTCTTGGACAGCAGAGACTTTCTCAATAAATGCATTAATATTGTAATTGTATTCATAATTTTCATAGCAATATTTCAATATAGCAAAATTTTCAGGCCTATAAACATCATCATCTAAAGCTTCATACTTTTCAAACAAAGATTCAATTTCATAAGCACCCTTAAAAGCAACAAATTCTTCTATTTGTTCCACATCATAGTAATCATAGATACCATTAGCATAAGAAGCCAAGGTTTTATTATCATTAAATTCGCATGAAAAGGGAAGGTGTGGAGCCTTCATCCTAGAGCAACAAGTAATATCATATCTCAAGCATAGTTGCCTAGCATACCAATACAACATATAAATTTGATCCCATTACAATTTCCCTTTTTGTGTCAAGTGATAATCCCTAAAGTATTCACGTTGATCCAACATGTCTCCCATAACATAATTGAATGGGGTTTTCTCAGGATTATCAAAGTAATACATAATTTCTTTCACATAACTAGCATCGTGGGTTTTAGGAGGTTCCCCATCTCCATGAGTAGCAACTACACCTAATTTTTTTGGTATCTCGTGTTCCATATCCATAACTAAAGATAGAGAACAACTAAGGACAGCAAATAAAAATTACTGAGTGATAAAGAAAACAAGCACACACGAGAATATTCACCCCACGCTATGACTCTCCGGCAACGGCGCCAGAAAAAGGTCTTGATAACCCACAAGTGTAGGGGATCGCAACAGTTTTTGATAAGTAAGAGTGTCGAACCCAATGAGGAGATAAAGGTAGAATAAATATTCCCTCAAGTTCTATCGACCACCGATACAACTCTACGCATGCTTGACGTTCGCTTTACCTAGAACAAGTATGAAACAAGAAGTACTTTGTAGGTGTTGTTGGATAGGTTTGCAAGATAATAAAGAGCACGTAAATAAAAGCTAGGGGCATTTTAGATAAAGAAGTAATAAAGTAAATATAGCGAGTGTGGAAAAGTGGTGATAGGAGTTGTGGAATTGTCCCTAAGCAATTGACTATGTTACTAGACTGGTAATCACTATTGCAATTCTATTTGTGGCAGAGGCATAAGCTAACATACTTTCTCTACTTGGACCATATGCACTTATGATTGGAACTCTAGCAAGCATCCACAACTACTAAAGATTCATTAAGGTAAAACCCAACCATAGCATTAAAGTATCAAGTCCCCTTTATCCCATACGCAACAATCCCCTTACTGGGTTTGTGTTTCAGTCAATCACGCAACCCACTATAAGAGAATCATGAACGCATTGCAACACCCTACAGCGGGAATCCCTCAGGCTTGCGCGACACGGAGGGCACCATAGGACAGCACCAATAATAAAACATGCAACTCAAACCAATCATAGCAATTCATCAATCACTGATAGGACAACAAAAATCTACTCAGACATCATAGGATGGCAACACATCATTGGATAATAATATGAAGCATAAAGCACCATGTTCAGGTAGAGGGTACAGCGGGATGCGAGAGTGGACCGCTGAATATAGAAGGGGGAAGGTGACGGAGATGTTGGTGAAGATGATGGCGGTGTTGGTGAAGATCGCGGTGATGATGATGGCCCCCGGCAGCGATCCGGCACCACCGGAAGCAAGGGGGAGAGAGGCCCCCTTCTTCTTCTTCTTCCTTGACCTCCTCCCTAGATGGGAGAAGGGTTTCCCCTCTGGTCCTTGGCTCCCATGGCGTGGGAAGGGCGAGAGCCCCTCCGAGAATGGATCTATCTCTCTGTTTCTGCATTCTCAGATTCTACCCCTTCACCGTTTCTTAAATATCCGGAGATCCGTAACTCCGATTGGGGTGAATCTTTCGCCCAAATTTTAATCATAAAATTAGCTTTCTTGTGGCAAAAGAAGGGCATCAACCGCCTTACGGGTGGCCCACGAGAGGGTCAGGCGCGCCTAGGGGGTGGGCGTGTCCCCTGTCTCGTGGCCACCTCGGACATCGTTTCGCGTTGATTCTTCCTCCAGAGAATCCCAAATATTCCAAAATAATTCTCCGTCCGTTTTTATTCCGTTTGGACTCCGTTTGATATTGGTTTTCTGCGAAACATAAAACATGCAACAAACAGGAACTGACACTGGGCACTGGATCAATATGTTAGTCGCAAAAATAGTATAAAAAGTTGCCAAAAGTATATGAAAGTTGAAGAATATTGGCATGGAACAATCAAAAATTATAGATACGACGGAGACGTATCACCGGACATCTGCACGGACCTCGTCGAGATGGCTCAGCGTGCGAGCCCTGCCCGGGTTCGGCCTGCCATGAAGCATGTGTTCGTGGGATTCATCCATGGTGTGGAATCCAAACTGGTGTTCGATGGTGAGACAGTCGTTTACTCTGATGGAGAATCATCCACTGGCGAGACCGAGTCACTGTACCAGCTACAAGATGGTCGATTTGGGGCTTGTTCCAATGGCGACAGTATTCCGGACCCCCTTGAACTGCCAAACCGGGTTGCGATCTTCATGGCCGGTATGCAGCCCACATTGCAATCTTCAACTGTAGCAGCAATGACTTCCGGATCGGCAGCCGGGGCAGGAGGCCCCGTGCACCGGCCGCCTCAAGTTCTTTCCAGTTTATTGGACGCCTGGACGACATTGTTGACCACAGCAGTTACCCCGGAGACTCAAGATCGGCACAACGCGGAGGTCACAAAGCTGTGGGATCAGATAACTCAGGCCAAGGAGGAGTTGGCAGCTAAGGAAACCAGGATGGTTGATGAACGGGCCGCTTTAGATGCCAAGTCACAGCGGATTCAGGCAGAGAATTACCAGCTCATGCTGGATTAGAACGCTTCGAACGAGGTGTTGAGGAGGAGGCATCAGTCTCGTCTACCGCCGGTTTATGAAGCAATGAATCTCTTCAACACGCTAGGAGCAAGACCCAGTAATCCGGCAGCGGTAAACTGGACCGAAGCACCTGAGACAGGAGCGTCGGATCAGCCACGGGTGACAGACCCGCCTCGATGAACGGATAACCCGCCGCAATACATGCCGACCCTGCCGGGTCACTTCTCCACCCCTTTGGATAACATGATTGCTGCGGCGTCTCGATTGACAGCTATTCCAATGGAGGGCGAGTCTCCGGCGGCAGTTGAGACGCGGCGGGCTAGGGATATCCTTCAAACTGCCATGGTACAGCAGCAGGCATATTCATATAGCCGAGACAGAATCCATTCAACCCCTCGCCCGAGAAAGAGTTACAGCAGGCACATTGATGAACCGGCTATGTCAAGCAGTGCGCGGAACCATGACGCCCCTCGATGGCCTAATCCAACGCGCAGTGGTGTGAATGCTCAGGATGTGGTGAATAATGGTAGAGCGCATCGGGAGGCAGAGTTAGTAGCGTAGTTGGCAGCGCAGTATGCGAATCATCAACTTACTCTGGTCCGACCGATGATGTCAGTGGAACGAGGACTTGCTTTCAGCTCTTGGGGGGTGTCGTGTCTCACACCGGCTCTACGCAATGTGCGGTTACCCAAGGATTTCAAGGGCCCGCGTAAGGTACCTAATTACACCGCCGATTTACCCCCCGAGTCATGGGTTCAAAGTTATGACATGGCAATGGAGATGCTGGATGTGGACGAAGCGGCGTGTGCGAAGTAATTTACCATGATGTTGGACGGAACGGCTCACACTTGGTTAAAAAGTCTGCCCGTTAATTCTGTCGGTTCATGGGACGAGTTGAAGGCCCAGTTTATAGAAAACTTCAAAGACACATGCAAGCAACCCATCTCAATCGCGGATCTGGCCGCTTGTGTCCAAGGAGAAGGCGAATCAACAACTCATTGGGTGCGCCGGGTTTCAGAAATCCTGTATTCGTCGGACCGCATCAATGCTGATTCAGCAATCATAACATTGGAGGGCAATTGCCGGTTTAAGCCGTTGAAGTTGAAGTTGGGACGGCTCAAGCATCACTGCAATGACATGGGAACACTTATGGCAGCTTTGGTTAAGTATGCCGATTCTGATAGTACCAAGGACCCCGAGTCTGATGAAGAGAAGCCGGAGGAGGGAAAGAAGAATGTCGGTGCAAAAGGGCAGCATCATAGCCAGGCGAGCCATGGGAATGACGGTAAGTGCAAGGCGGACAATAACTCTGATTTTGTGGCTAACACCAACGTACAGGGTAATAATCAGCGTCGTAAGGGTAAACTGCCCCCACGGGGCGGATGATCAGGTACGAATCTGGAGCGTTTGTTGAACCAGCCCTGCCCGAAGTACGAGACGCAAGAGAAGCCAGCTACGCACCTATGGAAGGATTGCTTTATTATGTGAGAGTTCAAAAACTCAGATCTCTTCTGGTATGATCATGGACCATCTGGCGGTTCAGGACCCGGGTTTCACGGGCCGGGTTATGGTGGAGGTAACTCCGGTTCAGGTTTTCAAGGTAACCAAGGTGGACAGGGCAATCAAGGCAATCAGGGTAACCAAGGTGGTTATAATCAACAGTGGAATCAACAACAGTAGTAGTCGGGCTATCAGAGTAACCCGAAGCAGTTAAATGGTGGACAGTATCATGTCTTCACTACTAGTCTATGCAAGCGCGATCAGAAGCTTCATAAGAGGGCAGTGAACTCCGTTGAACTGGCAGTGCCCCATTATTTGCGCTGGTCTGAACAGCCTATTGTGTGGAGTCGAGAAGATCATCCGCCCCGGGTTGATAATCTGGGTCATCTGGAGTTGGTGGTCGCACCACAGGTTGGAGGTTATAAGTTCACCAAGGTGCTCATGGATGGAGGGAGCAGTATCAACATCTTGTATTATGAAACCTTCCGGCGTATGAGGTTAACGGATAAGAACCTTAAACCGCCGAACACCGTTTTTCACGGTGTGCCTGGTAAATCGGCCTACCCGGTCGGTAAGATAGCTCTGGAGGTAGTTTTCGGAGATGATCATGATTCAAGGTCAGAGACATTGACCTTCGAAGTGGTAAAAATTAGAAGTCCGTACCATGCCCTGTTTGGACGGCCGGTCTATGCTAAGTTCATGGCAAGGCCGTGTTATGTTTATCTGCAGCTCAACATGCCGGGCCATAAGGGGACCATCACGGTTCATGGCAGCCGCAAGATTGCTTTGGAGTGCTAGGAAGGTGATGCGGCTTATGCTGAGTCAGTTTGTGCAACAGAGGAGTTAAAATTCTATAAAGACAATGTTGATCCGGCGGATATGACTTCTCTGAAGAAACCCACTACAGAGCATGATCCAGCTTTGAAGTTTAAATCGGCTAATGAAACTAAGTTTGTTGATTTTGTTCCTGGCGATTCATCCAAGTAGTTTAGCATCAGCGTTAACTTGGATCCAAAATAGGAAAGCGCGCTCATCGAGTTCATCCGTGAGAACCGGGACATCTTTGCATGGAAACCTTCTGACATGCCAGGTGTACCGAGGGAACTCGCTGAGCACACTCTCAATATTGATCCCAAGTTTAAACCGGTCGAGCAGTTTCTTCGCCGTTTCAACGAAGAGAGACGCAAGGCCATTGGTGAGGAGGTAGCCCGGCTCTTAGCAGCAGGGCTTATTGTGGAGGTCTTTCACCCTGAGTGGTTGTCTAACCCGGTGCTGGTACTTAAGAAGAATGGCACTTGGCGTATGTGTGTGGACTACACAGATTTGAACAAGGCTTGTCCAGCTGATCCCTTTGCCCTCCCCCGTATTGATCAGATTATTGATGCTACATCGGGTTGTGAGCAGTTGAGCTTTCTGGATGCTTATTCCGGTTATCATCAGATCAAAATGGCAGTTAAGGACAAGGAGAATACAGCTTTTATAACTCCCTTTGGAGCCTTCTGCTATGTATCTATGCCTTTTGGGCTCAAAATGTTGGGGAACGTTGCAGAAAATTAAAATTTTTCCTACGGTTTCACCAAGATCCATCTATGAGTTCATCTAAGCAACGAGTCAAGGGGAAGAGTTTGCATCTACATACCACTTGTAGATCGAGTGCGGAAGCGTTCAAGGGGATGGTGATGATGGAGTCGTACTCGTCGTGATTCGGATCACCGATGACCAAGTGCTGAACAGACAGCACCTCCGCGTTCAACACACATATGGGACAGTCGACGTCTCCTCCGTCTTGATCCAGCAAGGAGGAAGGAGAGGTTGAGGAAGGCAGCTCCAAGGGCAGCACGACGGCGTGGTGCAGTTGGTGCAGCAGTATTCCGACAGAGCTTCGCCGAGCACGTACGAAGGAGGAGAGGTGTTGGGGAGGGGAGGGGCTGCGCCTTGAGTTGTGGTGTGTAGCAGCCCTCCCCTCACCCCTCTATATATAGGAGGAGAGGGGCAAGGGGGCCGACCCTCCAGGGGAAACCCTAGAGGGGGGCGGCGGCCAAAGGGTGGGGGGCTTGCCCCCCAAGCAAGGGGGTGCGCCCCCTTTAGGGTTCCCCCCCCCCAACCCTAGGCGCATGGGCCCAAGGGGGGGGGCGCCAAGCCCACTAGGGGCTGGCTGTTATCCCTACGCAGCCCAAGTGGCCCCCCGGGAGGGGTGGTCCCTCCCGGTGGACCCCCGGAACCTTTCCGGTGGTCCCGGTACAATACCGGTATGACCCCGAAACTTTTCGGTGCCCGTTTAACAACTTCCCATATATAAAACTTTACCTCCGGACCATTCCGGGACTCCTCGTGACGTCCGAGATCTCATCCGGGACTCCGAACAACATTCGGTAATCACATACTTGTCTTCCTGATAACCCTAGCGTCACCGAACCTTAAGTGTGTAGACCCTACGGGTTCGGGAGACATGCAGACATGACCGAGACTCTCCGGTCAATAACCAACAGCGGGATCTGGATACCCATGTTGGCTCCCACATGCTCCTCAATGATGTCATCGGATGAACCACGATGTCGAGGATTCGATCAAACCCCGTATACAATTCCCTTTGTCAATCGGTACGTTACTTGCCCGAGACCCGATCGTCGGTATCCCAATACCTTGTTCAGTCTCGTTACCGGCAAGTCACTTTACTCGTACGTAATGCATGATCCCGTGACCAAACACTTGGTCACCTTGAGCTCATTATGATGATGCATTACCGAGTGGGCCCAGAGATACCTCTCCGTCATACGGAGTGACAAATCCCAGTCTCGATCCGTGTCAACCCAACAGACACTTTCGGAGATACCTGTAATGCACCTTTATAGTCACCCAGTTACGTTGTGAATTTTGGTACACCCAAATCACTCCTACGGTATGCGGGAGTTACACGATCTCATGGTCGAAGGAAGAGATACTTGACATTGGAAAAGCTCTAGCAAACGAACTAACCGACCTTTGTGCTATGCTTAGGATTGGGTCTTGTCCATCACATCATTCTCCTAATGATGTGATCCCGTTATCAACGACATCCAATGTCCATAGCCAGGAAACCATGACTATCTGTTGATCACAACGAGCTAGTCAACTAGAGGCTCACTAGGGACATATTGTGGTCTATGTATTCACACGTGTATTACGATTTCCGGATAATACAGTTATAGCATGAATAAAAGACTATTATCATGAACAAAGAAATATAATAATAATACTTTTATTATTGCCTCTAGGGCATATTTCCAACAGTCTCCCACTTGCACTAGAGTCAATAATCTAGTTACATTGTGATGAATCGAACACCCATAGAGTTCTGGTGTTGATCATGTTTCGCTCGCGAGAGAGGTTTAGTCAACGGATCTGCGACATTCAGATCCGTATGTACTTTGCAAATTTCTATGTCTCCATCTTGAACATTTTCACGGATGGAGTTGAAACGACGCTTGATATGCCTGGTCTTCTTGTGAAATCTGGGCTCCTTCGCAAGGGCAATAGCTCCAGTATTGTCACAGAAAAGTTTGATCGGCCCCGACGCATTGGGTATGACTCCTAGGTCGGTGATGAACTCCTTCACCCAAATAGCTTCATGCGCTGCCTCCGAGGCTGCCATGTACTCCGCTTCACATGTAGATCCCGCCACGACGCTCTGCTTGCAGCTGCACCAGCTTACTGCTCCACCATCCAACATATACATGTATCCGGTTTGTGACTTAGAGTCATCCGGATCTGAGTCGAAGCTAGCGTCCACGTAACCCTTTACGACGAGCTCTTCGTCTCCTCCATAAACGAGAAACATGTCCTTTATCCTTTTCAGGTACTTCAGGATATTCTTGACCGCTGTCCAGTGTTCCTTGCCGGGATTATTTTGGTATCTTCCTACCAAACTTACGGCAAGGTTTACATCAGGTCTGGTACACAGCATGGCATACATAATAGATCCTATGGCTGAAGCATAGGGGATGACACTCATCTCTTCTTTATCTTTTGCCGTGGTCGGGCATTGAGCCGAGCTCAATCTCACACCTTGCAATACAGGCAAGAACCCCTTCTTAGACTGATCCATTTTGAACTTCTTCAAAATCTTATCAAGGTATGTGCTTTGTGAAAGACCTATGAGGCGTCTCGATCTATTTCTATAGATCTTGATGCCTAATATATAAGCAGCTTCTCCAAGGTCCTTCATTGAAAAACACTTATTCAAGTAGGCCTTAATGCTGTCCAGAAATTCTATATCATTTCCCATCAAGAGTATGTCATCTACATATAATATGAGAAATGCTACAGAGCTCCCACTCACTTTCTTGTAAACGCAGGCTTCTCCATAAGTCTGCATAAACCCAAACGCTTTGATCATCTCATCAAAGCGAATATTCCAACTCCGAGATGCTTGCACCAGCCCATAAATGGATCGCTGGAGCTTGCATACTTTGTTAGCGTTCTTAGGATCGACAAAACCTTCCGGTTGTATCATATACAGCTCTTCCTTAAGATGCCCGTTAAGGAATGCCGTTTTGACGTCCATCTGCCATATCTCATAATCATAGTATGCGGCAATTGCTAACATGATTCGGACGGACTTAAGCTTCGCTACGGGAGAGAAAGTCTCATCGTAGTCAATCCCTTGAACTTGTCGATAACCCTTAGCGACAAGTCGAGCTTTATAGATGGTGACATTTCCATCCGCGTCCGTCTTCTTCTTAAAGATCCATTTGTTTTCTATCGCTCGCCGATCATCGGGCAAGTCAGTCAAAGTCCATACTTTGTTTCATACATGGATTCTATCTCGGATTTCATGGCTTCTAGCCATTTGTTGGAATCTGGGCCCGCCATCGCTTCTTCATAGTTCGAAGGTTCATCGTTGTCTAACAACATGATTTCTAGGACAGGGTTGCCGTACCACTCTGGTGCGGAACGTGTCCTTGTGGACCTACGAAGTTCAGTAGCAACTTGATCCGGAAGTACCTTGATCATTATCATTATTTTCCTCTTCAGTTGGTGTAGGCGTCACAGGAACATCTTCCTGAGCTGCACTACTGTCCCGCTCAAGAGGTAGTACTTCATCGAGTTCTACTTTCCTCCCACTTACTTCTTTCGAGAGAAACTCTTTTTCCAGAAAGGATCCGTTCTTAGCGACAAAGATCTTGCCCTCGGATCTTAAGTAGAAGGTATACCCAATGGTTTCCTTAGGGTATCCTATGAAGACGCATTTTTCCGACTTGGGTTCGAGCTTCTCAGGTTGAAGTTTCTTGACATAAGCATCGCATCCCCAAACTTTCAGAAACGACAGCTTAGGTTTCTTCCCAAACCATAATTCATACGGTGTCGTCTCAACGGATTTAGACGGTGCCCTATTTAAAGTGAATGTAGCTGTCTCTAGAGCGTATCCCCAAAATGATAGCGGTAAATCGGTAAGAGACATCATAGACCGCACCATATCTAATAGAGTGCGATTACGACGTTCGGACACACCGTTACGCTGAGGTGTTCCAGGCGGCGTGAGTTGTGAAACGATTCCACATTTCCTTAAGTGTGTACCAAATTCGTGACTTAAGTATTCTCCTCCACGATCTGATCGTAGGAATTTTATCTTTCGGTCACGTTGATTCTCTACCTCATTCTGAAATTCCTTGAACTTTTCAAAGGTCTCAGACTTGTGTTTCATTAAGTAGACATACCCATATCTACTTAAGTCATCAGTGAGAGTGAGAACATAACGATATTCTCCGCGAGCCTCAACGCTCATTGGACCGCACACATCGGTATGTATGATTTCCAACAAGTTGGTTGCTCGCTCCATTGTTCCGGAGAATGGAGTCTTGGTCATCTTGCCCATGAGGCATGGTTCGCATGTGTCAAATGATTCATAATCAAGAGACTCTAAAAGTCCATCAGCATGGAGCTTCTTCATGCGCTTGACACCAATGTGACCAAGGCGGCAGTGCCACAAGTATGTGGGACTATCGTTATCAACTTTACATCTTTTGGTATTCACGCTATGAATATGTGTAACACTACGATCGAGATTCATTAAGAATAAACCATTGACCATCAGAGCATGACCATAAAACATATCTCTCATATAAATCGAACAACCATTATTCTCAGACTTAAATGAGTAGCCATCTCGTATTAAACGAGATCCAGATACAATGTTCATGCTCAAACTTGGCACCAAATAACAATTATTAAGGTTCAAAACTAATCCCGTAGGTAAATGTAGAGGTAGCGTGCCGACGGCGATCACATCGACTCTGGAACCATTCCCGACGCGCATCGTCACCTCGTCCTTCGCCAGTCTCCGCTTATTCCGTAGCTCCTGCTGTGAGTTACAAATATGAGCAACGGCACCAGTATCAAATACCCAGGAGTTACTACGAGTACTGGTAAGGTACACATCAATTACATGTATATCGAATATACCTTTCGTGTTGCCGGCCTTCTTATCCGCTAAGTATTTGGGGCAGTTCCGCTTCCAGTGACCCTTCCCCTTGCAATAAAAGCACTCAGTCTCAGGCTTGGGTCCATTCTTTGACTTCTTCCCGGCAACTGGCTTACCGGGCGCGGCAACCTCTTTGCCGTCCTTCTTGAAGTTCTTCTTACCCTTGCCCTTCTTGAACTTAGTGGTCTTATTGACCATCAACACTTGATGTTCTTTCTTGATTTCAACCTCTGCTGACTTAGCATAGAAAATACTTCAGGAATGGTCTTTACCATCCCCTGCATATTGTAGTTCATCACAAAGCTCTTGTAGCTTGGTGGGAGCGACTGAAGGATTCTGTCAATGACTGCCTCATCAGGGAGGTTAATATTCAGCTGGGTCATACGGTTGTGCAACCCAGACATCTTGAGTATGTGCTCACTGACAGAACTATTTTCCTCCATCTTACAACTATAGAACTTGTCGGAGATGTCATATCTCTCGACCCGGGCGTGAGCTTGGAAAACTAGTTTCAGCTCCTCGAACATCTCATATGCTCCATGATGCTCAAAACGCTTTTGGAGCCCCGGTTCTAAGCTGTAAAGCATGCCACACTGAACGAGGGAGTAATCATCAGCACGAGACTGCCAAGCATTCATAATGTCTTGGTTCTCTGGGACGGGAGCGTCACCTAGCGGTCCTTCTAGGACATATTGTTTCCTGGCAGCTATGAGGATGATCCTCAGGTTCCGGACCCAGTCCGAATAGTTGCTGCCATCATCTTTCAGCTTGGTTTTCTCTAGGAACGCGTTGAAGTTCATGTTGACATGAGCGTTGGCCATTTGATCTACAAGACATATTTGCAAAGGTTTTTAGACTAAGTTCATGATAATTAAGTTCTAATCAAATTATGAACTCCCACTCAGATTAGACATCCCTCTAGTCATCTAAGTGTTACACGATCCGAGTCGACTAGCCCGTGTCCGATCATCACGTGAGACGGACTAGTCATCATCGGTGAACATTCTCATGTTGATCGTATCTTCCATACAACTCGTGTTCGACCTTTCGGTCTCCGTGTTCCGAGGCCATGTCTACACATGCTAGGCTCGTCAAGTTAACCCTAAGTGTTTTTGCTGTGTAAAACTGTCTTACACCCGTTGTATGTGAACGTAAGAATCCATCACACCCGATCATCACGTGGTGCTTAGAAGCGACGAACTTTAGCAACGGTGCACAGTTAGGGGAGAACACTTCTTGAAATTGTTGTAAGGGATCATCTTATTTACTACCGTCGTCCTAAGTAAACAAGATGCATAAAACATAATAAACATCACATGCAATTATATAAAGTAGTGACATGATATGGCCAATATCATGTAGCTCCTTTGATCTTCATCTTCGGGGCTCCATGATCATCTTGTCACCGGCATGACACCATGATCTCCATCATCGTGTCTTCATGAAGTTGTCACGCCAACGACTACTTCTACTTCTATGACTAACGCGTTTAGCAATAAAGTAAAGTAGTTTACATGGCGTTCTTCAATGACACGCAGGTCATACAAAAATAAAGACAACTCCTATGGCTCCTGCCAGTTGTCATACTCATCGACATGCAAGTCGTGAATCCTATTACAAAGAACATGATCTCATACATCACAATTCATCATTCATCACAACTTCTGGCCATATCACATCACATGATCAATCGCTGCAAAAACAAGTTAGACGTCCTCTAATTGTTGTTGCATCTTTTACGTGGCTGCAATTGGGTTCTAGCAAGAACGTTTTCTTACCTACGAATAACCACAACGTGATTTTGTCAACTTCTATTTACCCTTCATAAGGACCCTTTTCATCGAATCCGCTCCAACTAAAGTGGGAGAGACAGACACCCGCCAGCCACCTTATGCAACTAGTGCATGTCAATCGGTGGAACCGGTCTCACGTAAGCGTACGTGTAAGGTTGGTCCGGGCCGCTTCATCCCACAATGCCGTTGAAGCAAGAAAATAACTAATAGTGGCAAGTAAGTTGACAAGATCCACGCCCACAACAAAATTGTGTTCTACTCGTGCAAAGAGAACTACGCATAGACCTAGCTCATGATGCCACTGTTGGGGAACGTTGCAGAAAATTAAAAATTTTCCTACGGTTTCACCAAGATCCATCTATGAGTTCATCTAAGCAATGAGTCAAGGGGAAGATTTTGCATCTACATACCACTTGTAGATCGAGTGCGGAAGCGTTCAAGGGGATGGTGATGATGGAGTCGTACTCGTCGTGATTCGGATCACCGATGACCAAGTGCTAAACGGACATCACCTCCGCGTTCAACACACGTACGGGACAGTCGACATCTCCTCTGTCTTGATCCAGCAAGGAGGAAGGAGAGGTTGAGGAAGGCAGCTCCAAGGGCAGCACGACGGCGTGGTGTAGTTGGTGCAGCAGTATTCCGACAGAGCTTCGCCGAGCACGTACGGAGGAGGAGAGGTGTTGGGGAGGGGAGGGGCTGCGCCTTGAGTTGTGGTGTGTAGCAGCCCTCCCCTCACCCCTCTATATATAGGAGGAGAGGCGCAAGGGGGCCGACCCTCTAGGGGAAACCCTAGAGGGGGGCGGCGGCCAAAGGGTGGGGGGCTTGCCCCCCAAGCAAGGGGGGTGCGCCCCCTTTAGGGTTTCCTCCCCAACCCTAGGCGCATGGGCCCAAGGGGGGGCGCGCCAAGCCCACTAGGGGCTGGCTGCTATCCCTACGCAGCCCAAGTGGCCCCCCGGGAGGGGTGGTCCCTCCCGGTGGACCCCCGGAACCTTTCCGGTGGTCCCGGTACAATACTGGTATGACCCCGAAACTTTCCGGTGCCCGTTTAACAACTTCCCATATATAAAACTTTACCTCCGGACCATTCCGGGACTCCTCGTGACATCCGGGATCTCATCCGGGACTCCGAACAACATTCGGTAATCACATACTTGTCTTCCTGATAACCCTAGCGTCACCGAACCTTAAGTGTGTAGACCCTACGGGTTCGGGAGACATGCAGACATGACCGAGACTCTCCGGTCAATAACCAACAGCGGGATCTGGATACCCATGTTGGCTCCCACATGCTCCTCGATGATGTCATCGGATGAACCACGATGTCGAGGATTCGATCAAACCCCGTATACAATTCCCTTTGTCAATCGGTACGTTACTTGCCCGAGACCCGATCGTCGGTATCCCAATACCTTGTTCAGTCTCGTTACCGGCAAGTCACTTTACTCGTACCGTAATGCATGATCCCGTGACCAAACACTTGGTCACCTTGAGCTCATTATGATGATGCATTACCGAGTGGGCCCAGAGATACCTCTCCGTCATACGGAGTGACAAATCCCAGTCTCGATCCGTGTCAACCCAACAGACACTTTCGGAGATACCTGTAATGCACCTTTATAGTCACCCAGTTACGTTGTGACGTTTGGTACACCCAAAGCACTCCTACGGTATCCGGGAGTTACACGATCTCATGGTCGAAGGAAGAGATACTTTACATTGGAAAAGCTCTAGCAAACGAACTAACCGACCTTTGTGCTATGCTTAGGATTGGGTCTTGTCCATCACATCATTCTCCTAATGATGTGATCCTGTTATCAACGACATCCAATGTCCATAGCCAGGAAAACATGACTATCTGTTGATCACAACGAGCTAGTCAACTAGAGGCTCACTAGGGACATATTGTGGTCTATTTATTCACACGTGTATTACGATTTCCGGATAACACAGTTATAGCATGAATAAAGGACTATTATCATGAACAAAGAAATATAATAATAATACTTTTATTATTGCCTCTAGGGCATATTTCCAACACAAAAGTGCCCAGGCGACTTATCAGCGGTGTGTGCAGAATTGTCTTCATAATCAGATTAGGCGCAATGTTCATGCTTATGTGGACGATATCATGGTGAAGTCCAAGAAAGTAGAAACACTAATAGTTGACTTGCAGGAAACTTTTGATAATCTGAGGGTTTATAAGATGATGCTTAATCCGGCCAAGTGTGTTTTTGGTGTACCGGCTGGCAATCTCTTGGGTTTTCTGGTGTCTAACAAGGGTATTGAAGCTAATCCGGAAAAGATCAAGGCTATTACGTCCTTGGCTAAACTAGCGTGTATCAATGACATTCAACAACTGGCGGGTCGTATTACAGCTCTAAGCCGGTTTATCAGCCGGTTGGGGGAGAAGGCGATCCCTCTATATCAGATGATGAAGAAAACAGACAATTTTGTCTGGAGTGATGCTGCTAATGAGGCGTTTGAGGATTTGAAGAAACAGTTGGACGAACCGCCAGTCCTTGCTGCCCCCATTGATAAGGAACCATTGCTGTTATCGTGGCTGCTAACGCCCGAGCTGTCAGCGTGGCTATTGTGGTGGAGCGCAAAGAGGCTGGTAAGGAGTATCCGGTTCAACGGCCGGTTTATTACATCAGTGAGGTACTTATCGAGTCCAAACAGAGATATCCCCATTGGCAGAAGCTGCTGTATGGAGTGTTTATGGTGAGCCGGAAGCTTAAGCAATACTTTCAAGGCCATCCCATCACTGTGCTCAATTCCGCTCCATTAGGAGATATCATTCAGAACAGGGAGGCGACTGGCCGGGTTGCTAAGTGGGCTATTAAGCTTGGACCTCATGGGTTAAAATATATGCCTCGCACTGCTATCACGTCCCAATCGCTCATGGATTTCATCAACGACTGGACAGAGTTACAAGCACCAGAGGATAAACCGAATAACACATACTGGACTATTCACTTTGATGGATCCAGACAATTGGAGGGCTCGGGGGCTGGAGTAGTTCTTACTTCTCCTCGAGGTGACAAATTTTGTTATGTTCTCCGCTTAATGTTTCCCTGTACTAACAATGCAACTGAGTATGAGGCCTTGCTCCACGGTCTTCGGATGGCTAAGGAGATGAACTTAATCTGGGTATGTTGCTTTGGCGACTCCGATTTAGTGGCTCAGCAAGTATCTGGTACGTGGGACTCTAAGGATCCAC
The DNA here is from genome assembly GCF_018294505.1 of Triticum aestivum. NCBI lineage: Eukaryota > Viridiplantae > Streptophyta > Magnoliopsida > Poales > Poaceae > Triticum > Triticum aestivum. Next base: position 612,972,996 of record NC_057813.1, read on the forward strand.
TTATGGTGGCTTATCGGCGTGAGGTGGATATCATTGCCGGTCACTTCAAGGGTTACCAGGTCGAGCACATTGATTGACACAAGAATGAAGCGGTGGACGCTTTAAGCCGGCTAGGATCCCAGCGTAAGACGGTGTCGCCTAATGTTTTTCTTGATGTTCTCCATAATTCATCGGTCAAGATACCAACGGAGGAGGATCTGGCTATTCCTGACCCGGAGGTTCAATTGGTGGCGGTTCTTCATGCTATCCCTGATTGGACAGTGCCATACCTGGCGTATATGACCGGGGGCGAGTTACCTGAGGATGAAGTTCTGGCCAGACAGATAATCCGGTGATCCAAGTCCATGACAATTGTCAATGGCGAGTTACATCATTGAAGTGTTTTAGGGGCGTTTCGGTGTTGTGTTTCTCCTGAAGAAGGCGGTGAGATCTTGCGTGAAATCCACGAAGGAGATTGCAGTCATCATGTTGGTTCAAAATCCTTGGTGGCTAAGGCTTTCCGGCATGGTTTTTATTGGTTAACGGCTCAGGCTGATGCGGAGGATCTGGTCAGAAAGTGTGGTGGCTGTCAGAAGTTTTCACGCTGAGCTCATGTTCTGGCCCAGGAATTAAGAATGATTCCAATCACCTTGCCGTTTGCAACTTGGGGGCTGGATATGGTTGGGCCTTTTAAGAGGTCCAAGGATGAGAAGACCCACCTTCTAGTGGTGGTTGATAAATTCACCAAATGGGTGGAGGCAGAGCCAGTGAGCAAGTGTGATGCGGCCACGGCGGTTCAATTCATGAAAAAGGTGATCTTCCATTTTGGTTTTCCACACAGCATTATAACAGATAATGGCACGAATCTCTCCAAGGGTGCTATGGAATAGTTATGTCAACGTGAGCACATCTGTCTTGATGTGTCGTCAGTGGCTCACCCCCAGTCTAATGGTCAAGCGGAGAGAGCTAATCAAGAAATCCTGAAGGGTATCAAGCCCTGGTGTATGGTCCCTTTACAGAGGACGCCGGGTTGTTGGGTGGAAGAGTTGCCTTCCGTTTTATGGAGCATTAACACCACCCCCAATAGATCTACGGGTTACACACCCTTCTTCATGGTTTATGGAGCGGAAGCAGTTATCCCAAGTGATATTCGCCATGACTCGCCCCGAGTGGCAACTTATGTTGAAGCAGACAATGAAAGAGCACGCCAAGATGCATTGGACCTGTCAGATGAACAACGAGATATTGCGGCAGCTCGTTCGGTGATTTATCAGCAAGACCTGCAGCGTTATCACAGCCACCGGGTTAAAACCAAAGCTTTTCAGGAAGGCGACTTAGTGCTCCGGCTTATCCAGGATCAGACGGATATGCACAAGTTATCCCCACCTTGGGAAGGGCCCTTTGTGGTCAGCAAGAATCTGAACAATGGGTCATACTACCTTATCGATGTTCGAGAGCACAAAGACTCGCGCAAATCGGAGGAGGAGACCCGCCGGCCGTGGAATATAGCTCATCTTCGGCCTTACTACACCTGAGCCACAGGCTCTTATTATGTATATATTTTTGACAATGTACATATTATGATCAATAAATAAATTTGCATCCTTGCTAAAGCGGGGCCTCTGCCGTTTCATCTTATATGTCTTCTTGGTTACATGGGGGCTTCTGCTTATAAAGCGGAGTTCTAATTACCAATAAACCGGCTTATAAAGCCATAAGAAAAAAAGCTTGGGAGCTTCACACCCAAGGGACCAAAGAGAGTCTGTTGCCACGCATAGCTCAAACATAGGTACCCACTGAGCACATCTCACGATGTTACCTGGGGGCTCTTTGTGCACAGCAACAAAGAGTTTTAAAGGACCCTTGTAATAGGCTATCAAGCCAGGCTTGGAAGCTAGGTGTATTCACCTAAAACCCCGGGTTAACCTTCCCTCATCAAGTAAGCCACTCTGTCCAGGTAATCCTGGTATGACTCGCCGAACGTTTGACAAGTCAATCTTATACAGACCCTGAACTTGTCAAAGTTAAAAGGACGATTGTTTAATGTGAGGCCTATCTTAAAAGGCTTTGTAAAATGGTTTAACTCAGTGGCCTGGCAGCCCATGAAAAGCCTCGAATTTGGTCCTGGCAGCCCTTGAAAAGCCTCGACTACAAGTTTTTTCATTTGCTTTTATTTGTCAAAGTTTTTCTCCTTTGATAAGGTTTTGAGGTAAACCGGCGTCTATTGACCCGGCCTGACTAAAAGTCACCAATATATTCCGATGTTTGTTAACCCGGCGTGGCTTTCAACTATCAGTTGTTATTGCACAACCGATTATAAACCGGTGTTTGTTAACCCGGTCTGGCATTTGACTATAGGTCACCAGGATGATCATCCGGTGTTTATCATAACCCGACATGACTTATTTTAAACCAGCACAGCATGGTGGGAGTTGTCAGCACTCAAAGATTTGAGTCATCACCCTTACTACAAGAACGTTGGTAAACCAACGATGTGATTCAATATCATAGGTATGATGTATTTCATATTTCATTATCTTTACAACCTTTGTTATAAACTCTGGCTTTATATTGGGTATCATAACCCGTCTGGCGGTAAACCGCCAGGGCAATTTTAAGTTTATCACATGCAGAAAACAGGATTGCATAAAACTGTTAAAGATCATAAGCAGACATTGCATATCATGACAGATTGACAGTATCAGGCAAAGTAGCTATGCACGATGGCATAGCAGACCAAGTGTTTAAGCTAGCCTATTACAAGGCGTTTTAGCTGCCCAAAAAGATAATTGTTTCTCCTAAAGAGGACAGTGCGCAGACAATAAACCGGCTTCCGGGTTATGATTCTTCTTCAGCTTGATGTGAAGGTTGCGGGTCATCCTGAGCCGGTTCACCCTCCGCCTCCCCACCCAGTGGCTGGAAGTCAATGGTTGCCCAGTCAATTCCCGACAAATCTCGGAAGACAGCTTCATCGCTTATAAGATCTGACGGTTCAACATCAGGGGCATAAGTATGCTTACGGAATGACGGGATTAGATTTTGTGCTTCATAAACCAACACATCAATCCGTTTGTTGTCTGCGTCATAGATGGACCGGTGGAAAGACAAGTCAGTCTCTTCGGCCAGTTTACTTGCAAGCAAGCTCATTTCTTTTGTCAAAGCTTTAAGGGCATCATTGTCAAATTCGGACCCATCTTCTTTTTGGCTAGGATAGCCATTCCCAATGTCTTCTGGATCAAGATCAGTTATCCAAGCTTTAGCCCGAGTCAGTGCAGACAGTGCGCCGGCCCTTGCAGCAGATCTCTTCACCTCTTCTAGCTGGGCAGGTGTCATGGATAGCTTGGCCAATGTGTTCTTGATTAACGTTGGCGGCGGTTTATTGTATGAGGCTGTGCAGATGACCCGTTGAGCGCCGGTATATAACTGCTCTATCAACCAAGATGGGTAACACGGCTACCTGCAATGGTTACCATATTATTAAACCGGCGGTTTCAAGGATGATTAAGTACGGTTCATGACAAGGCTACTTACCAAAGATGGCAGAAGTCATAGCGTTGATTTGACGCTTTAAGCCAGTCAGCTCTTTCGCCACCGGTTTAAGTGCTGCTTCAGCATCCTCCGCCCACTTTAGCAAAGTGGCTTTTTCAGCCTCCCAATCTGCTCGCTCGCCTTTGACGCCATCCTTCAATTGCTCCATGGCTGTTAAAGCGCCCTTCAGCTGTTCTTTGGCCTTTGAAGTTTTGGCTTGCTGGGACTTGATGTTTTCCTGGAGATCGGCGATTTGAGAATCTTCATTGGTCAAGTCAGCCTGCAAAAGACAGACAATAAGTTGGTAATACTTTTTTCAAAGTCCCAAGCACATAACACATTACACACTTGGTACTTGGGGGCTAATGCGGATTGCTTTTTCTCAACTGATATTTTAAGTCCCAAGCATACAACAAGTTATATGCTTGGCACTTGGGGGCTAATGCATATCGGATCAATTCAAGGTTATCAAATTTGTCAGCAAACCGGATTATATTGATGATTGAAAGGAATATTGAAAACTACATTACATAAGATATGCCGGTTTATCTTAAAGGTATAAACCGGTCTACAGGGGTTACACAGCAAAAGCCAATATCTTTCCACTACAAGTTCCGGTTCACATCCACATTGATGAACCGAGCCTTGGGGGCTACTGGAGTTGATAATTGAAACTGGTTCTAAGGAAAAGGAACTTGTGCAAAGGAAAGAGTATTTACCTCATATCGCTCTTTCATTAGGCTTACTAAACCGGCTTCATAGTCGTGGCTTGTATACAGATGGTTTAAATATCCAGAGTGAATGTCCTGAGCAGAGAGGTGGGCATAGCTTGACAAATCTGTTTTCCACTTGCCCTTGTCCATAGCGGAAAATTCTTCTTTTGCACTATGCTTTGATAAAGCGACAGGATTGCCAGGAGCAGTATGGCCAAAGCTAGTAATCACAACATCATTTGTCGTGCCTTCAGCAGTCTTATCTGGGCTTGGCGGTTTAGCAGACGTTCTTGCTGGGCTTGGTGGATCGGCAGCTGGGCTTAGCAGATCAGCAGGCTGGCTTGTTGGATTTATTTCTTACGGATCAACAAAAGTATCCTGACCCTGAGGTACCGGGTCATCCAGAGCAACGTCAGCATTTTGATCAAAAGCCTCTGAGGTCCTGTCTGGTTCAGTGGCCAGATTATCATCAGTTGGTGTAGTCAGCTTGGCTTTTTTGCTAAGTCCGGCTTTGGCACTAAAAAGAACAAATGCAGAGGTTAGTACAATAAACCGGTGCAAGGCGTAAAAAATAAGTTTATCATGCTTACCCAGGAACGGTCTTGACTGGAGGCATCTGTGTGGTTGATGAATCGCCAGAGGATGAATGGGAGGTTCCCTGATAATTCGAATCAGAGGGATTAAGAGGATATCGGAAGTAACCCGCCTTGGGATAAAGTGTATTAAAAGAACAAGAGACCTCTTGTCGACGTTTGTGAACCGGAGAATATGGTAAACCGGAGGATGTAACTTGTTGACTGCTATGCCGAGTGGTGCGGCAAGTTTCATGCTGTTGTGTCTTCAAAGAAAAGTGTGGGTCCAAATAAGCAAGAGGGTGTGAACGTTTTACTTTCCAGACTGCTCAACGAAGTTTTGGTACTGGCACATGATTTGAGTCAGAGGATAGAACAATTACCTCTACATCAGCAGCGTGGCTAGCTTCCGCATCATCCTGATAACAATCATTGTCAATGAGGTGTATGAAAAAAGAACCAAGAGAATCAAGTTCTACCTCTGACTCCGGATCATCAAGCTCTTCATCATTGGGCAGATCAGTAGCTCGGTGGTTTTCTTCTTTGCTGGCCTCTTGGTAACCCTGGTCTTGATGTGGGGTGCCCTCGCTGGTTTATCCTGCGATTTCCTTTTCTAGAACGAATCATCGCTCTGCGCAGATGGACAACAAGTTATAAAGAAATAATTAAGGAGAAATGGATTAAAGCAAAAATAAGATAACTCTTATAGTTGGCGGTTTGTTAGATGCATAGAAGGGACTAAGCCCTACTCTGCTACAGGCAGCCATCGGTTCATCAAGCATTTTCTTGACGGCTTCGGTGACTTCATCATCTGTGAGCTGGATGTCAACATGATGCTGAGGGTCTTTTAGATCCCCTGTATATTCACACATTAAACCGGGGCGCTGGCTTAAAGGTAAAATACTCCAAGACACCCAGCAGCGGACAAAATCAATGCATGTCAGGTCATTGGCAACAAATGCCCTGAGTTTTGCTAGTTGAGGGGCATATTTTGATCTTTCCTTGGCAATGAGTCACTGAGGAACTGAATGAGTTTTGGTAAGCCAGTATGCACGATAACCCGGCAGAGGATTTTCGTTGTCTGGAATTGTATTACAGCAGTAAAACCAAGTCTCATTCCAGTCCTTGGGGTGGCTATGATGTTTGGCGTGAGGGAAGTCGACATCCTTTCTCTTCTGTATTGAAATGCCCCCGAGTTCAGTGTTGGGCCCGTCCATAAATTCAGTACGGCGATTTAAGTAAAAGAAGTCCCGGAATAGTTCCACAGTGGGTTCCTCTTGCAGATAGACTTCGCAAAATACTTGAAAATTGCATATATAGGACACAGAGTTCGCTCCAATATCTTGAGGGTGGATCTGGAAGCTAGCAAGAACATCATGAAAGAACTTTGATCCGGGAGGGCTGAACCCTCGATTCAGATGATCAATAAAAAAAGTCACTTCTCCATTCTGAGGCTCAGGAGGATTTTCTAAACCGGGGACTCTCCAGTGGATGGTTTCCTTGCTCGCTAAAGCGCCAGTCACAACATACCCAGTCAGTTGCTCTTCAGTAAATCGGGAAGGGACCCAATTGCAAGCATAAAACGATTTGGCCATTTGAACAGGAAGCTGGAAAAGAGGATCAAGGCCGGTTTAAAGTTTTGATTGATGCAGATAATCCGGGTTAAAGACATGAAAAACAAATTGAAACATATGCGCATGATAAGTTGGCGGTTTAAGAGAGGGCTAATGGTGCCTGGCAGGTTATCATCTTGTAAAAGTTAAACTGCATACACTGGTGCGGAAGTTACAGATCTGAAAAATCTCTAAGTACTTGTAGAAACAGGTTTTGCAAGTTGTGGCTATAGTTTTGGATCTACCGTAGTCTTAAAAAGAAGGAAAAATTCAAAACCCTAGGCGGTATCAACGAAATAGCTAAAGGCCAGATGGGATCTGTTTACTGATAATAGAGATGTTATGATGAAGAAAAATGATATCTAGTTATGGCCACACAGAAACAAAGGTCGTATTCTTATTAAAAGATCCGTCTGACAACAATGGGTATGGATGAGTACTGAAGAACACCGAAGAACTAACGAAACCCTAATGGTGGATCTGAGGAGAAGAGGAAGAAAGCTTACAGAGGTTGCAAGAGAGGGGGAGAGGCATCACGTTTCTTTGGTCAGATCAGGTTGATGCACCGGCCGTTGGTGGTGAAGAAGCAAAGGTCGACAGCGGCGGCTGCGCTCGAGCTCTGAGGCGACGCGAGGAAGACGATGAGGCGAAGGGGCACAAAGGGGAAAGGAAAGAATGACCCTTGGACCTATTTATAAAGCGAAGGGATAAGTGACAGACGCGGGAATCGAGGAACCCAAAAAATGGATATCTGACACAGCTGTCGCCTTGATTTTCGGAGGGTTATTAATAAGAAAAAAGCATTTATAGGTTTTTATATGGAGATGATGTCATGACGATTCACTACAATCTTAAAAGATGATGTCATGGCGGTTTACCAAGTGCATATGGAAATGATGTCATGGCGGTTTACAAGATTCTTTGAAGATCAAGGAGTTTTTCTAAGGATTGAAGATTGACATGAACAGGTTCAAATCAATCTGGGGCCTAATGTTGGGGATATAACTACTGAGCATAAACCGCCCAGGAGGGGCCGGGTTATGCTCATCCGTATTGAAGCCCACGAAGATAAGGAATATGGAGCTTTACTATTGAAGCTTAGAGGCCTGGAGCCCAAGGGCGGATTAAGGCCCATAGACATAAACCGCCATGAGTTATGTAACTTGAGTTGTAAGTTAGGGAAAGGTAGAAACCGAGCCGGACACGTGTATGAGCCGGGCCTGGTATTTTGTAAACCGTCGGGCGTCAACCTGTGGATATAAAGGGACGACCCAGCGGCGGTTCAGGGACAAGAAACAACAACTCGAGAGATAGGTAAAAGCGGATTCGCTCCCTGCTCATCGAGACCCCATCAATTCCACCACAACTGGATCGTAAGCTTTTACCTTCACCGCAAGGGGCCGAACCAGTATAAACTCCCCGTGTCCTTTGTCCGGTTTAACCCCTTTAAGCTAATCTATTGCGATGGCTCCATGACTAAGTCCTATCATTAGGACATCTGACGTGTTAATTCCACGACACTTGCCACACCTGGATCAGACTCCTCCTCAGACTCCACCTCCGCCTACGCAGAAGCAGACTCCTCCTTTGAATCCATCTCTTTGCCAATGAACGCACGAGCCTTGCCAGATGAACTCTTCTTGTGAGATGATGACTTTGATGAAGACTTTGAAGATTTCTTCTTCTTCTTGTCGTTAGAATCATATTCCTTGCTCTTCTTCTTCTTCTTCTTCTTCTTCTTCTTCTTCTTCTTCTTCTTAGTTTTCATGTCCCATTGTTGACACTCAGAGATGTAGTGGCCTGGTTTTTTGCATTTGTGGCATGTTTTCTTCTTGTGGTCACGAGAGGAAGCCTCGTCTTTTCTTGAGCTGAATCTTGAAGACTTTCCGAAGCGATTCTTTTTGGAGAACTTCTTAAACTTCTTCACGAGCATTGCTAGCTCTTTTCCAATGTCTTCAGGATCCTCAGAACTGCAGTCAGATTCGTCTTCAGATGAGGAAACGACCTTTGCCTTCAAAGCAGGCCTTGGCCATAGTTGGGGCCATAGATGTATCTCTTCTCAGATAGCTGGAACTCATGTGTGTTGAGCCTCTCAAGTATATCAGATGGATCGAGATCTCTGAAGTCAGGACGTTCTTGTATCACCAGGGCCAAGGTGTCAAATGAGCTGTCAAGTGATCTCAGAAGCTTCTTCACTATTTCATGCTTGGTGATCTTAGTGGCGCCAAGAGCGCAAAGCTCATTAGTGATATCAGTGAGGCGATCGAACGTGAGATGGACATTTTCATTGTCATTTCTCTTGAAGCGGTTGAAGAGATTGCGAAGATCATCAATCCTTGAGTCTCTCTGAGTTGAGACGCCCTCATTGACCTTGGACAGCCAGTCCCAGACTAGCTTCGCAGTTTCCAGTGCACTCACACGACCATACCGTCCTTTGGTCAGATGACCACATATGATGTTCTTGGCGGTTGAGTCCAGTTGCGCGAACCTCTTGACATCAGCAGTGGTGAGACCTTCATCAACCTGGGAACGCCTGTCTTGATGACATACCAGAGGTCAATGTCAATGGCTTCAAGATGCATGCGCATCTTATTCTTCCAGTAGGGGTAATTAGTGCCATCGAAGACTGGGCACGCAGCGGAGACTTTGATTATCCTTGCAGTCGACATAGCTAAAACTCTAGGTGGTTAAACCGAATCACACAAAATAAGGGAGCGCCTTGCTCTTATACCAATTTAAAGTGCTAGTTATCGACTAGAGGGGGGGTTGAATAGGCGATTTTTATGAAAGTCTTCAAAACTCGAGACCTTTGAAGACAAACTGTTGGAATGAGCCTATATGATATGCAGTGGAAGATGAACTACACTAGACAAGCCATAGTCAAGTAACAATATAGTGAAAGTACGAAGACTAACATCAGCTAGGTAGTATGAATCAGAATGGAAGACAGTATGAAGCCAAATAGGTAATAGTCTTCACACACTGAAGTCAAACAGATCAATCAAGCAGGCAATGACTTCATGAAAACAAATTGAAATGTAAAGTAAGTAAGGGATAGAACCAGTAGCTTGGTGAAGACAACGATTTGGTAAACCAGTTCCAGTTGTTGTGACAACTGTACGTCTTGTTAGGGAGGCCGAGATTGAACTCAGAAGACCGCGTCTTCACCTTATTCCCCTTGAGCTTCCTCGCCCAATCACTCTGGTAAGTCTTCAAGGTAGACTTTCAAACCTTCACAGACTTCGTTCACCGGCGATCCACAATGACTCTTGGATGCTCAGAACGCGACGCCTAACCGGCTGGAGTATTCACATTCCTCAAGTGTAACAAGTCTTCAGATCATGCGGACAGAAATACTTCAGTGATGCCTAACACTCTTTGTCTCTGGGTGTTTTGGGCTTTGTCCTCGCAAGGATCTCTCTCTCAAAGGCTTCGGAGGTGGGTTGCTCTCAAACGACAAAAGTCGTGCATTAACTCTGAGGAGCCACCAAATTATGGTGTAGGTGGTGGGCTATTTATAGCCAGGAGGCAACCCGACGTGATATGTCTGAAATGACCCTGGATCACTAAGGAACCGACACGTGTCCAACGGTCGGATTTCAAACATACGCGGCAGCTTGGCTTGGGATACAAGCAAAGCTGACTCATCCAACTCTCGATAAGATTTGCTCTCATTGTCTTCACTCGAAGACATAGGATTTTGGTTGAGCATCACTTCAGTCATCTGACTTTGTTCGCTTGGACCACACTTAACAGTAAGCTGGTTCCTATGACTCAATAAAGAAGAAAAGGAAACTACGAAACAACTATGTCTTCGCACTCCATAGTCTTCAAGTGAATGTCTTCACATGTCATACTCTTCATCGTGCATGTCTTCACGAACCACCATTGTCTTTATACATTTTTAGGGGTCATCTCTGGTAGGTAAACCGAATCAATGAGGGACTACTACCTGTGTTATCCTGCAATTCTCACAAACACGTTAGTCCCTCAACCAAGTTTGCCGTAAATACTCCAAAACCAACTAGGGGTGGCACTAGATGCACTTACAAATAGTTTTTCATCCTAGATGGGCACACCCCGGATTGCAGCCTCAGCGTTGCTAGCCTATGCATCATCTCCATCTCAAAAACAGAAGACGAGGAGGCCGACGTCATCTCCATCACCGAGACCGGAGATAGCTAGGCAACCGTGGCACCAACAACTAACGACAAGGTCGTCCCACAAGATACCACTTTAGAGCAGGTCTTGATGACAACACCATCTGGCCCTCCAAAGAATATCTCTTCGGCGTCAGGCACGACCCCACTCGCCAAACTCACCACTAAGGCTGCGGGCAACACACATGATTCCACCCGCGGACAGTGCCACCGGCTTCAGACCTGGTAATCGCCACAACTTTTGCGCCTTCGGCTGCCGCTCCACTGGGCCAACACCCCAACGGTCCAGGAATGGACCCCGAGGTTCAGGACTCCTGGCATCTCCAGCCTTGTTGATAGATTCTATATCGCTTCTACCATCAAGTCATGTGGAAGCACGACCAACAATCCATGCGATCGAAAACCAACAACATGGGCTTGAACCGTCATAGGTTATGTGATGTCGAATATGAAACCTACACTACAACAGTGATATACTCATGTGATTTTTTTACCCACACAACATTTACGACAACGAAAGACGTCTCCAAGGACACAAAACCGAAACAGAAAGCAAATTTCAAGCTTGGTTAGGCCGGATTCTCTTTTCAAACACGGACTCCACATGTGAAATGATACATCCAAAAAAAGCTCGTTGACGAGAGGACTTTAGATCTTCATAAGTACTCCCGCTGACGAGTGCAAAAATGCTTTTATATTATGGCATGGAGAGAGTATAATTTTTCAAAGTTTTTTTTACTGAGATTACCATTCCCATCTCCCAGAAATTCATAGATTTCGTGAATTTTCATCAAGATTTGAAAGTTTCTAAAATCTAAAAAGTGCGTACGCACTATTTGGTGTTCCCGAGCGGCCGCTCTGTCACACACATGAATGTGTATTTATTTTTATCTCGTAGCGCATGTTGGTGTTGGCATTAAATGTGTTCGCACTAGTCCCATCAGTTAGAGAAAACAGATCCATGTACTTTTATTTCGGGATTTCAAATTCTTTTAAAGCCGTATTTTTTAAACCACACGTCGGAATTCAGTTCCGTTTTCACCGTTTGATTCATCGCGACGAAATCTTTGAAACTAGATCCCGCATGGATATGTTTCGACGAATTTTTTTATGCTAACTTTGGTGCTATATGGTGCAACTAAAGTACTGCATTGTGCAACTTTAGTACTACATTGTGCAACTTTTTTTAAAATTAGTTGGCTTGTAATTTTGTCTAGGTGTACACATTGATGTTTAGTTGGCTTATAATGTAGTCTAGTTGCACACACATTGATGTTTAGTTGACAGAAAGACTATTGTCACACATATATGCTCAGTTGGCGCGGCACATAGTCTAGTTGCACACATATTGATGTTTAGTTGGCAGGAAGACTAGTTCGTCGAAACATATCCATGTGGGATCTAGTTTTGAAGAGCATGCCGCAGAGATTCCAATGGTGAAAACAGATCGCAATTCCTATGTGCGGATTAAAAGTTATGCCTTTTTAAAATTCTGAAACCACACATAAATGCATAGAAGAAGAAAGTGCATGGACCAAAAGGTATGGCTGTGTTGCTATATAAATGGATTAGATGAGAAAGATTTTCTGATTAGAAAAGGGGATAAAAAATTCCTTAAATAACCGACCGCTTGCTAACTATATTGAACGGCTGGGCGCTGGCTAGACGCGTCCTTGAAAGGGCACATTAATAGACTATTACAAAAATTATGAACTTAAAAAGATGCAAAGATATCAGAAGGTTCTAAGTTGTAGTTGTATTGTAATTTTTAAAGGTCAAAAGAAAAAATAGACGTCTACATGTTCATGTTCTTTCCGTGTGTGTAAATGTTCGTGAAAAACACACAACCAAATTTAATGCTAATACAATGTCTTTTTTAGAAAGCTGAACTCTGTTTTCACCGAGATATACTCATGTGTTTTTTTACCCACACAACATTTACGACAATGAAAGACGTCTTCAAGGACATGAAACCAAAACAGAAAGCATATTTCAAGCTTGGTTAGACCGGATTCTCTTTTCAAACACGGACTCCACGTATGAAACGATACATCCAAAAAATGCTCGTTGACAAGAGGACTTTAGATCTTCACTAGTACAAACGCCCGTGCGTTGCACCGGGCGAAATATTAAATATAACTTGCTCCACATGCAATTGTGAAACACATTTTTAACCCAATTATTGCAAACGTCAGAAATAAGGTTACACCAAGTATTTCTTTTTGTATGAAATAGTCTTTCAATCAATTTTATGTTTTGTTGTTCGGAAAAACATGAATATTTCTTTTGTTTTGAGAAGGTGTTTTTTTATTAATTTCAACAATATTTTTTAAAATGGAATCATTTTTATGGTGACGAACATTTTTTTGCAATATAATATTTCATTTGTAATTTGTTTTGCACTATTTTTTGGGCTTGGCCCATTAAAAACTTGACCGACACACACACGGACAACACGCATGAACGCGATCTTTCTTCCCGTTTCCCATTCTTCTCCCCCCCCCCCCCTATTAGGATAGTGCCGACGCCACCTCCGTTGTCCCCGTCGTTCTCGGAGGACGAGGGCAGGAAGAATAGCGCTTCCAGTGGCCGCACCATCATGTCCTTGGGCGGCTCCCTCTTCCTCCATGTCCCCTCCCACCCATCTGGAGTAAGAAAGCGACCATGATGAGCTTGCCATGGAATTTAAGCGGCTCCATTGTTCACATCATGTCAGGCAATGTCATTGTCAATTGGGGAAAATCCATATATGAGAACATCAGACATCTCATTTCCTCTTTCCCCACATCCCACATAAACCATAGCTTATGAATTGGAGTACCGCGGACATTTTCAAACTCAATAGACGGTATAGAGATGGTACCCAAAAAAATATAGACAAAGATTTTCCCACATCCATGACAACAGAGCAGTCAGCTGACCACCTTAGAAAGTGCCTGACTAATGACATTTTTTCCACAACCAAAAACACCAAATAGCACCATGTTCCTCCAAAAACTGAGGGGAGTGATACTGAGGGGAGCCATTTCAAATTAGAAAACACTGGGATTTAATGGCGTTGGAAGGAAATGAAAAATCAACATCTGCAAAATGTTTGGTCATCTAAGAGAAGAAACCATAATAAATAAAAACATGTGTTTTATTCTGGAAATTGAAGCTCGGATAAGTTGTCGACAAACATGTCATGTAAGAAGAGGTGTCCACACCGAGCTTTGATGCATCAGGTCTTCGTGTACGCACATGCCATATCTGCAGCTCATTAACTTCCAAACATTAAGCTAGTAAATTAGTCCTCAAAAAAGTTATACCAAATAACTTCCTTGCTTGAAGCATAGTTAATTACTTCTTGATGCCCTGAAATTTCAGCTCTAGAAATGTATCCTGCATTTGCATACATAGCAACAACAGTTTATGAAACAAAGTTAAGCAATGGTAGAATGAATGGGAATAAATAAAAGATGTCATAAAGTGATAGCATCCACTTAACCTGTAGGCTATGTTGACCCGCTCGAGCGATGTAATTTACTTTCCCATGGAACCAGATTGAAGAGCGACATGGTGGTTCATCAAATTATTCTCAAAGACAATCTGTCAGAGTTAGATAACATTACAATTTGAACACAGGTTAATAATTAGAATCTAATTTGTTATTTTGAAATCTAAAAGCTCACACTTAGAATATCTTAATCAAGTGGGTGCCCATGCAGCAAGGTGCACAAAATCAGCTCTTGTGGCCTTTGTTCTATCTATGTATGATAAAAAATAATACTGAGTTGTACCTTCAGAAAACCAGAAAATTATGCAATGTTGTACTATGTAGGTCAACAGTGATATCCATGCCTGGTGATTATTTTCTGGGCATTATGTCCCATAATGTATACTTGAGTGTGGTTTTCAGATGACAAACATCAACCACAATTTCAGTATAGAGAGATGTGTCATAGTTCGGGTGCATCAATTTTTCTTGGCACTAAAAATATTAGAGCTTGGGTAGAAATAATAGTATCACACCAGTGTGAAACATCTTTCTGACCAACTGTTTTAGGAATAAAAGAGATGCATAAGCAAATTCATTCAACAAACAACAACTTCTATGTTTGCCTACTTCTCAACAAAATTTCATAGCCATGGCTAAAACTAAGACTAACAACCACACCAATCCAACAAATCTGTTGGGAGATAAGATAAGTTATGTAAGAAGAAAAACAATACCAGGATTTATTTTACCTGATTTATTCTACCATTAAGTTATGCAAAAAGTACAATGCAACCTTGAAACCACCAAGAGAGGATCTTGTGTATCATTCTCTGTTCTTTTAAAGATTAATTACCAGCGGATGCGATCAGATATGATGGATGGGTGAATATGCCGCCCTCATGTCAGATAAGTAACGTAATTACCTCTAGATGCGCACCGTGGTTCCACGGGCCAAAACCATTTCCACAGAAATTAGGCATTGGTGGCGGCAGATGATGATGCATCTGGTTTGGACTCGCCACTGACGGCAACCTCTGAAGGTCCCCACCATGATGTTGCTTAAGCAAGGAGGACACCCGCATTATCTCTGGTAGCATAAGTACAACAACAAACATTAGAAGCCAACATTAGCACGAAAAGGTGCTCCATGAAAAACTTTCTGTCACCGAAGAATCATATGAATCAAGGTACACACACACACACAGCCTGCACCTTGAGGCCAAAACAGAGTCAAGCAGAGCATGTTTGCATCAACAAGAGAGAAACATAAGCAATCAGGCCATGGCAAATCAGCAAGGACAAATTCCCATCTAGGCCAATAATGGTAGACGGGGCGGCGGCGGCGAGGGAGCGAATCGAGGCTCTCACCGTGGCCCAACAGCTTGATGTAGATTGGTAGCACCTGCGTGAAACAGGACAAGCTTCTGGTGCTCCCGCAACAGCTCTGACATGTAGTGGCTGCGGCGACAATGACGCCATCCAATCCAATGGCACAGGAGGGCACAGAAAAACAGAGACAACCAATTCAGTGAGGCCGCCCGCCCAGCAAATAGAATATACATTCCATGAAACTCCCTTTTGGGTTCTAATGATTCAATCCTTGCTATGGAAGAAAAAAACAAACAAAGGAAACATTTAATTTATTTCAGGGTGCCCGAACCAAACTATATACATTCCATGGCTATATGGCAAACCATTAGTTAAGAGTATTTTACATTAAAAGATTGAGACTAATTAACACTACAATGATAGCATCTTCAGAAACCAAATTAAATAACAAACATTTTTAATTAACTACAACAACAGAAAGTACAAGTGTGTATAAGTAAGAACCTAGGTGGAACAGATGTTTGCATAACTACCTAGTAGACAACATATTTGCATCAGTAAGACATGGTATAGAATTATTTGATTACTTCATGTCTAGACATTCAGGTCCATGTTTTTCTTTGTTTTTTGTTAGTCCATTATTGTAGAAAAAGGCTTATGATCTGAATTCCAATGCTTTCTCGACACTCTTATCCTGTCCATCTAAATCTCAGTGAAGATGTCTGGTTTCAGCCACAACCATCTGTCATAAAAAAACACCAGATGAATGCAGATGATAATGTATATCCTTGATCTGTAAAGGATATCTATAAAGACTGCACCTTCATGTATTACCAAGCATGAAGTCTGATTTTTGTGGAACACTCATGGTGGTGAAAGCCCTTTCTTTTCGACAAACCACATAAGATAGGAAACAAACCTTACTTAACCTAACGGTTAGCAGCTAAGCCTTCCTCTATCAATTTTATTGGATATATACAAGAGGATATATTCGATTGCCTAGATTCAGAAAAAAAATGATACCTGATACTGACCACCATTTATAACTTCTAGTACATTGCTAGGGATTGGAAGGATCTACTTATCCTCTTCCGTAATCCTCCAAGACCAAGAGCAAACTGACGGATTTCATTGAGCACCTCCAGTACACAGCAAAGCAAGCAAATCCAGCCATGGGGCATACCAACGGACTGAGCTTGGATTAACCTGGCATGATTACTGTTACTCGTCACTTCAGAAGCCATGTACTGCCGCAACAGATTTTATTGATAGCCAAGAAAGATTCAGTGCTTGCTTCTCATGGTAATTCCCGGAACAATATAAGTTTTGGGATTGAAGAGGTATCTCTGTTTCCTTACTCCCAAGATAGTACTTGTAGAAAATGAATCCTGCAATGACGACGCTGATGAAGCATGACGACAGCAGCCCTAACCACGGAAACCCAATCATCTTCTTTTGCCTGAGATGTTCAGAATCATGCAGGGGTTTCACGACACGCTGATGCAGGCGCTCCACCCGCCTCCCCCTCCCCTCGGGTGCACCTGAGGCAACATGGCCCTCCCGGGGGAGAAGAAGGCGTCCGCGTTCTGCAGCACATCCATGGCAATGGCGACGCCTGGGCACCAATTGTGAGGGAAGGAGCCAAGCGAACGAGATGAAGATGAGGAAGGGCTCGATCCGGAAGACCAGCCCGCACCAAGCCCCGCCGCCTCAACAGGAGCCCGTCTCCCTGCCTGCCGGCGGCTCAGCGGAGCCTCCACCGCCCCAGCCCCACGGCCGCGTGGGACTCCCACACCGGCGGCAGCCCCTTGGGGGCTCCAAGCCGATGCTAGACCCGGCACAGGGGAGGGGTTGGCCCTGAGGAGCGGGAAGCCGGCGAATCCGTCGGTCAGGAGGTGAGCGGCGCCCTCCATCATCGCCGCCGTTTAGGGAGGGACGCGGTCTCGGTCGACGCGGTGTGGGGCGGGCGGCGCGGGGCAGGAGGTGTCGGCGGGATGGAGGTGGAGATGGGATCGAAGAGGCAGGGTCGTGCGGGGCGCTGGGATTTTCTTTCTTATTTTCTCTCCTCTGTACCGGTTCGGGGTTGACTTATGACGAGGACTGCGGGTCTAATTATTAAAAGTGCATGGACTTTTGTGCAAAAATGCCGGCGACGTACCACCAGAAGCAATGCGTGGTTTATTAGTAGGTAAAGATAAGTACTCCTGCTGACGGGTGCAAAAATGCTTTTATATTATGGCACGAAGAGAGTATAATTTTTCAAAGTTTTTTTTACTGAGATTACCATTCCCGTCTCCCAGAAATTCATAAATTTCGTGAATTTTCATCAAGATTTGAAAGTTTTCTCCCACGCAAACCCTAGCTGTTCTGTCCATCCCAATTCACTCCCGAGTCCCGACCTACCCACCCCATTCCCCATTTCCCCATCCGTGCGAGTGCGCCGGCGGCCAGGAGCGGCGGGTGGAGCATTGCGGCCAAATCTGCCGCCCCGCTAGCCGCCGGCCATGGAGGCCGCCGCAGCGCCAGCGGCACCCGTCCCCGACCAGGGGGGTTCCCATTGGAACGCATCGAAGGCGGCACGGAGGGGCGACTGCGATGAGAGCGCCGCCGATTTCATCAGCAGGGTCCCCGACGCCGTCCTCTGCACCATCATCTCCCTCCTCCCCACCAAGGACGGCGGCCGCACGCAGGTCTTCTCCCGCCGATGGCGCCCCCTGTGGCGCTCCGCCCCTCTCAACCTCGAGGTCCGCCCATACCCCGGCCGCGGCGTCCGCACCTCCTCCGTCGCCCCCGATGTCGTCCCCAAGGTAATCTCGCAGCATCCTGGTCCCGCCCGCCGATTCTGCTTCCACGGCCTCCGCCCCGGCGACCTCCACGACCAGGCGGAGAGCTGGTTCCGCTCCCGAGCCCTCGCCAACCTTGAGGAGCTCGATGTCGGCTACAAGATCTACGGTGAAAACGATTTACAAGAACTTATTGTGGCGAGAATTTCCCTGCCGCCATCCGCCTCGCTCTGCATCTACCCTCCTCGTTGCCAAGATCGGCTACTGTGATTTGCCCCGAGAGATGGTGCCGTCCATGGGCTTTGACCTCCTCGAGCATCTCTCCTTGATCTCTGTTTCCATCTCAGCGGACGTCTTCTGCGGACTGCTCTCTGCTTGCCGTGCGTTGGAGAGCTTACACATGTCCGAACTTCGTGGTGCTCGTTGCCACCATGTTCGCTCGCCGACTCTTAGGAGTATCTGCTTCCGTGACACCTCTGGTAAAGTAGAGCTGGTCATCGAGGATGCGCCTCGCCTTGTGAGGTTACTAATGCCTTTTGGTTGCCGAGATGATTGTGGTACTATCCGTGTAATTTGTGCGCCTAAACTGGAGTTGGGCTTTGTTACCTGTCGTCTCCAAGCTCCTAGCCTCCCAGGTATAGCAGCAGCAGCATCCTTGCATTTGGCATTCCTACACGGAGATAATTATTTTTTTGTCATGTTCATTGTTTTTTTTTCAGGGAGTAAGTTCAGCCGACTTGGCAAACTCGATGCACACGGTGAAGATTTTGGCTCTTAGGTGTTCCGGGTATGAATTGGATGGAGTTCTTAATATCCTTAGGAGGTTCCCCTGTCTCGAGAAGCTCTATATCATTGTGAGTGCTCATCTTTGCTTGCTTTATAACTTCTGATTTTATTGACAACTTGTTTGTAACAGCTTTAGTACAGAGACGCTTGACAGATTCTTAATATCCATTTTGCAGTTTCACAAACACAACGAGACGGATACGAAAATCGAGCCTCAATGTGACCGACTATATCCAATTGAATGCCTTCAAACCAATCTCAAAACAGTGGTGTTTGAAACATTCGTGGGCCATGATAAACAGCTTGAGTTTGCCAAGTTTTTTGTTTTGAATGCAAAAGTGCTAAACAAAATTGAATTTGATGGAATGTATGGTGCCTACAACAGTGTATCGCTGGCTTATCAACACAGGCTGCTACGAGTGGAAGACAGAGCTTCTCGAGATGCTCAATTTGAATTCATGAATAGAAATCGATATACTGTGAAGCATCTCCAAAAGCATATCCATGATTTGTCAGTGGCTGACCCCTTCGAACAGCCATAGGCAGGGTTGATGCCTGAAGATTGCACTGTTCTTAGTGTCCTGTGCTTGTTTTGTAGACGATATTCATTCCTTAAGATCACATCATGTTCCACATAGACCTGCCCTATTTTCTAGCCTAAGGTTCCTCTGCCATTCAAGTAACTTATGAAGTTGCCACTGTTAACACTGCAAGAGATTCTTTTGGATGCAAAAACAGTGTGGAAAATTTCTGATGGAGAGGGATGCAAAAACATCACTGCTGACAGTTGTAACTGGTGACAGCTGGTAAGTGGTAATCCCATCTGCCAAAACTCCTACGGGCTATGGTCTTAACCTGTGCAATCGTTCGTGGCTTCGCTCTGCCTAAGCCGTGCTAGGAACACATCCTTGTATTGAAAACTTAATTGTCTTTTCAGTTAGTACATGCAAAAGCAGGAGATGTTTGATTGCTGATCTGTTTTTTTATTGTGTGTGTGCATATATCATTTGCTTGCTTTTGCATAAAGAATTTGTCCTTTTAGTTATTATTATATAAAGAAGCACACGATGTTTGATTGCTGATTTGTGTGTGTGTGTGTGTGTGTGTGTGTGAGCATTCTTAGATGCTAGGAAGGGCAACCTGTAGGATAGGCCCTTTATGCTTTTCTAGTTAGGAGAGTTCTCTACAATTTTCAAGTTACGCTATCAGGCTCAAGTTTTGCTAATGATCCTCAGCAGCCCCGGTGGGGAGCCCGGGTCTGAATGCTGCAATAGTCATCATCTCTCTCCAGCTGGAACATGCGATGATCTAGTCGTATTTATAAGTTTGAGTTTACTGAAGTGAATTTGATTGCCATCTTGTACAAATTTACAAAGTAATTTTACCCTTTCCTGTTGCAAGAACCATCATTGAATTTTGCTCAAGGACCTGAACATAATGCCGGCTTTGGCAGGGATCCTTGTGTGTACTGTCTGGCTAATTTTTTTAAAATAATACATTTTTTTAATTAATTTTCATAAATATTTCGCTGGGTAATTTTTTTTTAAAAATAATACACCGTCGGCCTGTTGCAGGCCGACTGGGCCTAGTCGGCCCACAGCAGGCCGATTGGATTCCAATCGGCCTACAGCTGGCCAACTGGCCCCTGTCCTGACTGGAGCTAATTGGCTCGCTGTGGGCTAATTGTTTTTTGCAAAAAATAGGCATAAAAAATATATGTTTAAAAAAATGTTAATCATGTAATTAAAAAATGTTAAACGTGTATAAAAAAATGTTCTTGATGTATATGAAAAATGTACAATATGTATGCAAAAAAATTGACTAAAAATGTTTTAAAAAGTGCTAATCATGTATTTAAAAATTGTTAAATGTGTGTATAAAAATGCTCCTTATATTTTTTGGTGTCAACTTTTTTTCATACACATTCTATATTTTTTGTATAAATAAGGAACATTTTTTATACACACATTTAACAATTTTTAAATACATGCTTAACACTTTTTCAAACATATTTTTATGTCAACTTTTTTGCATATATATTGTACATTTTTTGTATACATCAGGAATATTTTTAATATATGTTTAACATTTTTTAATTACATGATTAACATTTTTTTAAACATATATTTTTTATGCCTACTTTTTTTGCAAAAACAATTAGTCCACATCGAGCCAATTAGCTCCAGTCGGCCCACAATGGACCGACAGGACCCAATCAGCCCACAGTGGGCCGACAGGGCCAGTCGGCCAGCTGTAGGCCGACTGGAATCTAATCGGCCTATTGTGGGCCGACTAGGCCCAGTCGGCCTGCAGCGGGCCGACAGTGTATTATTTTTGAAATTTTATTATCCAGCGTAATATTTATGAAAATTAATAAAAAAATGTATTATTTTTTTAAAAAATAGCTACTGTCTGAGGCCCACCAACTCGTTTTTTGGCATTGATGTTTGCCAAAAGAAAAGAAAAGGAAAGAAGAAAGAATTTTTTTTTCTGCATTGCTTGACAGAGATTTAGTTTTCTTTATAGTTTTATTGTCGCTACACTAGGCTGTCGCTGGGTCGCTAACACCGCGCATGTGCTAGCCTATTTCTTTTCTCAAGTAAACGATACCTGAGGCTTTGATTCTTGAAAATACTGTCTCAATGGCATTGACTTGGATTTTGTTGATGGACATGCGTATTTTTCACAGGCTGAAAGAACTTGCAGGAAGCCTTGTGGCCTATTGTGGAGCTATGGTGTTTTTGGAGCACAAATATATATATAGGGAAAATAATAATCTTGTGTTAGGCTTTTATTTTGCCCAACATTGCGTGCACCCTAAAATACTTCTTGTGCTGCCGCTTCTTCCTTCTTCCACAAAAAAGTTAGGGTTTCTGCCTCCCGCTGTCACCGCCGCAGGTCCGCCTCCTCTCCGGTGGCCCTAGGGCCATGGGGGCGCGGTGGATCTCGGCAAGGGCCGGCGGGAGGGCTCCGTTTTTAGTCGTTTCTTTCAGTTTTGCTAGGGTTTGTGTCCTGCTCAGGAAGACGAGACGGCGGCGGCTCCCTGAAGATGGAATAAAGGTCTCCCCGCCTAGTCCCCGTTCCGGCGGCGCGTCTAGCACCGTTGGTGGGCGTGTGGAGGTGTGTCTCCGGCGGATCTATCTTTGGTGGATTTGCTCGGATCTCGTCGTTGTTCGTCTACATTCGCGTGTCTTCGGATTGGATCTTTCTGATCTACGTTATTCTTCATCTGCGGCGGTTGCTGTTCTGGTGCGCTGGTCCTACGGGGCCTTAGCACGACGACTTTCCGACTGTCTACTACAACAAGTTGTGCCCAACTCCGGCGATGGAGGGGCGATGACGGCGGCGCGCCTTCGGCTCGCTTCAGTGCTGGTAGTCGTCGCTAGGTGGTCTATGGATCTAGATGTAATTTTTATTATCTCTGGTATTCGTTGTACTGCCATGATTGAAGATGAATAGATCGAAAATTTTCTCGCAAAAAAAAAAAACATTGCGTGCACCCTAAGTTTGGCAGAAGCGCAGTACACAACCCGCAGGGTCGGAAACCGACAATGCTCGGGACCAAAACACCACAGGCTCTCTAGTGTCAAGGTTTTTTTTTTTTGAAAGGCTCAACGTTGTCAAGGTTGAAACTATGGTGAGCCTTGTGATTTCTATTCCGCGCAACCTTTGCCTACCGACACAAAAACCTTTAAAACCGATAAGGGGGAAAAATTCAGAAAAGGAAGCCTTTTATTTTTTGAGAAAATTCAGAAAAGGAAGCTGGAAATGCACCTCGAGCTCGTTTCTTGTGGCCTTCTCCTGTAAAAAAATTACTTCGATTTTTTTTATTTTTGAGAAACACTTCATGCTTGACTTTTATTTTTTTTGGGTCCCGATAACTGTCACACGTGTGGTGTACCGGTAGTTGTGCCACACGCCTCGTGTGGCATGGACAGCAACCAGCCCACACACCTACGTGTGGGCAAAACAACTAATGCCCACACACATTTTTTCCCTCCCGAACCCTCTTACACGCGTGCGTGTGGGCGAAGTTGATAACGCCCACACGCCCGTATGTCAGGCCTCGTACCCTCCTGGTCCCGCACGCGACGCGTGACGCCCATCGCGTGCCCGCAGTTGCCATGGTCCAGACCCTCGTCCATGTTCGTTTATCTGCAGTTGCCATGTCGCTAAACTACGGTTGCCATGTCGGGCAACTGCAGTTGCCATGGTTGCTCAACTGCAGTTGCCATGTATGGTCTGATCTAATATAGTTGCCATGATTTCATAACTTTAGAAGTTGCCATATACTAACATTAGGCAGTTGAGAGAGTTGCCATGTGCTTACAAGCATACTAGGGTAGTTGCCATGTAAAAAGGAAGAGTTGCCATCTGCTTACGTGCACGTTAGGGCAGTTGCCATGTACGTGCACGTTGGGGCAGCTGCCATGTACCATGCAAAAACACATGTCAACTCGGTAAAAGAGAGTTGCCATCTGCTTACGTGCACACTAGGCAGTTGCCGTGTACCCTGCAAAAACACATGGCAACTCGGGTGAAAAAAGAGAGTTGCCATCTGCTTATAAAGCACACTAGGGGCAGTTGCCATGTGCGCTGCGAAAACACATGGAAACTAGCAGCTTGAGTGTGGGAGAGGAGACGGGCGTGTGGGCGAGATGACAAATGCCCACACACTAGCCCTTGTGTGTGCGTGCAAAGTGGCGTGTGGCGCGAACTGCTGAACGCCCACACACCGGCCCCTCCGTGTGGTAAAACGGATGTGTGGGCGAACTATGTCACACACCACACACGCGCCTTGTCCTACGTGGCACAGAAAATCAGCCAGATTGTGCCAAGATTCGTGTATATAGTACTGAACGATGATGAATGCGTGTGGTCGAGATAGTCAAAGCCCACACGTGTGGGCGTTAACATTTCCGTTTTTTAAGCATCTTCGATCTTTTTTTTTTGAGTTGAAGCTTCAAGCTTGGCTAGGGTGGGCTACTTCCGAGCACTTTTTTTTTCTGAGCTTCGAGCTGGGCTATTTCCGAGCACATAAATGGCCCATTCGACTGAAGGTTTTTGCCAATAGGCTGAAGGTTTTTTTGACTGATATTGTCTCGGAGTTTCAGAGTGCATTTGTGCCAGGCCGCTTGATCATGGACAATGTTCTAGTGGCGTATGAATGTTTGCATACGGTTCGAAAGCAACATGCCAAGAGGCCCTTCTTTGCTCTCAAAGTGGATATGATGAAGGGGTACGATCGCATTGAGTGGTCATACCTCCATGGGTGTCTGCAAAAGTTGGGTTTTGCTCCTGTTTGGATACAAACTGTGATGCGCTGCATTACCTCGGCAAGATACGCGGTGAAGATCAACGGAGAGCTTACATCTGCGGTGGTGCCGTCCCGGGGGATCCGTCAAGGAGACCCCATCAGTCAATATCTGTTCTTACTGTGTACTGAAGGTTTGTCTAGTTTACTGCAAAAGAGGGAGAGCCTTGGCGAGCTACAAGGGATCCGAAATGGTATGCAAGGCCCCCTATTTCCCACTTGCTTTTTGCAGATGACAGCATCTTCTTTGCACGCAGTGATAATAGAAGTGTGGAAGCTCTCAAATCTGCTCTCCAGCAATATTGTGATGCTTCTGGGCAAAAGATCAATTTGCAGAAGTCTTCAATTTTCTTTGGGAAGCATTGCCCTGATGGTGTCAAGGGAACTGTGAAGGGGAACCTTGGGGTTGACAATGAAATTCTGCATGACTCATACCTCGGTATGCCCACTGAGATTGGTCGGGCAGCCACCAACTCTTTCAGTTTCTTGCCTGACCGGGTCTGGAAGAGGATCAATGGCTGCAATGATAGACCGATGTCGCGTGCTGGAAAGGAAATTTTGCTGAAATCCGTTGCTCAAGCTATTCCAACCTATGTTATGACTTGTTTCCAACTCCCTGTCTCCATTTGTGAGCAAATGAAGACCAGCATCGCCAACCATTGGTGGGGTGTCGAAGACGACCATAAGAAGATGCATTGGCGTTCGTGGGATTGGATCTCAACTCCGAAGTTCCTCGATGGTATGGGCTTCCGTGACTTGGTGTTATTCAACCAGGCGATGTTAGCTCGTCAGTGTTGGCGTCTTCTCACCGAACCTGGATCTCTGTGCTCAAGGGTGTTGAAGGGGCGTTATTTCCCTGGTGGTGAGTTCTGGGAAGCCACCAAGCCAAGGTCTTCCTCTTTCACATGGCGGAGCCTTCTGTTTGGGAGAGAGCTAATTCGGAAAGGGGTTCGATGGGGTGTCGGCAATGGAGCCAGGATCAAGATCATGGTAGACAACTGGATTTCGGGCTTCCCCTCTGGAACTTTCAGCAGCAAACTCCCTTTAACTGCTACTACTACAGTTCAGTTCCTTATGACGGACTCCTTGATGGCGTGGGATGAGGAGACCGTGCGGAGTTTCTTTTCGGACGTTGTTGCTGACCAAATCCCGCAAGTCCCGATCAGCCAACATGGTGGAGAGGATTTTTTATCTTGGCCACATCATAAACTCGGCATCTTCACGGTCAAATCTGGGTACAATCTGGCTCGAAGTGAGATCTTCTTCTCCTCTAAAAGTGGAAAGGACCAGGGGCTGGCTTCCAACCTACAGTTGCAAGAGAAAAACTGGAAGGCCCTTTGGGCTGTCATTTGCCCAAACAAAATGAAGATTGTTCTGTGGCGCGTCGCGCATGATTGTCTACCTACCGGGCACCAGCTAGTGCATCGCCACATCCCAGCCGATGACGGTTGTATTTTCTGCAACCGAACTGAGCATGTGGAGCACCTCTTTCTGATGTGCCCTTTTGCTTGTTCAATCTGGAGCTGTGTTAAAGAAAGCTTTGGACTCCGGCTGTGTAGAAAAGACCTTCGGAATGCCCGTCAATGGCTGTTTGATTTCCTCACCCGTGAATCCCAGCTTCATGCTACAGTTATGGCTATTACCCTTTGGCACATCTGGGAAGCGAGGAATGATGCTCGTAACAATGGTATTTTTTTGCAGCCTAGGAGAGTTGCTGCTAAAATTCGAGCTTATGTGGAAATGGTGAGACAACACTGCATAAAACCCGGGCCTGTTGCTAGGCGTGAGTCCTCTTCTTCAACTCTCCGGTGGACTCCGCCACTTGCGGGCACGGTTGCTGTCAATGTTGATGCCGCCTTGTTCCCCTCGACTCGACGGATGGGTATTGGTGTCGTCGTTCGAAATCACAGTGGGGACCTACTTGTTGCTTGCAACAAAGTGTTTCCTGGTATTCCTGAACCAGAGCTTGCTGAGGCTCTTGCCATTCGGCACGCCTTGAACATCTGCCAAGCTGAAGGCTTCATGCATATCAGTCTAGTGTCAGATTGCCTCTCTATGGTGAACAAGATCAGGTCTCCTGGCCAAGATCGTTCGAGTGTGGGCGCCGTTGTCTCCGACATCAAGTCTCTGGTTAGTTTTACCCACTGTACTTTCTCACATGTCAAGCGTGGACTGAATGTAGCGGCACATAAACTAGCACGGAGCTGTGAGCTAGCTGTAAACTGCTTTTACCGTGGTGTGGCTCCGGATTGCATCCGGGACGAACTGTATTCTGATGTTCCTTAATCTATGAAGTATTGTCTTTCTCAAAAAAAAAAAAATGGCCCATTCGAACATGAGCGATCAGTCGGGAGGCAGCTTGGAGGCCCACCGCCCGGTCCCATCCGTGTCTCTAGAAGCAGCGGCAAGCTTCCACCTCCTTCTCCTCTCTTCTCCCGTCCATCCTACTCTTTATCGGTCCACCGATCAGCAGAAGAAAGAGAGAGAGGGAGGACGAGACGAGGACAACGATGAGGGGTTGGAGAGAGGAGGTGGTGGCGCTGTCGCTGGAGGCGCACGGCCCCGGCGACGACCGGCCGGAGAAGCCGCGCCGCTACGGGGTCACGGAGATGAGGAGCCCCTGCTACTCCTTCCGCCCCGCCCACCACGCGCTCCAGGTACGTCCGCCCGCCCACCGCGCTCACCCCCGCATCTCATACCAGCGCCACACGCATTTGTCCGTCGCCGCTGCCTGGGTCGCGATGCGCGAGTTTGAGTTCCGCGTAAGCTCGATTGCACTGGGCTCTGTTTGCTTGAATCTTTTTCGAAACCAGCAGCTTACTGCTACCAAATTCAAATCGAAGCCCGTTCGGGTCTGATTTAGCCGCGCGACTAGTTCTCCGGTGCGTAGGATTAGCTGAGGCGTGCCGAGAAGTTGGAGCGTATGACGGTCACGGGTTCGATTTACAGATCAATTTTTAGGGGGTTCAGTCTGTTCAAATTGGTTGGACGACCATTGTTTCTGATTGGTACTTTTGATAGGGTGTATGCTACAACTCAGATTTGCCAGCGTCTAGGTTTGTTGGGTGCGAGTGTGATTGGCATGCAAGGGAATCGCTATGAAGATGGATCAGACAAATTCCACCTGCAGTCTGCAGAGGGGATGTGGATATCTGATGGTGAAATGAGGAAATGTGGTTGTAGTGTTTTGTGCACAATTTCCTCGTGTCTCCATCAACACCTCTTTGTGCAGGTGGAATTTCCTTCAGACTCCCTGCTGTACCACCCCTTTTGAAGGAAGAAATGCCGCACACATTCTTAGACTGAAAGATGAACCATACTGAATTTAGAGGAAACTCTCAAGATACAGAGATAATTATCAGAACAAAGACACATAGCTCCTTACTGGGTTCCCACTTTACTAAATTTCTGTGCTGGTTAATGATAATGATGCTTCTTTTCCAATATCTAGACATTCCTGATAGCAGATTCTCAAGCCAGCCATATTTTATTCCAGGAAATATTGGATAATATCGGCCCTTTTGTTGACGGTCTGAAGTTTTCCGGTGGATCTCATAGTTTGATGGGAAAAGAACTGATCAGAGAGATCACCGATTTAGCACACAAGCATGACATGTATGTGAGCACTGGTGACTGGGCAGAGCATCTCCTGCGCCAGGGACCCTCTTCGTTCAAGCAATATGTAGAGGTATGTAGATGTCTTGCTGTCCTGGTTGTATGTTATACGCGCACAAACGTGTCTGAAGCCTGTATGTGACATAAAATGTATTGTTGCAGGAATGCAAGGAGTTAGGATTCGACACCATTGAGCTCAACGCCGGATCTCTCAAGCTCCCTGAAGAGGCTATCCTGAGACTAGTACGCCTCATAAAGAACAACGGTTTGCGAGCCAAGCCCCTGTTTTCAGTGAAGTTCGACAGCTCTGATATCCCTGCAGCCGGTGATAGGGCGTTTGGGGCTTACATAGCTCCAGTGAAGCAGAGCTCAGGTAATAACTAGAAGCACTACCGTTCCACTGTACTCATATACATGCAGTGCTATTTCTCCAGTTGTATAAGTCAGAACTTAGTCATTCTCAATTGTCGGTGTCTTATTCTCTGTTCTTGAAAAAATACTGTCGGTATTATGTTCCTCTGTGAGGCTGTGAACATAACTTGTTTCCTTTCATAAGATGACTACATTGCACTCCCTTGTATCTATAAGACGGGCCTGCATTTTGTGTTGTTCGTTTGCAGAAAGAGTCGAAGACATTGACCTGCTGATCAGGAGGGCCGAGAGATGCCTGGAGGCAGGTGCGGACATGATCATGATCGACACCGATGACGTGTGCCAGCGCGCTGACTCTCTCAGGGCGGACGTCATCGCGAAGATCGTCGGCCGGCTCGGGCTCGAGAGAACCATGTTCGAGACATCCGGTGCCAACACCTCCGAGTGGTTCGTCAAACGATACGGCCCACGAGTACGGCACTTCCCTCACTCAATCCCTCCTTGAAACCGCAGAACGTTTTGCATGCTGCCTTTTTCTTTTCATGGTCTGATCCATGGAGAACTGATTCGCCGCCGGCGCAGGTGAACCTCTTCGCCGACCACTCCGAGGTGATGAACCTGGAGCGCCTCCGGGGCTTGGACGTGCGCAGGAGCGTCCGCCCCCTGCTCCCTTCGCCGTTCTTCCTGATGTGATGACGGCCTTCCTGAGCTCAGAGCCTCGGCTGAGACCTAAGCGAAGCGTTGATGGAGTTGAGTTCCTGCTGGCTACTGATGTGAGTTGTGCGAACTGTACTGAGACTGAGAACCTAAGCACTGTCGATGGAGTCGTGAGTTGTGGAGCCGAGGCCGCGTGTTGGTAGCAACTACTGTGTGTGTGTGTGTGTGTGTGTGTGTGTGTGTGTGTGTGTGTGTGTGTGTGTGTGTGTGTGTGTGTTTGATGTGGGAGTAAATTGTACCGGGAGAAACTAGTACAACTTGTTTAGTACTGTGTGCCTGAATTGCTGAGATGAACACAAGAGAAGGTGTGCCCGGGTTCCTGAAGACACGGAAACGAATACGCGCCTTGAGGTCATGCATCGTGCTTCTGCACCACATTTCTGTTGCTTCCCGTACGTGGTTCCGGACAAAGCAGACCAGACCAGACCAGGTCAACGGTTTCACTTGCATTGCTTAACTAGTAATCATGCTCTCGACTAAAATATGTTCTACCATCTTAACCCATGATATTGTTCTAAAATATGTTGATAATAACTCTATCATAACATAAACGTACTTGAAAAACTTAAATCTCATACAAACAGAATATGATACGTAATTCCCAAGTCATACAAATGACTAAAAATACATTGCTTTATGAATCAACAGCCCACGGCCATTGCTTAGAAACTAACAAAGATCATTAACTAATTCTCCCTAGTGTGTTCATCTCGACAACCAACGCCACCGCAACACCTTACCAGCCCAGTCTCTTGAAGGTGCTCATAGGGGTAGAGTTTATGTGAGTTTGTTCATAGGGGTGTGTGTATATACATGTATGTGAGCGACATTGATTATACTTTGTTAAAAAATACACCTCGCCGGCAATCACAGTACCATATAGGTCTTCGTCCTATCGCTGACATAATTGTTTGTCATATATCGCAGTCATGACCTCTTAAAATGTACAACTTACATAATTCACCTATTATTCAGAACTTAGTCATCATTATACACTAAGATGATGATTGCTAGTTCACACACACACACACACACACATTGCTAGTTCATACAGAAGCAAACAATCAAGCAGCATCAATATGACATCCCTGCGGCTTTTCAAGTAATGTCAGGTACACATGAAACCAGCCAAAGAACTCGCTGACGAGCAAAAGCAGATGGGCAAACAACTGAAGGTAGAACCACGCATACTCATAATCTGGAGGTCATGACCAATGTAGTTCATTTTTGGTCATTTAGTGTTCATCCTTCCATGGCAAGGTTCAGAGCAACGAAGGTATTTGAACCTGTTATTTCAAATAGCATGCTTCTCTTGTGAACTTTCGAAATACATCACATACCAGGTTTTTAATCACTTGCAAATAACAAACAATAGAAATTATAAGTCGAATGGCTCTTAAGAAGTGAGAAACAACAAAATCCAATAGTAGCTAACATGACCACAAAACTCCTTCACGTATAAGACTGAGAAAAAACAATGAAAACCTACAAACGACAATGAACTCGTAATTTCAAGAATTGTTATCATCTCGAGCTTAAACAGACTATAATTACCGATTTATAACTACATGGAAGGACAGTAAAGCTTATAATTTCATGGAATAAATGTTGATAGTACTATGATAAAGGATCAAATTATTAATTTATGAAATACTATGATAAAGGATCAGATTATTAATTTATGAAATACTATGATAAAGGATCAGATTATTAATTTATGAAATACTATGATAAATGATCAGATTATTAATTTATGGGACTTCATTGGTAGAAACTTTAATATTTATATGACCAAGAGATGCAAAAACTCTAAAAATTGGCCTGCCATTAGCTTTGAGATAACTGTAACTCCCCCTGACGTACAGTTGCACCCAGAGAATATGTTGGGCATTCAGATAGGCCCGGGCCTTTATATGAATCCATTGAGAAAACTGTATGGACATAACCTACTGTATTTGTCCACCTTATGTTCCAGGGTCCCCATCATACAAACCAAGGTTTCCTGTTATGCGTGTGGTAAGAATCAAGAAAACTGTGATCGCAAAATGTGTTATGGCTACACCATAAACATAAGGTGTTAAGAGTAGTGTGAGTTACCTCCCAATCGGTGCCTCTATTTGAAGATCAAGCACAATTCCGTATTTGTTCAAATATAAACATTAAGTTGATCTGTACCTAACACCTGGACATAAGTACAAAAGAACCTTGTTACTGAATGCAATACTTTCAACTAAAAAGTGAAAGATGATATTCAACACACATGCACACACCTTTGAGGAAATAAAAGACAATTTTAACTAACCTTGGCTTTTTGCAAAGCTGATCACGGTTGCCGTGACCATGAAAAATTAGATCCTTAGGAAATATAATCCTTGAATCATTAGTAGTGTATACAGAAGCAATGTCTGTGCACTTTGAGAGAGAGGAAGGGGATGTTGGTTTTTGTGTGTGTGTGTGTGTGGGGGGGGGGGGGGGGGGGGGCTAAACAAGCGCCGCGCCGCAAATGTACCCATTTTAGCGCGCGCGCAATCGCTAGTGTGTCTCCTGCGGGCGCGCAATAACCGCACGCGCGGCATATAGAGTTGGGCGCGCGGTCCGAATCGCTATCGCGCGCTGCGTATTTGGGGCGCCCGCTTCCGCGCGCGGAACACAAGAGCGCTCCCGCCGCACTCTCTCCCCCGCGTCACCTTCGCCCCGCACGCGCCGGCGCCGGCAAGCTGACCCGATGGACGCACGCGCCAGCACCCCCCTCACCCCATCCTACAGCCGCGAACCCTCCAGCGCCGCCGCCGCCGCCGCCGCTGCCACCGCCGCCGCAAACTCTAGCGCTGAGAGCGTTGGCCACGCCTTCGTCGGAGATCCTCCAAGCATCGGCCTCACACGCGGCCTCTTCATGCCGCCGAGGTCGGCGGCTGGTGGCATTGCGCCGGCGCCCGCCGTGATGAAACCACGTGCACCCCCCTCAAAGCTCCCAAATGCGGTGCGGCCGAAGAAGGGCAAGACATCCGCGAAGAAGAACAAGGCGGCGGACGGCTCCGGCACCTCGAAGGCGCCGAGGAAGAAGCTTGCAGGGCATGTGACGAGCACGGCGACTACCGAAGCGCCGGCGAGCTCACTTGTTGAGCTGGCGGTCGACGCGCACCATTTGTTCGACGATATGCCCCAAAGGTAAAAAGTTTTCCGAACTTTTTTTCCTTCTTTATTTTTTGAATGCATACATATAGATAGCTTATTGCATTGTTCTATATACTTTGTAGTGTGAACGGGGATGCATACATGTCAACTATGGGTGTTGGCTCGAACAATTCGCATTGTTCTCAAACCAATGACATGCATTTTGAAGACCATGAGTTCGAGGTGGACGAGGATGGTGAGGGCATTGTCGACACATCGAAAGGAAGAGGAGGCAACTACACCAACGACGAAGACGTTGTGCTATGCAAAACTTGGTTGGACGTGTCGAGGGATCCATCCGTTGGAGGTGATCAAAGTAGAGATGCTTGTTGGCTCCGGATGAAAGAACACTTTGATCTTCGCAACATGAGTGGAATTGACCGCTCCACACGATCACTTTGCTCCCGGTGGTCGACCATCAATAGGGATTGTCAACAATGGGCGGCTGCACAAAAAGCGGTTGACAAGTTGAACCCAAGTGGCACCAATGATGATGGTAGGGTAAGTGTCATTTCATCATTCCTCATGTTCACATCATGCTTGTTATTGGTGTTTCTTGTGCTAACTTGTTTTGTTTTCATGTAGTTGAATATTGCACAAAACTTGTTCAAAGGAGAGGAGAAGAGGACCAAGAAGGGGAATATCAAGAAAGGAAGGCCATTTATGTTGCCTCATTGCTATGAAGTATTGAAGGATGATGAGAAATGGAAGAAGTGTGAGGATATTGATGATTTGGATTTGAGAAAAAAACGCAACCAAACAATTGATTTGGAAGATGATGATGAGGATGATGCATCAAGTGAAGATGGCAAGAGAATCCCCACCACAAACTCGGTTTCATACTTGAAGCCAAAATGACCGGATGGCACGAAGAAAGACGGAAAAGAAAAGAAGAAGAGGAAAGGAGATGATGAGATCATAAATGCTATGGAAGCAATTGTCAATGCAAGAAAAGAAGCCAACGAGGTGAGGAAAATGGCAAGGAACCAAGATGCCACGGCCGAGGAGAGGAGGGTGGCTGCCGAGGAGAGGAAAGTGGCATTGGAGGAGAGAAAGTGGGCATGGAGGAGCGAGCTAAGTTGTTGGAATGGGAGAAGCACTTGTTCTTCTTGGACACATCTTTGTTCAATGATGCGCAAAAGGAGTATGTCAACCTTGCCCGTGAAGAAGTCTTGATCCAAAAAAGAGCCATGATTCGCACAATGGGTGGCGGTGGCCTTGGCGGCATGGGTGGCGGTGGCCTTGGCGGCATGGGTGGCATTGGTGCCATGGGTGGCTTTGGAGCTACCATGGGCGGCATGGGTTCCATGGGTGGCTTTGGAGCTACCATGGAGACCATGGGAGGCATGGGTGGCTTTGGAGCACCTCCGGGCGGCTTGGACGGCATGGGTGGCATGGGTGGCATAAGTTTTGCGTCTCTCATTGGGGGCATGGGTGCACCTCCGGGCGCCGGTGTGCCACCTTCGCATGAAGATGCCGTTGAAAATCTTGGCAACACCTTCCGAGCTTCACGTGATGAGGGTATGGCGCGCAACAATGAAGAGGAGGAGGAAGAATCGTCTTTTTGAAGGAGTCGAATGAATTGGAGGAAGATGAGGATGAAGACGAAGATGAGGACGAGGCTTGATTCTTGTGATTTTCGTTTGTGTCATCATAACTTGGTTTGCATGTTGAACTTGGGTTAATTATGTTGTGGGCATGAACTTTTGGGCAAGAACTTGGTTGGAATGATGTTTGTGATTCAATATATGTCATGTGTTTTGTGTTGATGTGTGAAATTTGTGCCCAAAATGTGAACAAATGTGCGCGTCGGCTGCTCGCGCGCTCTGCATTTTAGCGCAGTGCTGGAGCTGCGCGCGCGCTCCATTTAGCGCTACTGCTGGAGCAAGCGCTGCGCGACGCGCCAAACCTGGCGATGGGCACGCCGCAAACCAGATTTTAGCACGCCGCGCGTTGGAGATGCTCTTACTTTGCGCTTTGACAATTTGCCACTGCATACATTGCAATTGATCTATTGCCACTCTTTACATTGGACTTTGATTTTTTGCCCTCTGTCAAATGGGTCCCGCATATAATGACCAAAATAGCGATGCTCCCGAATTGACCAGGAATGGGAGAGGAGCTCTCGGTCGCTCGGCTCATCCCCTTCCTCTCGCCGACAGCAACACCAGGAGACCGCGGCGGCTACTCGGTGGTGAGTCACGCTCGGTGGTCCTCGACGGCCGATGGCCCTTGTCGTCCGCGGCGACTACCTCCCAGCGAGGTGAGTCATCTCTGTCCAGCTCCATGTCCCGCGGCGGTTACATCTGGGGCTGTGCTCTGCTGTCGGCCCTCGTGATTCCGTGATGTGTGCTTACGACTGTTGCTTGTGCTCTGGAGCCAACCACCACGTTGACGTGATATGCGTTGCCGCTGCGGCTCCGGTGACCACGACTGCAGGGACGCGTCGGCACGGACGGACCGACCCTTCCCTTTGCTGCCTCGGACAACAACGGCTCGTCCATGGTGCTTTTGCAGGTCGTCTCGCGCTGTCCCCGAGCAGCATGGCCGCTGACTCCATGCAGGTCTCTGGCAGCAAGGGCCGCCGGCCTCATATTGCTCCTGTGATACGTCTCCAACGTATCTATAATTTATGAAGTATTCATGCCATGTTTACACTAGTTTTATATGATTTTGGTATGATTTGATTAGAACTAACCCGGATTGACGATGTTTTCAGCAGAACTACCGTGGTGTTATTTTTGTGCAGAAATAAAAGTTCTCAGAATGCGCTGAAATTCAACGGAGATTTTTTTTGGGAAAATATAAAAAATACTGGAACAAAAATCTACCGGAGTGGAGTCATGTGGGCTACACTAGGGTGGGTGGCGCGCCCACCCCCTGGGGCGCGCCTCTATGCCTCGTGGACTCCCTGCGGAGCCCCTTGACTTGTCCTCGACGCCAACCTCTTCTATAAATACCCAAACCTCCAGAAAATAACCTAGATCGGAAGTTCCACCACCGCAAGCCTCTGTAGCCATTAGAAATCAATCTAGGCCCTCTCTGACACCGTGTCGGAGGGGGCCATCATCACCGGAGGCCATGGGGAAGGATCTCGGAGGGGCCATCATCGCCATGAAGGCTAAGGATCAGAGGGGGAATCTCTCCCCATCCAGGGGGGAGGCCATGGAGGAGGAAGCACAAGGGGAAGAACTTCTCCTCCTCTCTCTCGGTGGCGTCGGAGTGCCATCAGAGGGGAATCATCGCCGCGGTGATCGTCTTCATCAACATCACCATCCTCATCTCTTTTACGCGATCCACTCTCCTGCACCCCGCTGTAATCCCTACTTGAACATGGTGCTTTATGCCACATATTATGATCCAATGATGTGTTGCCATCTTATGATGTTTTGAGTAGATATCCTTTGTCTTTGGGTTGATTGATGATCTAGATTGGTATGAGTTGTATGGTGCTGCCCTATTGTGCCCTCCGTGTCGCGCAAGCGTGAGGGATTCCCGTTGTAGGGTGTTGCAATATGTTCATGGTTTACTTATTGTCTGCGTTGCTTGAGTGACAGAAGCATAAACACGGATAAGTGTGTCACGGCGTATGGGAATAAAGGGGACTTGATATGTTAATGCGATGGTTGGGTTTTATCTTAATGATCTTTAGTAGTTGCAGATGCTTGCTAGAGTTCCAATCATAAGTGCATATGATCCAAGCTCATATGAAATTGCAATGATGCCGGTCTTGTTAACGATTGCCTAGGATAATTCCGGGCACCGACCCATCATTATTCCACACTCACTATTTATAATATTGAGTAATATATTCTAACTTTATGATAACAGCACCTACTTTTATATTTTAGCTCTCCGATACCATGCAAAGTTATCCTCTTCATACCCAGAACGTAGTTTTATTTCTCATTTCTAGTTGGAAGCAAACGTTCGGTGTACGTAGAGTCGTATTAGTGGCAGATAGGACTTGAGAGAATATTTGATATTACCTTTAGCTCCTTGTGGGTTCGACACTCCATACTTATGACTTTCACCTTTGATAATGTCTCCGATGATTCCCTGCACTTGGGGATTATCAAGCTCTTTTCTGGCGCCGTTGCCGGGGAGCAATAGCGTGGGGTTGATATTCTCGTGTGTGCTTGTTTGAAGAATCTTCACTAAGTAATTTTCGTTTTCCCTTTTTATTTGCTTAGTTGTGGGTGAAACATACACACAAAAATCAAAAAATGAAAATACAAAAAGATGCACTTGCTTGATATGCCTAAAAAGATTTTCAAGAAGAGAAGTGATTGGAAAGTTATGCATTGGAGAAGTGAGGGTCGACCTTGAGCACTTGTGTTCATGCTCATGGAAACAATGTAGAATTTTTCATGGAAGTTTCTCTGTAAATAATTATCCCCTTGTATATATCCTTTCTATTATAAAAATAATGTGCCAAGCTTTGGTTTTAGGATGATTAGATTGCTTGTTTACTATGTGCTGTACAAAAACAGAAACTTTGGCTGTAGCACGTGAATTTACATTTTTTACTGGAAAGTCAAATGGGTCTGAAACTTTTTGCACATTACTTATGTATTTTTTTTTTAAAAATCATATTTTATTTAGAATTTTTGGAGTTACATAAGTTTACTAAATTTCCAGATTACTACAGACTGTCCTGTTTTTGACAGATTCTGTTTTCTATGTGTTGTTCGCTTATTTTGATGAATTCATGGGTAGTATCGGCGGGTATGAACCATGGTGAAGTTGGGATACAGTAGACAAAGTGCTAATATTAAATTGAAATGAGTTTGCAACAGTACCTAAAGGTAGTGACTTGCTTTATTATGCTAACGGATCTCACAAAAATTTTGTTAAGTTTTGTGTGGATGAAGTGTTCGAAGAACGAGGAGTTACCAATGTGAGAAGAATAAAGAGAGGCAAGAGTTCAAGCTTGGGGATGCCCAAGGCACCCCAAGTAAATACTTCAAGGATACTCAAGCATCTAAGCTTGGGGATGCCCCGGTTGGCATCCCATCTTTCTTCTTCAAGAATTATCGGTATACATCAGTTTTTGTTTTGTTCACACGATTTGTGTCCCTTGTGTTTTTTTTTTATTTAGCAACCATGCTGTATGAGATAACCCTTCATCGATTTGTAGAATGCTTCATGTGCTTCACTTATATCTTTTGAGTATGGTTTTACAGAATGCTTCGTGTGCTTCACTTATATATTTTGAGCTTGGATATTGGTTAGTCTATATTAATTGTAGAATGCTCCATGATCTTCACTTATATCTTTTGGAGTATGAATAATACTATCATCTAAAGTGTGTTTGGAAGATTGTCAACTTTAGGAATTAGTGATCCCACTATTTTGGAGGGTGTTGAATCTTAGTGTGATATTTATGAAAGTGGATTTGGAAGAGTGTCAACTTTAGTTAGTAATGATTCCACTATTTCGGAAGAGGTTCCAACTGATTATGAGAACAAAGTTGCTATCTATGATGATTAATGTGATGACATGTATATAAAAAAAAGGGCAACCTGGTGCATGTAGCTCCCGCTTGCGCAGGGTCCAGGGAAGGGTCCGACCACTTTGGGTCTATAGTACGCAGCCTTTCCCTACATTTCTGTAAGAGGCTGTTTCCACGACTTGAACTCATGACCTCATGGTCACAAGGTAGCAGCTTTACCACTGCGCCAAGGCTCCCCTTCAATGTGATGACATGTATGCTATAAAGAATAATGTTTACCATGAAACTTGTCATCATGATTTTTATTTTCAATTGGATTATGCCTCACATGACGGTTACTTTGTTGAGTTTGCTCCCACTATTCCGAATGAGAAGAATTTTTGCTTATGTGGAGAGTAGTAAAATTTCTATGCCTGTAGATCATGAAAAGAATGCTTTATGTGATAATTGTATTGTTAAACTCATTCATGATGCTACTGAAAATTATTATGAGGGAGGAATATATGCTTGTAGGAGTTGCAATAATATCAAGTTTCTTCTCTATGTGCTTAAAGTTTCGAAGTTATACTTGTTTTGCCTTCCTATGGTAGTTAATTCTTGTTCCCTTAAATTGTGGGCTCACAAAATTTCTAGGCACAGGAAGTGGGTTAGGTTCAAATTTTCTAGTTATATTCTTCATGATGCTCTCTTTATGTTTCAATTCTTATCTTTTATGTGAGCATCATTAAAATCATCATGCCTAGCTAAAAGGCATTAAAGAAAAGCGCTTGTTGGGAGACAATCCAATATTTACCTTTACTGTTTTTGTGTGTCCACATGATTAAGATACTTTATTAATCATGTTTTATAGCTTTTGTTTCAATAAAGTGCCAAGTAATACCTTTGGGAAGACTTGGGTGAAAGTTAATGTGATCTTGCTGTAAAAAACAGAAACTTTGCACTCACGAGATTAGCTGTCATATTTTACAGAAGAGTGATTTTGAGTTGATTCTTTTTGCATAAGATTAATAGACAAATTCCTCACGTCCATAAATTTATTTCAGAATTTTTGGAGTAGCAGAAGTATGGTTGTTGTTCAGATCATTACAGACTGTTCTGTTTCTGGCAGATTTTGTTTTTAATGCATAGTTTGCTTGTTTTCTAGTTTCTATGGATTATATTGCTCAATATAAATTATAGAAATGATACCGTACAATAGGAATTGTGTGAGAACAATTATAAAGCTTGTCTTTGACAGTACCAAAGTGAATGATTTACTCTTTATCATACTAACCCATCTCACGAAGTTCCGTTAAGTTTTGTGTGATTGAAGTTTTCAAGTTTTGAGTGAAATATCGTTATGAGGAGAATAAGGACTGGAAAGGCTCTAAGCTTGGTGATTCCCAAGGAACCCCAAGGTAATATTCAAGAAAGACTCAAGCGCCTAAGCTTGGGGATGCCCCGGAAGGCATCCCCTGTTTCCTCTTCAAAACCATCGGTATACCTTACCCGGAGCTATATTTTTATTCGTCACATGATATGTGTTTTTTTGGAGCGTATTTTCATTTTACTTGCTGTTTGAATAAATCATTGGATCTGAAATCTTGAATGAAAAAGAATCCTCCCATGGCTAGTTAATTATTTGACTACTCAGTGTTCTTCACTTATATCTTTTTGGAGTTGTTTGCCATTTACTCACGTGCTTCACATATATCCTATGAGTAAATGATTGAATGAATTGAATATCATAAATCTAAATTTATATATGTTTCATATGCTTATAACATGGGGAGTAATGACTTCACACATAATAAGTATAGGTAGTAAACTTATTGAAAGTTAGCAAACACAGCATTGGTCACTTGAACAATTCATGAAAAAATATTAAAGGAAGAGAGATTTCACATATAAATATACTATCTTGGACATATTTTGTAATTGTGAGCACTCATTAAAATATGACATGCTAAAAGGTTGATGTTGGACAAGGAAGACACCTTAATGGGTTATGTTTTCCTATATCCTAAATGTTATATTGTCTTGGATCATCCAACATGTTGAGCTTGCCTTTCCCTCTCATGCTAGCCAAATTCTTTGCATCAAGTAGAGATACTACTTGTGCTTCCAAACATCCCTTAAACCAGTTTTTCCATGAGAGTCCACCATACCTACCTATGGATTGAGTAAGATCCTTCAAGTAAGTTTTCATCGTGCATGCAATGAAAAGTGCTTCTTAAATATGTATGATCTATTAGTGCGAAGAAAATAAGCTTTATACGAACTTGTGATAGGGAAGAAATAAAAGCGACAGACTGCATAATAAAGGTCTTTATCACAAGCAGCAATATAAAGTGATGTTATTTTGCATTAAGATTTTGTGCATCCAACCATAAAAGCACATGACAACCTATGCTTCCCTCTGCGAAGGGCCTATCTTTTACTTTTATCTTCTACCTTTATACAAGAGTCATGGTGATCATCACCTTTCCTTTTTACACTTTTTCCTTTGGCAAGCACTTTGTGTTGGAGCGATCCGGATATATATATCCACTTGGATGTAGGTTTTCATAAATTATTATTATTGACATTACCCTTGACGTAAAAGGTTGGGAGGCGAAACTATAAGCCCCTATCTTTCTCTATATCCGATTGAAACTTTGAAACCATAAATATCACATGAGTGTTAGCAATGGTGAAAGATTAAATGATTGTTGAGTATGTGGAGTTTGCTGAACCAAAGCTCTTGCATAGATCCTTCCCAAAAATAAGATGAATTGCAATTGTTTGATGACTAAGAGCATGGTTTGTTAGTTTTCAAGAAAGTTTATGATCTATACTTTAACTTGTGAATAGCTTGTTACTTGATCATTAAAAGTTTTATGAGTTGCGCCACTGTTATGATATATAATGATGCTAGAAAAATTGATTGAAACTATCATTGATCAAACTTAAGCGCTTTCTAGCATTCACACTTCATAAATTATTTCTTTTATCATTTATCTACTCGAGGATGAGCAGGAATTAAGCTTGGGGATGCTGATACGTCTTCAACATATCTATAATTTATGAAGTATTCATGCCATCTTTATAATAGTTTTATATGATTTTGGTATGATTTGATTAGAACTAACCCGGACTAACACTGTTTTCAGCAGAACTACCGTTGTGTTGTTTTTGTGCAGAAATAAAAGTTCTCGGAATGTGCTGAAAATCAACGGAGATTTTTTGTGAAAATAAAAAAAAATACTAGAACAAAAATCTACCGGAGGGGAGTCCCGTGGGCTCCACGAGGGTGGGGGCGCGCCCACCCCCGTAGGGCGCGCTCCTGTGCCTCGTGGACTCCCTGTGGGGCCCCTTGACTTGTCCTCGACGCCAACCTCTTCTATAAATACCCAAACCTCTAGAAAATAACCTAGATCAAAAGTTCCTCCGCCGCAAGCCTCTGTAGCCACGAGAAATCAATCTGGGCCCTCTCTGGCACCCTGCCAGAGGGGGCCATGATCACCGGAGGCCATGGGGAAGGATCTAAGAGGGGCCATCGTTGCCATGAAGGCCAAGGACCAGAGGGGGAACCTCTCCCCATCCAGGGGGGAGGCCATGGAGGAGGAAGCACAAGGGGGAGAACTTCTCCTCTCTCTCGGTGGCGCCGGAGTGCCATCGGGAGGGGAATCATCACCACGGTGATCGTCTTCATCAACATCACCATCATCATCACCATCCTCATCTTTTTTACGCGGTCCACTCTCCCACACCCCGCTGTAATCCCTAC
Source organism: Triticum aestivum (assembly GCF_018294505.1). Taxonomy (NCBI): domain Eukaryota; kingdom Viridiplantae; phylum Streptophyta; class Magnoliopsida; order Poales; family Poaceae; genus Triticum; species Triticum aestivum. The sequence goes on from NC_057813.1 coordinate 613,014,332, forward strand.
TTGAACATGGTGCTTTATGCCACATATTATGATCCAATGATGTGTTGCCATCTTATGATGTTTTGAGTAGATATCCTTTGTCTTTGGGTTGATTGATGATCTAGATTGGTATGAGTTGCATGATTTATTTTGGTGTTGTCCTATTGTGCCCTCTGTGTTGCGCAAGCGTGAGGGATTCCCGCTGTAGGGTGTTAAATATGTCCATGATTTACTTATTGTCTGCGTTGCTCGAGTGGCAGAAGCATAAACACGGATAAGTGGGTCACGACGTATGGGAATAAAGGGGACTTGATATGTTAATGCTATGGTTGGGTTTTACCTTAATGATCTTTAGTAGTTGTGGATACTTGCTAGAGTTCCAATCATAAGTGCATATGATCCAAGAAGAGAAAGTATGTTAGTTTATGCCTCTCCCTCATATGAAATTGCAATGACGACTACCGGTCTTGTTAACGATTGCCTAGAATAATTCCGCGCACCGACCCATCATCATTCCACACTCGCTATTTATAATATTTAGTAATATATTCTAACTTTATGCTAACATAACCTAATTTTATATTTTAGCTCTCCGATACCATGCAAAGTTATCCTATTCATACCCATAACGTAGTTTTATTTCTCGTTTCTAGTTGGAAGCAACCATTCGGTGCACGTAGAGTCGTATTAGTGGCTCCTTGTGGGTTCACACTCCATTGGACTTGAGAGAATATTTGATCTTACCTTTAACTCCTTGTGGGTTCACACTCCATACTTATCACTTCCATCGTTGGGAATTGCTACGATAATTCCCTGCACTTGGGCATTATCGTCCTGCTATGCGACGCGTCGTCTACCCTGCACCGTGGATTAACAGCACCATGCAGCCAGAGCCTGCAACTTTCTTTCCTTTTATTTTTTTGACGTTCTCAGAGCCTGCATCTTGGTCCATGGATGGATGCATCTGTACGAACATCATCGAGTGATTCTAAGTTCAGAACATCATTTGGACAATAATTAATCAACTCCCTACGTTCTTCCCTCACTGCTGCTCGTCGTTGTGTGCAAGCGTCCATAGATACTGGAGGAGAGAACATCGGACGAGGCAACATGCGTGGAGCAGCACGTGGAGGCGGGGACAAGAGAGGCGAGCATGAGGCGCCAGGAAGCTGGAGAGAGCGGCGGCCGCCGCTGGATTCATCCCGATTTGGGGAATCATTGAGCTCTGTTTAGTCAAACAGTTACAAAGGGTAAACCTGTCCACTGTTTTGTGTATGTATTATGTCAATCATTTGCTAGTATTTTTTTCATGAGTAAAAGTGGCAAAAGATCAAAGTGCAAAGAAAAGAGTGTCATCAGATCAATTACAATCTAACTAGTGGCAAATTGTCAAAGTCCAAAGAAAGTGGTGGCAAATAATCAAATCCCCAGTAAAAGGGAGTCCACCAAGTGTGCTTATTTTGCATCCAACTACGTCATATTCACCATGGTATCACGGTGACACATTCAGCAAAAACAACAGTACTTAGCCCCCAGTGTACAACATCACATTGGAAAAATTGGCAAAAACTATAGCATCAATGTACACGAACATGCATTATCGTAGCTCTACATAAGATAACAGGATGGTGAATAATAATTCTACACTAGTAGAAAGCAGGGCTTTGGTTCGGCCAGAAAAGAGCATTAATCCCGGTTGCATTACGAATCGGGACTAATGTGAGCATTAGTTCCGGTTCGAGCGGCTAGGGCACAGTACATGCATTAGTTCCGGTTCAACTGGGACCTTTAGTCCCGGTTGGTGCCACGAACCGGGACTAAAGGGTGCGATGCCCATTAATACCGGTTCGTGGCACCAACCGGTACTAAAGGTTAGACCTTTAGTCCCGGTTCAAGCCACCAACCGGTACTAATGGGGTTTGAGGCATTAGTACCGGTTCGTGGCACGAACCGGTACTAAAGGTCCCATTTTCAAACTCTACCCCCTCCCCCCCCCTCCCCCGCATGTGGATCGCCTTTTCAGTTTTGTAAAAAGCAAAAGAAAATGATAAAAACTTCGAAAATTAAAATCCTTCCGGATGTAATTATGTTACTACATGTACTAGTTAGGAAAATGTAAAAACTTAAATTTGGACATGCTTTGCAAAAAGTGTAGGGAAAATGTAAAACGGCTATAACTTTTGCATACGATGTCAGAAAAAACTTATAATATATCAAATTGTTTAGCACGAAAATCCGCATCCGATTTTGACCGCCTACGGCCCGTTTGCAATTTGTTAGAATCCTCAAATTCTAAAAGGAAAAAAAGTTATGCTCAAATTTCATTTTTTTTGAATTTTGGTCAAATCTGGTCAAACTATGGTCAAATTTGGTCAAACTATGGTCAAACTACTTATTCAAGAAATATTAGTGTTACTACACAATTATTCAAGAATATTAGTGTTACTAAATAATTATTTCAATTTTTTGAATTTTGGTCAAATCTGGTCAAACTGTGGTCAAAGTATGGTCAAACTACTTATTCAAGAAATATTAGTGTTACTACATAATTATTCAAGAATATTAGTGTTACTAAATAATTATTTCAATTTTTTGAACTATGGTCAAATCTGGTCAAACTGTGGTCAAACTATGGTCAAACTATTATTGAAGAAATATTAGTGTTACTTAATAATTATTGTTTTTTAGAATAATAGTTTCAAACTCGAACAGTGAAACGTGTGACTTTATGCTCAAGCTAAACTCCTGAGGGTTAATAGGATTGACATCTTACTATTGTTAGGAAAACAACAAGTGCAAACTTGGAAACGAGGGGGAATAGAACCCAAAAGTTAAGCGTGCTCAGGCTGGAGTAGTGAGAGGATGGGTGACCGCCCGGGAAGTTAGATGATGGGTGATTAGAGATTAGAGGTTAAGTTGAGCCGTGATGAGGGGTGATTAGAGATTAAATTGGAAAATAATTCAGAAATTTGCAAATTCAAAAAATAAATTTAAAAAAAATTCAATTTTTTTTCGTAAAAATACTTTTAGTCCCGGTTGGTGTTACCAACCGGTACTAAAGGTGGAGCTCTAGACATCGGCCACGTGGACGGCCTTTAGTCCCGGTTCGTGTAAGAACCGGGACTAAAGGGGGAGGCTTTAGTAACGACCCTTTAGTCCCGGTTCCAGAACCGGGACTAAATGCCCTTATGAACCAGGACAAATGACCCTTTTTCTACTAGTGCTACAAACCCTTGGAATACAATGGTATGCAAATCATCAACTATTTCAATCAGCAAGTATGAAACTGAAGCTTGAAATTTGTTGCCGACAACATGGCTCATTGATGAAGATTTTATGTGGCCAATCCGCTTCCTTTCTGAATCCATAGTCCATAATTGTCTCTACGATCCTAGGTCCGAAGCACCATAAATAAGGAATAATTTATTGTGAAACTGCAAAAGAAAAATAGGTGAAGATGGTACATGAAGGAAAATACATAGGGATGTGTTACGCGTCGGCCGGTGGATCTTTTCCTCCTGAGCCATTGTATGTGATGCCATTGTGCGGCCGACGTCTTCTACCATTGCCTCTCTGCACGGCTTTCCACCAACTGCCCCTCCTCATTGATCAGAACAAGATGCCGGGTATTGCCGACAGTGGCGGAGACAGGTAAACTATGAAAAAATTGTGAAAAGCCCATAGGAAAACCCATTCAAGGCCTAGTTCGCTCCAAGGTTCTGGCGTTAATCCCCATCTCCGTGATTAGCGATACAAAAGAATCAGGAATATCCTATTCGCGCATTTTGCGTCGAAAAGTCGAGGTTTCGCACAGAGCGAGCGAGTGGTAACCTGGGCCAGCCCGATAATGTGTTCCATCTTTTCCGGTTTTTTCTGGTTTTAGGAACCTTCTAGCAGGTTCCCTGAATCGGTTTTCTGGTTTCTTATTTTTTCCGTTTTTCTTTGTTTCTTTTTTCTTTTCTTTTCCTTTTCTGTTTCTTTTTTTCGTTTCTTTTTAATATTTCAATTTCAATTTATTTTTTAATGTTCATGTTTCAAAAATTGTTTGAAAACTTAAAAACTTTGTGCTTTAAAAAAACCAATTTCTTTAAAAATGGTCGTGTTTTCAAAAGTTGTTCATATTAAAAAATGTTTTCCAAAAATTGTTCGGAATGTTTTTTTTTCATTTTTACAGAATTTTAAATAGTGACCGGGATTTGAAAAAATGTTCCTGTTTCCAAAAATTGTTCACAAATTTCAAAAAATGTTCTCGTTTTGTAATTTTCATTCACGTATTAAAAAATTATTCGTGTTTCAAATTTGTTTGGGATTTTGAAAATTGTTCTCTATTTGGAAATTTGTTCTAAAAATTCAAAATACGTTCATGATTTAAAAAAAGTTCCCATTTTGAAATTTTGTTCAAAAATTCAGAAAATGTTCACTTTTACGAAACAAGTTATGAAATTTCAAATTTTGTTTGGATTTGTCAAAAATGTTTTGTAATTTCAGAAAATAAATCAAATTTTGGAATGTTGTTTGGGATTCTTTCAAATAGTTTTAAGTCTGCTACCGCTATTTGGTTTTAAATTCTCACGATAACATTTTTTCACGAGTCCTCTTTAATTGCAGTGGCTAGCAGCGAGCGGTCTTGAGAAAATAGTCCAGGGCACCATAATGTGTCGGCCCAGTCTGGGCGCGGCCTGTGCGATAGACCACCTCTTTTGCCGCAGAATGCGGCACATAGGGGCTCCCAGAGAAAACGTCCAAAATAAAGTAAACGACAAAACAAATGTCTTTGCGGCTGCGTCTGGCCCAGCAAGCCCAAGTCAGAGCCCAGGTCTTCGTCACAGAATCCTCTCAGTCCGGTGAATGGCGGCCTCCTCCGCCACCTTTCTTACATCCTCCTCCGTCCATCACACCCATAGCGTGCTCTCCTCAAGGCCTCCGTCTCGTCAAGCCTAGGGTAGCTATCTAGTAGCGTCCGATCCGACGGACTCCCCCGTCGCCCTCCGCCATCACCACCGCCGGTGAAGAATCACGTGGCAACAAAGGCGATTCTGCCGCTAAGCCGTCGCCCTCCACCATGAATGCCCCCGGCCCGACAAGAGCTACATGGTGTTGAAGGCGATGCCGTCAGTCTGGCCCCTTCCCCAACCCCTGTTGGACAGGTGTGTCTGCTCCTCTGTGAATGTGTGAACGCCACGGACCAATGAGGTGAATATTTCTATGATCTGATCGGTAAGGTAAATATTTGAGTTACGAGTTTGGTATGCATTTAAGACAATGTGGAATTATTTCACAGCTCACACCACCTGGAACACCATAGTGTAATGGTGTGTTCAAACGTCATAATCATACTCTATTGGATATGGTGCGTTCTATGATGCCTCTTACGGATTTGCCACTTTCATTTTGGGGTTATGCATTAGAGACAGCCGCATTCACTTTAGATAGGGCATCGTCTAAATCCGTTGAGACAACACCGTTTGAGCTGTGGTTTGGCAAGAAACCCAATCTGTCGTTTCTTAAAGTTTGGGCATGCGACGCTTATGTCAAGAGGCTTTAACCTGATAAGGTCAAACCCAAAGCGAAGAAGTGCATCTTCATAGGATACCCTAAAGGGACCACTGGGTATACCTTCTACCACATATCCAAGGACAAGATCTTTGTTGCCAAGAACGGATCCTTTCTAGAGAAGGAGTTTCTCTCGAAAAAAGTGAGTGAGAGAAAAGTAGAACTTGATGAGGTAATTGCACCTTCTCTCGAATTGAAAAGTAGCACATCACAGAAAGTAGTTCTCGTGATGCCTACACCAACTGAAGAGGAAGCTAATGATGATGATCATGAAACTTCGAATCAAGTTGCTACTGAACTTCGTAGGTCGACCAGGGTACGTTCCGCACCAAAGTGGTACGGTAATTCGGTCCTAGAAGTCATGTTGTTAGACAACGGCGGACCTACGAACAATGAAGAAGCTATGATGAGCCTAGATTCCAACAAATGGCTTGAGACCATGAAATCCGAGATAGCATCCATGTATGAGAACAAAGTATGGACTTTGGTGGATTTGCCCGATGATCGGCAAGCCATTGAGAATAAATGGATCTTTAAGAAGAAGACAGACATTGATGGTAATGTCACCGTTTATAAAGCTCGACTTGTCGCAAAAGGTTTCCTACAAGTTCAAGGGGATGACTACGATGAGAAATTCTCACCCGTAGAGATGTTTAAGTCTGTTAGAATTATGTTAGAAATTGATGCATTTTTCAATTATGAAATCTGGCAAATGGATGTGAAAACCGCTTTCCTTAAGGAGGAGTTGTATATAATGCAACCTGAAGGTTTTGTGGATCCCAAGGATGCTAAAAAGGTATGCAAGCTCCAGCAATCCATCTACAAACGCGGCGATGAGGACTTGCCAGGCCCCGACGGCCCCGCCGGGCCCACGTGGATCCGGACAGTCCTGCCACCACGCCACAACTCGCCGACCGACAAAGTCCTCACTGCCCGCAGTCCGCCGCCACCTCTCCACCACCAGGAAGCACCGCCGCCGAACGTCGAGCCACCGGCCCGCCCCAACCCAGATGAGGTCCAAATGGGCCCAGATCTGGGCTGGGCGAGCGCCGCCAGCCACCAGCGCCACCGTGCCGCTCGATGGCCAATGGCCGCACCGTCGCGTCGAGAGCTACCGTGGCACGCAACATCACCACCGCCGGGCCACACCAACGCCGGCCAAAGAGCACCGCCGCCAGCCACCACCGCCCGAGCAGGGGAGGCCGCAGAGGGGAAAGGCAGTCTAGCCGCCGCCAACACCACGTGGCACGGCCCGACGGCGTCCGCTGACGGCAGCGGGGGGAGGGAGGACCGTAGGGGAGCGCTGGAGGGGAATCAGGGATGAAGCCCCCGGCCGCCTCGCTCGGGGAGCCGACGGCGGTGCAGGGAACCCTAGGGGAGCGGCTCTTCTCGACTCTCCCCTGTCTCGCCTTGTGATGGGTTAAGCAAGGAATTGACAATGTGGGTCCATGGAAGTCTGCCAAGGTGGAAAGATGCATGATGTAATGTAATGTAATTTAATTGCTTTGGGGCTGAGCAACCCCTTGTCTTTATATTCTTTTCCTTTTTGGTAGGGCAAGAAAAGGATCGTCATTGCTTGATGTAATGTAATTTTCTTGCTTTGGGGCTGAGCAACCCCTTGTCTGCTCCTGTGGACCTCTCGTTCAGAAGCGCCCCCCCCCCCCCCCCCCTCCTTAACTCTCCCTACCTATCAATGTATTGATTCGCTTCCATGCGTATTGGAGAGAAAAAAAGTATCGTGAATTGTTCTTTTCCACCGACATAGTGATCTGGAGAGGAAGTATGATGTATTCATGGCTGAATAGTCGCTCTCCGGACCGATATGTACACCAGGCCACGCGACGAATTTTATCATGTGTAGAGCTCAACATCATTCGATTTCGTATAGCCATGCATGTTGAGTTCTTATGGTGCAAATTAGTACCATGCATGTTGAGTTCGGCCGAACTACTGCAAGTCATGCTTGGCAACCATTTATCATGTATGAGTACAGACGTTTGGCTTGTCATTCTCGATCTCTTTAGTTTCTACTACCGATATACAGTTACGAGTCAATGTGGGTTCTAAATTAAGTAGTCGCCGAATACTGTAGGTCCGGCTCAGCCCATATATCAGATAGAGAAAAGAAAAAGGAAAAATAACCCAGCCCAAGTAAAGTGTGCCACACCCTAGCAAAATGTGTTGGATCGGTCAATCACGCACGCACGCATGGCATCCTCTTCTTTTCCCCTGGATCTGGCTACCCAACTTTACTTTCATCATTTGTAATCCATCGTCGAAGCATGGAATCAATGCCAGCCAGGCCCATACTATAAATTGAGAGATATAAACTATATGACCAGGCAGCAAAAGAAGCAATTCTTTAACCAATCGCTCTTCATCCAGCACAAGAGAGAGAGGTCGATCATGGCGGAGGCGGTGATGGGGCCGCTGCTGGGGGCGCTGCAGGAGCTGGTGATGAAGGAGGCGCAAGCGATGGCGGCGGTGGACGACGACGTGCGGAACCTCCGGGACAAGCTCATGTGGCTGCAGGCCTTCCTCCGCGATGCCGAGCCCCGGCGGCGCGCCAGGAACGATGAGCTCACCAGGGTCTGCCTCCACCAGATACGTGGCGCCGTCTTTGACGCCGAGGACGCAGTTGACCGCTACTTCCTCAAGATCGACCTCTCCAAGTAGGATTCTGATGTCCCTGGCTTTGCTAATTTTTAGCCGTCAGAGAGATATTTTTTATATTTCAATTGTTTATACAACTTTATTATTTTAAAATGTAAAATGGTTCTTAGTTGACAAAGATTTTTTTTATGTCTCTATAATTATTAAACTATAAAATACTAAGGTTACAAAAAAGTAGAATTTTACTTGTTTAAAATGCGCAGACAGTGAAGTTGTGCATTCTAAAGTACTAAATTTATACAAAAAATAAATCGACTTAGACACAGAAAAAATCTCAGGCAACTGAGATTTCAATAGATCCCATTTTATAATGGTTTTGCTAATGCCCAGCTAACCGATTTGTCCTTACGACTTAGTCAATATGCAATTTTAATACTTCAAAATATGTAACTAGTATCACATTTTGAAGTACTAAAATTACAAAAGAATACAACTTTAGTAATTTAAAATCTAAAATTAATAAAATTTAAAAAAATTAAATTTCATAAAATATATATCCGTCTGAGGCTTAAAAACTCCCAGTCGACTAAGATATGTCTGTATTATATAACTCCAGGAACCAAAGTGGCTCCGAAATCGCCAATTGGTGATGAGCTGCACGTTGATTGAACCGCACATATATATTATAGGGCTAATAGAGCTAAATTATTTATACTATTGTTGAACTCCGAAGGTACCCAGGCTGGAGCCAAGCCGTCGTCCAATTCTTCATCGGATTGACCACGCAGGTCCGCGTGCGGAGGGACCTTTCAAGGAGAGTCGGATCCATCAACAAGAGGCTCGAGAGAATCATCGAGAACAAGGATAAGTACAAGATCGACAACCAGGATTCCTCATCAGTCACCACATGGAGGCCGTCCACTGACATCAGTGCTGCTATCGAAAATCTGTGAGCTGTCGAATCAATGTTTTTCTTTTTCATTCTAAAACTAGCGAGTTGGTCCATGTTTTTCCGCAACTAGATTTCATTATTCAATTCACATTAATATGATCTTTTATTATTTTACTTGTTCACCAACTAGTATTTAATTCAGTTCACCACTATAATAGTTTACATATATCATTAAAATATGGAAAAATTTATTCAAACATTGATGTCTAACAAATAAAGATAAAGTGCAATCTCGAGCTACTTCAAACAAAATAAACAAGTTATGTATATGAATTTTCTCTTTTACTCGTACATATATATCTTTTTTCCACTGCTATATTTTCTATAGAATTTACATTGGTATTATAATTTTCTAATGACTCCATAATTACTTTAAATTTAGATATTTCTGGATTTTGTATAGAATTTGTACGATAATAAAAATTATTATGAAAATAAATTTAAATCAAATATACTCTTAACTATCATACACAATTTATTACAAATTTAGATATTTCTGGATTTTTTAATAAAATTTGTACGAAAATAAAAATTATTATCTGAAATATTAGAATTAATTAAATAAGTGCCATCGTCCTGTCAAGCATGATCTAACAAATAAGTCATAGTTTTATTGATTGTTTTTTAAATATGATTTGTAATACGTTGATATTTCTTTATTCCCGAATTTACTAAATAAAATAGAGTTGTACAGAAATCTAACTAATAAAACATGCTTTTTATATTTTATTCCAAATTTAGTATATAAACTAGAGTTCTATTCATTGTCATGTAATAGGAGTTGTAATACATTTATATTTTATTATTCCGAATTTAATGAATAAAATAGAGTTGTACTCCTTCCCTTACAAATTATGTGAAGTGTTGGATCTATTTTCCTCCATACAGGCTTATATGAATGTTAATGAATTTAGAGATATATATCCAAAGTAGCTAGGTACATAGAATCGTCTATTCAAAATCTCAAAGGGGCAGCCCGGTCCATATAGCTCTCACATGCGTAAGGTCCGATGAAGGGTCCAACCATTTTGGGTCTATAGTACGCAGTCTTTCCCTACATTTCTGCAAAAGTTTGTTTTCAGGACTCTAACCCGTGACCTCATGGTCACATGGCAATAGCTTTACCGCTGTGCCAGGCCTCCCCTTCTATTCAAAATCTAAAACTTCAAATAATTTGGAACGGAGTGAGTATTCTACATTATCTATACCAATATAAAAAGACTCAAAGGGGCAGATCCAATTAATCTCGGCCATCGAATCATGTCAATTCAACGACCTAGACAATATCGAGCGCTCAAGACGCTTAGCATGCAGTTAATTTCATGCCAAATATACTGCTAATCATATAATAACACGCAAATAATATCATACCTAATATCCGCATGCACTTAACATACTTCCAAATTAACGTGCATTGCACGTACACATTGACTAGTCACCTAATAAAAGTTGTGTCTACATTATTATTATTCAAATTTAACAAATAAAACAAAGTTGTATTCATTATCCAGCTAAAAAAAGCAATTTCTTATATTTTTATTCCGAATTTAATATATAAAGCAGAGTTGCATTCAATGTCATGTAATAGAAGTTGTAACATATTTTATTCTATTATTCCAAACTTAATGAATAAAATAGAGTTTATATATACCCTGGTGTCCACCTAAACTTATTGTCATGTAATAAATGTGTATATAGAAACCCTAATAACACTTAAAAGTTGGACATGCATAGGGGTCGTTTCACGCTACCATTGGTGGGACGAGACGAGAAGCAAGAGGAAATGAGGAAGGTGCTCAACGAGGAATCCAAGCACCCCATGGTGATCACGTTGGCAGGGGAGAGCGGCCTGGGCAAGACAAAGTTGACGAAGGCGATCTACGAGGATCCCGTAACCAAGGAGCATTTCAGGGTGCGCGTGTGGGTGAGCTTCGCGCCAGGCCTCAGCGCCTCGCAGATCCTCAAGCTGGTCCTCCTGCGCCTGGCGCTGAAACCGACCAAGAGCAGCTACGACGGCGACGATGATCCCGGGGTAAGGCTACAAGCGGCGCTGCGAGCCAAGATCTACCTGCTGGTCCTCGACGGTGAGGTGAGCAGCACGGAGTGGAACGGCATCCTGTCCATCCTCGGGAGGACGAGCAGCGCCAAGAGCAGAGTGGTGAGGATCACACGGACGGACCCGGTGGCACAGTCCTCCAACTTCGTGGATAGGAATATCCTCCTTACGCACTTGGACAAGGGCACGTCCGTGGAGCTGTTCCGCAAGGCGCTCCTCTGGGGCAGGGGTGGTGAGAAGTATAACAGGATCTCAGCCGACGACCTAGAGATGAAGAAGCACCTGGATTCCATCCACGACGTCACCGGCGGTCTCCCGTTGTCTGTCGTGCTGCTGGCGGGCCTCCTGCAGACCAAGGAGTTCCCCGGGGAATGGACTCGCGTGTTCGAGCACCTCACGGACAAGTCCGGCAAGTCCAAACGGGACGACATCATACTCTCCATGTGCTTCGACGACCTCCCGCACGACCTGAAATCGTGCTTCCTCTACCTGGCATGCTTCCCAGTGAACATGCTGGTCAAGGCGCGCACCATGGTGTGCATGTGGATGGCGGAGGGTTTCCTGAGCCCCAGGGGGGGCATGACGATGGAGAAGGTGGGCAGCCATTTCCTGAACGAGCTGGCCCAGAGGCACCTCATCAACATCCCGCCCGTGGAGTACGCCGATCCTGGGTTCGAGAGCGTCACTGTGCAGTCCAGGGTCCACGACTTCCTGCTGCATGAGGCGCAGGAGGTCCACGGCGGCGACGATGTCCCGATGCTAACCACCACTCGCCGCCTCGCGCTGCAGAATCACAGCGATAAGTATGCTGCCCTCGCCACCCCTCTGCCCAAGCTGCGGTCCATCTTCTCAAGCTTTGAAAAAGAAGACACGGGGATGGGGACGGCGACGGCGGCGGCTCATGCTGCAGGTGACCGGAACAAGAAAGGTACAAACACCACCATTGCTCGGGTCTTCCCCCATCTTCTTCGGAGCCCCGGTAGCGCCTACACGGACCCGAAGACGATCATACAGAGGCTCCTGTGCAATTCCAAGTTCCTCCGTGTCATCAGTCTAGATGGCCTCGACATTGGCATCGAGTTACCCCATGAAATCGGGAGCGTGGTGCACCTGCAGCATCTCGCCATCACCTCCTGCTCCCTCAAGGTAATTGAGCTGTTTTCTTTTTCAAAATTTGAAGTCTATATTAGACTAAAATTAAAATATTCTAAAATACTAACCTCATGGATTGTCAAAAGCCGACAGGGGCATAGTGTCGGCATTTAAAAAGCCAACTCGAATGCATGTTGACTTTTGAGTAGCCGACTGGATCTAGTCACGTTTTTTTAGTTTAGAAAAAATCGAAAAGAGTGCAATTTCTTGTTTAAAAAACATTCGAATGAAAAACTATTGTCCAGGTAATACCACCGTCAATTGGAAAGCTGACCCGGCTCCAGACGCTGGACGTCCGAGGCACCGGCGTCAACGCGCTCCCGATGGGGTTCTGGAAAATAAGGACGTTGCGGCACGTGTTCGGGTCCATCCTCTTGCCCAGGCGAGTCGGCAACCTGGAGCAGCTACGGAACCTGACGACTGTAAACCATGGCAACAACGGTGCCTGGGACGAGAAAACCTTCTCCAGGATGGTACGCCTCAACATGCTGCACGTCGACGGGATCTCCGCAAGCAATGTGGAGGCCATCTACAAGCTCAAGTACCTCGTGATCCTCAACCTCGCTTCTGGAGATCAGGCGGTGATCCCCTCAGATCTGTTCACTAGATCCAACCTCCCACGCCTCCAGATGATGCGGCTGGCCGGGAAGATGGAGCAATCCCCGACATTGTCGGGCCGCAACTTTACACTCCCGACCCTGACGCAGTTGTTCCTGAAGAACACGATGGTGCCGCAGTCCTTCATCAACCAGCTGGGAATTGGCCTGCCACTCCTCTCCGTGCTCGTCCTGCTAGAAGGCGCCTGTGAATCGGAGAGCATCGTCTTCAGCACCGGGTTCCACAGCATCAAGTACGTGACGCTGGACGTGGAGCTGTTGCGGGTCGAGATCCAGAGCCCCGCATTTGGCCATAACCTCGTGCAGGTGGAGATCGTCACCTACTCCCCTGAAATCCTTGTTGATATCTCTCAGAAACCCGACATCAAGGACAAGATCAAGATCGACGATAAATACATCCGAGGTATGGCGGATCCCGCGCCTGAGGTGCCCAACGGTGCTCTCCAGGCCCTACTGAATCATCTAATGGCGGCCACCGGCGGGGCTCGTCCGATTGCGAGCCGTATTCAAACAAAACCTTAGATTAATTAATTTGATGAATATACATATTCCTGTTTGTGCTAGTTAATTACTAAGATTGAGAGTGTTCCTTGTGTGATCGTGTGCGTGTGTGCATGTGTGAATCTTACATGTTATGTCAGATTGTTTATTTGTGTGTGTGTGTGTGTGTGTGTGTGTAAATTGTTCATCTATCAATAATAATTGGATCATTCCAATCCATTTCCTCAGTCTGGTTATCCTTAATTCCAATCCATTTTGTCAATCAGTTGATATATGCTAGGCTGCAACATGAGCACATTCCAGGCATGCACTTCACGACAAACGACAGTAGTCCGTGGATCCTAGCGGGTGTAAATAGTACTGGCGTTGGCTGGCGCAAACGACACTAAGGGGTATTTGTTTACAGGGACTTATTGATGTAGGGACTTAAAAAAGTCCCTTTTAGTCCCATCTAAACCAAACAAGAGAGATTTAGAAGGACTTAAAGTGGGCATTTGAAACTTATGAAAGAAGACCCTGAGGGAGTCTTTTTGGAACTTCATCATCATAAAAAAATTGAGAAAAAAGAACTCAACCCGTGGATCAACTGCACCCATGTACAACACAAACTGCATAGTCGCCGAAGTGGGCTGCAAAACAATGTGCAAAAAAGGCACGACGGCGCTCATCGGTGATGTGTGGCGGAGAGGACTTCGTGGATTGAAGAAACGTTCTTCACGCATCCAATGACTGAACTGCAAGTGGAGATGAGGAACACGGAGTGCGTCGGCGTACTGCATGTGCTCGTGGTCAGAACTGCAAGCTGCCGTCGATAGAGCCACATGCCGCCCTGGGCCGAGTTGCATGCAACATATAAGTGAAATGCGCCTCCCATCCCATTAAAAATAAGTGAACCGGTCGCTCACAGCGATGCGTTAGCCAGCCAAGCAAATTGGTGCCCGAGCCTTTTTTGTGTGGACTGCGCGGAGGGCGAGCTGCATGGTGTGCACTGCCGTATTACACATCCATGGCCACGCACACGTGAAACTTGAACCAAATGAGCTGCAGGCAGTGCACGGATGCACGGGCGTAGTTCACTGGTTTTTGGGTACTGAACCGCCGACCCAAGTGCCCTGCAATGGAAGAGCAACCTGCACTGCTCGCGTTAGTGAAGAACACACATTGAAGAATTTGATCTGGGCATTTTTTTTGTACCTGCAGCATGGATGGAGGCGTCAAGGAACTACATGTTGGTGACGAGAGAGCTGCATGCGAGGGGTTCGCTGATCTGCACATCATGGTCGTCGGTGGGCACCTGATCGAGTGAAGGACAGGGGTGGTAGTCTTCTTTCCCAGTTGACATTGGCAGTAGGGGGAAATGAGTGTGAGCACTGACAGTAGGGGAGGGGAAGGACTGCGAGCGCGAGGGTGCACTACTAGGGAAAAGCTTAGCAGAGGGAAAGGACTGCAAGCGCGAGGGTGCACTACTAGGGAAAATCCTAGCAGTAGCACATGTTTTTGGCCTATCAGTAGCGCAGGTAAGCGCGTTACTGATACGGCGCTACAGCTAAAAATTACCAGTAGCGTGTGTCCACCCACGCTACTGCTATATCCACTTAGTAGTAGCGCTTCCTGGGAACAACGCTACTGGTAGTTACTATTAGCGCTTCTGGCAGCCCGCGCTACTACTATTATTCCATATTCTATTTCTTTTTTATTTCATGTTGTATTCATACACCTTTATACAAGTTTTCATACAGTAGCAATTTAGAGATTGTTTTTACATCATAATGAGTTATTACATCACTACGTGAAAGAACCGTGGACTAGTTTCACCACTTGAAACTAATCTGCGGTTCTTTCACCCAATGATATAATAAATATCATCATCATATCATTAACAACTTATCATCATAATACATCATTGTCATATAACACCTCCTCATGATCATCATTTTCATCAATGAAACATCATATAGCAAGTTGGTCACTAGTCATAATCACAACTCCTCCTCATCATCATCAACTCTAACACATTGTACCACATAATAACACATTATACCTAGGACCTACTTCTCTCTCATAGGACCTACTACCTTCTCTTAGATAAAACAACATAAAACAAGATAGTCTCTTACTCTCCATTATGGAGAATGGAGATTATCCTATCTCCAGTTCTTGCCCTTCGCACAATGTTGCTTCCAAGTAGCTCCCTACGAGTGACCATACATTTTTCCAATCTTTGATTGTCATGTCTTCATTAATTTAGAAATACGATATGAACAGGAGTGATTCGTAGGATGACATGGCCGTATATTCAAAACATCAAGGCGACTTTTCTGAAACATCAGATGAGGCACACACTCCTGCGGGATTATCTGTTGAAAAACATAGTAATAACTTTGTAGTTAGCAATATAGTTCAGTTTTAGAAGAATTTATGCAAAAGATGCATATATGTTGTAATACTAAAAAATCTTACCATGACATCTCCATGGATGTTACCATAGTTTAACACGTGCACTAGTGACATGTATTGACCATAATGTGGAGGAGTTTGATAATACATATTGTAATTCACAAGATCAGTAATAAATGCGATCAGATGATTTTTCTCCTGATAAGTTAATTCTGAGCCATCGGTGTAGTAGGTTTTGTCTATCATCTTCCGCACATTCTTTGAAGAATGAAAATAAGCTATCAATGGAAATAAGCTGTCAACTATTTTGAAATAACAATATAAATTACTTAATAACTATGTTTGAGAAACTCACATAGCGGTAGAATTGGAAGCGTATCAACAAGGACCCAAATGTACAAATTGTCCTTGGCGATGTCAAGATCACCAAGATCCATGGTGACAAGCATACCCTCATGAAAATCATACATCTTGCAAAGTGCTTCCCAATTCGGGCAACCAAAATGGGATATGCTCTCATAATTGTATAGATTTACCTCAAAATCCATAACATGATGGGTCCTTCGGTGAATTTTCTTTGTTTCCATACTTTCATGATTTTCAAAATCCATCCTCTCCAAGACATAGAGTCTTGCATGGCATGGGATAAGCTTGTCGAATTGTAAAAGACGAAAATTAGACGTTGAAGTAGTAGAAGTCGATCTTAATTACGAAAAAACACTTTGCGTCGTAGCGTACCGTTTCAACATCGAGGGTCTCCTGGAGCTTAATGCTGAAGCGCCGACCTTCTAACAAGTGAGGCATGTCGCAGAAACCCCGGTTGTTGCCACACCAGGAGCACTCCGCGAGACTTTCATCCGACGACATTTCCCATGTTCATAATTCAAAGATTAAACTTCTAAAATACAATATATGTACTACAAAAACTAAATTAGATCATTAGTATTCAACACGGGTTGACTATCGGCCCGTCGAGTCTTTTCTTGAAAACTCTCAGCTCACGTGGTGTATATATTCGACCGTTGGTGATGGTTGCTGCTCTCTTCGTCCTCGAGTGCATTAAACCTAAATGTCTAGCACATGGGAACGAAGGAGAAGCGACCCCCACGACAACAATCGACAATCTTCTTCTCTCATATATGGTGGACACGCTCCCTCACTGATTTTTCGACCGTCGGTGATGGCTGTTACTCCTTCCCTAGTGCATAACAAAGGTCTAGCACAAGGAGAAGGAGAAACGACCCCCACGACAACAATCGGGATTCTTTCTCTCTCTCATATATGGTGCAGACTTTCTCCCTCACTCATTTTTTGATTGTCAAGTATGGAGCCTCGATAGACTTAAAGTCAACCTGAAATGTCGTTTAATTATCTTTCTAGAAAATCGAGGCCACTCCATATTTCCTACATATTCTAGCACAAGTCATGCCAAAATTCATGGAAAAATCCGGCATGACCTTTGCTAAAAAAAGGACATATCGAGCGTCTGAAATTTACCGGAACGGAAATTAATCAACACTCTGGCAAAACATAGGCCACTCGGAGGTGTTACCTGCAAACATGGCCACTTGGGCAAGCACAGATCCTATTTGCATTCAAACTTGATGGTCATTGCATTCAAACTTGATGGTCATTGCATTTCAATGGTTGAAAATATGAACAAAAACATTTCAAAATATCCTATAGGACTCATGTTGACATGGAGATTTGGCTGGCCTCACCTCGAGGTCGGAGGGGGTTTGTGACGGGGACGACGGCGGAGACGGCATGGAGATTTGGCTGCAAAAACAAAATATAAATAAAAACATTATTATCCTCATCTTACGACTTAGTGAAACACTATAAGCTATCAACCAATCAAATGCGTATGCCTTGCATAGTGCTCTCCAATTTGAGCATTCAAAATAGGAGTAGTTCTCCAATTTGAGCATTCAATAAGCAAAACTAAATCATCTCTTGCGTCCATACATCGTCGAATATTATCACTAATACATCTTGAATAGTATCATACATATAACCTCACTAATACAGCTAAAACCCTAGCAAACGATGGGTATTGGCCCGGGCGGTGGACACCCAAAGAGAAGGAATCATCATAGGATCATAGCTCCAGTGAGATCCCTGAAGAACCTACCAGGTATTGGAGAACCTTCCCTCCAACGCAACCATTTAGCGATGGACGTGCTCGTCCTCCTCGCTGACACGGTGACGTACCACCTCCACGGGGTCCTCAAGCCTCCACATCGTCACTGGCCCACGCGACCGCCACCAAAGAAGGTTCAGGTCATCGACGGGCGGGCTCCTCACCAAGCTGCGCCTCCCGGAAGGTAGCACATCCCAGTACCAGCCCCACGGAGCCCAGGCCCGGACATGGCCCCTTTGATCAAGCAGCCCTCCTCCGGCGAGTCGACGACGAGAATGCAGGATAGGCATCATCGGCATCGATGTGGGAATAATTGCTTTAACTAGAAAATAAACTAGTTCTATTAATTTTCATACTAAAAATAAAATAGTTGTATTAATTCAACTAGTTCAACTAAGCACTTACTATAAATAAAAATAAACTAGTTCTTACTAAAAATAAACTAGTTCAACTAGTTCTATAATTTTCTTACTAAACAAAACTAGTTCTATTTCAACTAGTTCTTACTAAAAATAAACTAGGTCAACTAGTTCTATTAATTTTCTTAAAAATAAACTACTTCTATTAATTCAACTAGTTCTTACTAAAAATAAACTAGTTCAACTAGTTCTATTAATTTTCTTACTAATTCTATTAAACACTTACTAAAAAAAGTAAAAAAAACTATATTGATTTTTTCTCTAAACTAAACACTACTGCCCTAATTAACATCTAGTTAAACCCTACTGACCTAGTTCTTAAGCATCTACAAGTACTAACTATTGAACCCTAGCTAGGTACTTAACCATCTACAACTACTTAAGCACCATTGATGAACCCTAGGAATTTATCCTAAAAACTACTTAAGCATCTACAACTACTGCCCTAATTAACATCTAGTTTACAATTATATTTACTTAACTACATTGGGTGCACAATAACTATATAACTACTTAAGCATCTACAAGTAGTAGCTAATTTGATGAACCCTAACTAATTAGATGAACCCTAAAATTTGATGAACCCTAAGAACTCTAGCTAGGCAGAGGTAGGGGAGGAGGAGGAGGAGGAGGTGTAGGCGTGCTCACCTCGGGCGCCGGCGGAGTTAGGGAGCGGCCGAGGTTGGGGCACGCGGCGTCGAGGTCGGGGTCGGGGTCGGTGTCGAGGTCGAGGTCGGGGCCGGGGTCGGGGTCGGCGTCGAGGTCTAGGTCGGGGTCGAGGGCAGCAGAGGGCGTGTGGAGGACGACGGGAGAGCGCGTGGAGGTCGACGGCGATGCAGGGCAACAATGGCGGCGACAGCAGTTCGAGGTAGGATTTGGGGGAAATGGCTAGGGGGGGGGGGGAGAAGAACCATGCGGTTAAGACAAAAACAACAGTAGCGCGTTCGCGGAAAAGCGGTACTGCTACATTAGCTATAGCTAACATAGCTATAGCGCGGGCCAACAGAACGCACTACTGATACGTTAGCTATAGCGCTTATACTGAAAGCACACTGCTGCTACGCCTTTCTCCTTTTTATTTTCTTTTATTTTCCTTCACATTTTCTTTTTTTCCTTTCCCCTTTTTCTATTTCTTTCATTTTCATTTACTTTTGTATATGTTTTTTATTTTATTTTATTTTCATTACCAGTAGCGCTTTCTGCGCAAAACATGCTGCTACAACCATCTTAGCAGCAGCGCGCTTTCCGTGAGCTTGCTGCTACTATTCCTAGCCTGCGGAGAACAGTGTCGAAATTATAGTAGTAGCGCTTCTTTCGCCAGGCACCCTACTGCTATAATCTTAGCTACAACACGTTTATTTTTCGTGCGCTAGTGGTAAGTAGTAGTAGCGATTCTTTTTGACACGCGCTACTGGTACGTTTCTGTGTATAAGGTTTTCCCTAGCAGTGGTGGGTGGACTGCATGGGAGGAGCAACCCAATCTCCTACAAATCCAAAATGAACCTCATCGGCATCGAAGTGAATTTCCTCTCTCTCGCCGACGTCGAGATGCAACAAATCGGCTCCCAGTGGAAGCTTGGGGGGAGGAAGGGTTTGCGGGCTGGGGGCCGCAGAGGAGCCCGGATCCGGTGGATCATGGAGACGGGGTGGTTGGTGCGTCGGGGCTCTGCGGAGCAACGGGTCATCGGAGTAGGAGGCAGGGGCATCCGGTGGCGCCGCGCTCCACCCGCACCGGGCGGTGGCGGGACTCGCCAGGTCCAGAGTAGCCACTGATGGCGACGGTGGATCCACGCCGGAACCGGGATGGGACAGGCGATGGAGCAGCTGCGGGCCAAGTGGAGAAGGCGGCACGGGGCAGCGCGTGGTGGTGGCCGGGACGGGGTCGCGCATGGTGGTGGACGTGGCGGGCGGTGGGTGGTGCTGGCTGGGGCGGGGCAGCGCGTGGTGCTGGTCGTGGTTGGGCGGCGGGCAGTGCTGGCCGGGGCGGGGTAGCACGCAGTGGTGGCTGGAGTGGCGCTGGCCGGGGCGATCTACGCGAGGTGTTGGCCGCCCTGGGGTGTTGGACATGGGGTTGGTGCGGGGGGGGGGGGGTGGATGATATCGTGGGCGGGTGGGTGGTCGGGCGTGGTTTATTTTCGGGTAGGAAGCAGTCTGAAAGTGTTAGCAGAATAATACCCAGTGTTAGCAGAATAAGACTCTTAAGGGATGTTATCATAATAGACCCCCACCATTTTATCGTTCGGAGGCACACACTTTTCTCTGCCTCTAGTAGTCTATCTTTTTCTCACTTATAAAAAACCGACCGGGAGATCATCGATCCCAATGGCAGCAAAGAACAATGTTTTTTTTGAAATATCCAGCACTTGCTGGTTTCATAGATTTAGCAGGGAGAGAGGTTTACAAGGTTTGATCAAGTGATCAGGAGGCAGCTAAGAATACATGCAGCCACGTTTGGGTCTGGCTCAGGCACCCTAAAGCGTTTAGGTTTTTATCTCACGTTAGTTCCCCGAATGGGTGCTCTATGCATTTTGCTCCAGCTAATCTCCATAGCTCTAGGTCTCGTCGACAAGCGGCGACAATGTTCCTTGTGCTAGGGTTCTTGCCCCTGAAGATGGCCTCGTTTCGTTCCAACCAGATGTGCCAAGTGAGCATGGCGATCATCGTCTTGGTGCCCCTCTTATCCCCCTGGGCCGCATGGTCGACGATGGACTGAACGTGCTCTATTGTGTTTGATGACGCCGGCCAGGTGCTGTGATCCAGGGCGCCGCATCCATGCCAGCCCACGGCGGTGCGCCAGGCCTGCAGCGAGGTCGGGCACTCCCAGAAGAGGTGGACAGACGATTCCAAGCTTCTTTGGCAAAGCGGACAGAAGTAGCAGTTCTCCCATCCTTTCCTTTGGAGTCGATCGTTGCACCAGAGGCGATCGTGGTGCAATAGCCAGAGGAACATTTTGATCTTCCTCGGGGCCCAGATCTTCCAGATCAGTGCGCAGAACTGGCACGTACTTCCGTTGCCGAACTGAGCATTGTATGCCGTCTTTGCTGTGTACTGCCCGGAGTTGCTCAGGGTCCAGCAGATGGTGTCCGGCCTCCCCTCAAGCGTGGTGATTCCAGCTCTTCTGATCTCTCTGGCTAGCTGCACAATCTGCGGCAGGATGCTGTTGAAGTTGCCGTGGTTTAGGTCTTGGATCCATCTGCCATCTTCCAGGGTGTCTCGAACACATCTGTTCTTTGGCCTCGAGTGTGCAAAGATCGCCGGGAAAGCTTGCTTGAGTGGCCGTCCACCCAGCCATGAGCAAGCCCAGAAGGAGGCCGTGGCCCCGTCCCCGATGGCACCACCGTGGCCGCGGCGAAGAGGCATCTGTCCTTGGCGTCGCAGGGGGTGCCCGTGCCAACCCATGGCCTGTTGGGGTCTGTCCAGCTGAGACAAAGCCACCGGAGGCGAAGGGCACGGGCAAACGTCGAGAGGTCGTGGATGCCCAGCCCGCCGCGGTCCTCCGGCCTGGTCACCATCTTCCAAGCAACCTTGCATTTTCCCCCACTGATCTCCTCATCTTTTGCCCAAAGAAAACGCCTTCTGGTCTTGTCTATCTCCTTGAAGAACTTCTTGGAGACTCGCAACACCATGATGGCGAAGGTTGGCATGGCGGAGAGCACGCATCGCACGAGGACCCGGCGCCCGGCGAGCGGCAGCAGCTTGCCCTTCCAGCCAGCAAGCCTGGCTCTGATCCTGTCTAGAATGAATTGAAGATGGACTAATCTTATTCTACCCGTTGTGATCGGCAGACCTAAGTATTTGATAGGGAACTGAACCATAGCCCCTCCAAAATTTAGCAAGACGTCGGCCAGGTCGATGTCGTCGCAGCTAATGGGCACATCAGATGATTTCGCTAGGTTGACCCGAAGACCAGTAGCGTTACCAAAGCTATCAAGGATTTGCAGTAGCCTATCTACTTCCTGGCGATCAAGGTTGATGAAGATTACGGCGTCATCTGCATAAAGGCTGGTTCTCATCCTGGTTGCCGGACCCGGGAGTGGCGATACAATACCCTGACGCGTAGCAGCCTCTAGAAGGCGATGCAAGGGGTCGATGCAGAGGATGAAGAGCAGGGTAGACAGGGGGTCTCCCTGCCAGAGGCCTCGGAGGTGGTCGATGTAGTACCCAAGGACGCTGTTTAACAGGCAAGTCGATGTCGAGGAGGACAACAGCGGTGCAGTCCAGTCGCGCCAGCGTGGAGGGAAGCCCATTTTACTCATCAGTTCGAGAACGTATTCCCAGGAAACACTGTCAAAAGCTCTAGCAATGTCGAGTTTCAGCAGGATGGCTGGGGTTTTGCTACGGTGCAGGGCTCTGACTCTGTTTTGCACGAAGAGGTAGCTGTCGTGGATGCACTTCTTTTTTTGGAAGGCAGATTGTGCCGGCGAGATGATTCTGTTAATCACCGTTGACAGGCGCATTGATAGAACTTTGGTGATGAGCTTCCCGATCGAGTGAACCAAGCTGATGGGCCTGAAATCCCCCATGGTAGAGGCCCCATCCTTCTTCGGGATGAGAACAATCATAGTTGTGTTAAGATCGGAGAAGCTTCCATCTGCAAGGCTGTAGAAGTGATGGAAAATAGCCATAATGTCGTCTTTGATCACGTTCCAGCAAACTCTGAAAAAGGTCCCCGAAAAGCCATCGGGGCCAGGGGCCTTTTCAGCGGGAGATGCCATGATCGCCGTCCACACCTCAGCTCAATGTATTTTCTATTTTCCCACGTGTTTCTCTCCCTTCTCTATATGTATTTCTCTTGGTGAAAAATAGATACGGGCCGTTGTTTTATATTTACTAGATAACTGTTGGGAAACGTCGCATGGAAATGAAAAAAATTCTACGCACATGCAATGATCTATCCATGGAGATGCATAGCAATGAGGGGGAGAGTATGTTTACATACCCTCGTAGAGCGTAAGAGGAAGCGTTTCACAACGCGGTTGATGTAGTTGAACTATCTTTGCGATCCAACCGAACGTACGACACCTCCACGTCCAGCACACGTTCAGCTCGATGACGTCCGCGCCTTCTTGATCCAACAAGACGGCAAGGTGGTGGATGAGTTCCGATAGCACGACGACATGATGATGGTGATGGTGAAGCTATCTTTGCAGGGCTTCGCCTAAGCACTACGAAAATATGATCGGGGATGAAAACGGTGGAGGGGGGCGCCGCACACGGCTAAGCAATTGTCTTCTCTATGCTAGGCGCCCCTCCCACATATATATAGGTGGGAGGGAGAGAGGATCATCCAAAGGAGACGCCCAAGTAGGAGGAATCCTACTTGGGGTCCCTCCCAAGCCGCCCCCGGCCTTATATAGGTGCGGGGGAAAGGCAGGGGAGGATGGCTCCCCTTTCCATTCTTCCATGAGAGGGAAAGGCAGGAGGGGCTAGCCCCATTCCAGTGACAAGAAGGTAACATATCCACATACTATAGTAAGATCTAATTTTCCTTGCAATTTTTACATTTCTCAATACATGCAGGATCTTGGCTACGGCGTAGGCTGATGAGGCAACATATGTAGCACCACAACTTGAAGTTGTTGTCACTCCCAATAGGCACATGATCACTATGACACATAGTCTTCAAGGCAGTACCAATCCTGTGACAAGAAGGATGTTGGCTATGGCATTGGCTGATGAGGCGTCGCAGCAACCTACCTCAACCGTGGAGGACACCATGATTGCATATGACATGCTCTCAAGCTCAAAAGCTAGAAAGTTGACCCCGAAGAGAAGGAAGTACTAGTGTTGTGTTTGATCTTCTCTATGCTTTTTGGTTGTAATATGTATGGCAGCAACTATTGCCTTATGCTTTTGGTTGTAACATGGCAGCAACTATTGGCTTATGCTTTTGGTTGTAATCGTGGCAGCAACTATTGCCTTGTGGTAGATGAGATATGGATATGATATATGGACATGTTAAATGCTTTATCTTGCTATGTTCTCTTCATATTGTGTCATGGTATATGAATATATCCATCTGGAATTATATGTTTGAATTTGGATATTATGTGCATAAATTTGTTGAAAAGCCAAAAAAACAGTCAAAATGATATCCAAATTGAGCCAGGTTGCTGCCAAAATTTTGACTTTTTTTTGAACCACCCAGAAAAAAATGAAAATTTTCCATAAAAACAAACATATAAGTTCGCCTAATCTGATAAAGTTTCATCGAATTAGGATCAACGGTTCCATGCATTGCAATTACAGTTTAACTAGTTTGACCAAATTTTGACCGAAATTTGAAAGTTGTCAGAATAATTTCAAAAAATTACAGAAAATTATTCCTATATGCGTGACTAATCTGGGAAAGTTTCATCCAAGTCGGATCTATGGTTCAATGGTTCTAGTCATTTCAACTAGTCTGAGCAGTTTTTAACCAAAATTTGATGACGAACAAGAAGGGAAGGAGAGGCTGTACTAGTTGGGGCAGTGGTAGCAGGGTATGAGGTGCAGGAGGGGGCAGCGGCAGCAGGGTAGCAAGTTCGACAAGGAGCAGCAAGGGCCTGCGAGCAGCAGCGAGGCAAGGGTCGGCGAGGAGCAGTACAAACGTGCAGGAGAGAGGAGTGGAGCATGAGTTCATCCTTCGTGTGTGTTATGTTTGGGTCAAACAGGTACATGGGCATAATAATCCTCTATTTTGTTCACTTATGTTGTCTATTATTTAAAAAGTTTGTTTTTGTGTTGATAAGTGCCAAAAGATCAATGTCCAAACAAAAGAGTGTCACTAGATCAATTACAAAGTAGCTGGTGGCAAATTATCAAAGTCCAAAGAAAGAGGTCGTCAGCGGATTAGTGGAGATGCGTGGAGACTGTACGTTGGTGGCACACTGGCAGAACATTCAATCTTGTCCATTCGTTTCCATGGCAGACCACCGAAGTAATACGGGCTCTTAGATACAATTAAGTGGGTTAGATACAATGGTGCTGGTTTACTTGTGTACAAATCATGTTTGCCCTTTTAATAGTAGTGTAGATGCGACCCAAAATAACATGATATCTTGCATATCAAACAAGCATGGCAACAACAATCGTTCTTTTCCAATTAACAGTGGCACCAAGAATGAAAAATGAACCGATGGCACCATAATGGAGATGTTTTTTGAGAGCCCATAATGAAGATATATAAGTTGTTGTATTGCTGCAGGCCGCACTTGGGCAGCCCCGAAGGCCCATCCATCATCACAACCAGACCAGATTGAAAAATGACCCCTTCTCAATCCAGAAATACTTTTTTTAAAGACCCAGCATTGCTGGCTTCATTGATAATAAGCAGGGGAAGCATGGAAAACAAAGTGGTGATCTAGAGATCAAGGTCTTAAAAAGGGGGAAACATAAAAAGGCGAGACATTTATAGGATGAACTCTCGCAACAAATCCCCAAAGGGGTGCTCAAGGCACGTCGCTCCGGCAGAGCGCATCGGGTTGCTGCCATGGTGTTCTGTTGGGATGGTGATTTCCCTCTTAAAATGCAATTGTTGCGTCCTGCCAAATCTCCCATATTGCCAAGATGATGATGAACTTGATCACCTTCCTGTTGCATGCCTCCGCCCCTTGGATGATGTGTTGAGTAAGCTCAGTGGTTGTCTGTGGAGAACCCCAAGAAGCCGAATTGAGTGTGCCACAATCCTTCCATGAAGCCAGCCTCGTCCAGATGCCACAAGAGAACCAACATCCCCAGAAGAGGTGCAACGAGAATTGAAGATTTCTCATGCAAAGAGGGCAAAAAATACTTGTTACTCCACCCTATCTGTTGTAGCATGACATTGCACCATAGTCCATAAGTGATCCTGGTGAAGCACCCAGCTAAA
This sequence comes from Triticum aestivum, assembly GCF_018294505.1. Lineage (NCBI taxonomy): Eukaryota > Viridiplantae > Streptophyta > Magnoliopsida > Poales > Poaceae > Triticum > Triticum aestivum. The sequence continues at coordinate 613,040,563 of NC_057813.1, forward strand.
AAATTTCAGTTTTCCTGGAGCCCGAGCTGTCTAGAAGACAGGTTTGAAGATTGTCGATGTTGATCCTTGAAACTTCATGCTATAGGAGAAGCCGGTGAAACCCCAATTGCTGCAATAGTTCGAGAAAATATTCCTAGGAGACGAAGTCAAAAGTCCTAGCAATGAACAACTTTAATAAAAGAGCCAATTTTTTTCTTCGGCGTAGAGCTTGAATGATGTTTTTAACATAGAGAAAACTATCATGGATGCACTTGGTCTTGAGGAAAGCGGACTGGGCCAGCGAGATGATCTTGTCGATGACCTTGGACAACCTAAGGGAGAGCACTTTTGCGATCAATTTGACATGGAGTGGATCAAACTGATCGGGCAAAAGTCGTTGACCCTGGTGCCTCCAACCTATTTTGGCTGAAGGGCAAACATTGTCATCTTGATCGCCTCCATACCTCCCCTAACAAATGAGTGAAATTGCTCAAAAACCTTCAACATGTCTCCCTTGATTGTTCCCCAACAGACTCTAAAAAAGGTGCCACTGGACCCATCTAGCCCAAGATCCTTGTCTACTTGGGGAGGCCAAGATAGCCGGTAGGATAACCTATTCGGTGAAAGGGTTGTCCAGCCCTCCCATGGTTGGCCCGAAGATCAAGCTCCTCCCAGTTGACAGTAAGGCGGCGTGTTCCCTGGTTCCAAGCACGTGGATGAACTATTCTGGATGATCATGGCATTGTCTCCGTGGCCTAAAACTGTGTGGTTGGTGTCATCCATGGAGTGGATGAAGTTCTTCCACTGTTGTGAGGAAGCCTTAGTGTGTGTGAATGTCGTGTTTATGCCCCCGATGCGCAACCACAAAACCCTCAAGCACTAATGCTTTCGCGCCTTCTAAAGGCCAATGACCATAAGCTTGAGCTGCCTACGAAGGTTGAACTCTGATACGTCTTCGTCGTGTCTACTTTTCCTAACGCTTTTCCTCTTGTTTTGGACTCTAATTTGACTGATTTGAATGAAACTAACTCGGACTGATGCTGTTTTCAGCAGAACTACCATGGTGTTGTTTTTGTGCAGAAATAAAAGTTCTCAGAATGGAACGGAACTTTTCAAGGATTTTTTATACAATGAAAGAGAATTTCTGGAGCTAAGAACCACCTGAGGGGGAGGGCATCTGGGTGGGCACAACCCACCAGGGCGCGCCACCCCCTCCAGGCGCGCCCAAGTGGGTTGTCCCCACCTGGTGGCCATGCAGACCCTGCAACCAATGCTATAAAATCCTATTTTTTCAGAAAAATCAGGGAGAAAGAATTATCACGTTTCACGAGATGGAGCCGCCGCCGTCTCCTGTTCTTCATCGGGAGGCCAGATCTGGAGTCCGTTTAGGGCTCCAGAGAGGGGGATCTTCGTTCTTCGTCATCACCAACCCTTCTCCATCGCCAATTCCATGATGCTCCCCACCGGGAGTGAGTAATTCCTTCGTAGGCTCGCTGGTCGATGAGGAGTTGGATGAGATTCATCATGTAATCGAGTTAGTTTTGTTAGGCCTGATCCCTAGTATCCATTATGTTACAAGATTGATGGTGCTATGACTTTGCCATGCTTAATGCTTGTAACTTTGGGCCCGGGTGCCATGATTTCAGATCTGAACCGTTTATGTTATCACCATTATATCTATGTTCTAGATCCGATCTTGCAAGTTATAGTCACCTACTACGTGTTATGATCTGGCAATCCCGGAGTGACAATAGTCAGGACCACTCCCGGTGATGACCGTAGTTTGAGGAGTCATGTATTCACCGTCTGCTAATACTTTGTTCTGGTTCCCTATTAAAAGGAGGCCTTAATATCCCTTCATTTCCAATAGGACCCGCTGCCACGGGAAGGTAGGACAAAATATGTCATGCAAGCTCTTTCCATAAGCACGTATGACTATTTACGAAATACATGCCTACATTATATTTATGAACTGGAGCAAGTGCCGTATCGCCCTAGGTTATGACTGTCTCATGATGAATATCATCCAAAGAATCACCGATCCAATGCCTACGATTTTCTTACATATTAATCTTGCTAAGGTACTACTGCTATTGTTATTATTGCACTTGCTACAAAACTACTGCTGTCATTGTTACCATTACATTGCTGTTGCTACTACTATCAAAACTATCATACTACTTTGCTACTGATCACTTTGCTACAGATAATTAATCTCCAGGTGTGGTTGAATTGACAACTCAGCTGCTAATACCTGCAAATATTCTTTGGCCCCCCTTGTGTCGAATCTATAAATTTGGGTTGAATACTCTATCCTCAAAAACTGTTGCGATCCCCTATACTTGTGGGTTATCAAACTTTGCCATGGTTAGCCTTCTCTTCTATTGGGAAATATCTAGATGGAAGATTATCTCACTTGCAATGTGGAATTGCACCTTGGAGTCACTAAAGATAGACCTGCTCCAGATTTTCAGGTCAGTGGCTACCCGTTGCATCTTCATTATAAGTCGACCGGAAGCGTAGCCGTGCGAGACAGGGTGTTGCAAGGCCTTGGAGACAGTTTCTTGGGAGTTAGGGAACCTAGGGAGTGAAACATTATCTTGATCTATAAAGGTTATCCGCCTTTCTGCTCTTCCAGCTTTGTAAAGCAGAGAATATTCTTTTCTAGCTATATACAGGCGGTGTAGTTTTCTCTACTCTGAGCCGATGATGTTTCAAAACAAAAACGTGTAGTGCGATGGGGTGGGGCAACACTAGCTAGCAGCAGCGGACAATGATCCGAGCAGGTGGTCGAGGCAGCCATGAACATGTAGGAAGGGAAGAGGAGATCCCAGCTCGTGTTGTACCAAAAACTTGTCTATGCTAACTAGGGTAGAGGATTATCTCTTGTTGCTCCACGTAAATCTCCTATTCTTGCACTTAATCCGGCGAAGCTCTGCAGAGTTGATGTTGGCCCTGAATCTACCCTAATTCTCCTATTTAAGTTTAAATTGTTATAATTCCTAGCCTCATAAATGACATCGAAATTGCCGTTGAGCAACAACAGTTCACCACTAGGAGGCATGATGGATGCGAGCTCAGCGAGGAAATCATCCTTCAGGGCATCATGTACCTGTCCATACACGATGGTTAACCAGAAGGAGGTTTTTATGCACAACGGATGGACCTTGGCGGTGATGGAGAAACGGTAGACATCGTGGGTGGAGAGGGTCACGATGTCCTTGTTCCAGAAGATCGCCGCTTCCCCACGCATGTAAGCCGCCGAAAGAACCATGCAATAGGTGAGGCATTGCCCACCAACCTCTCTAACCATCACTGCAGACTAGACCTCTATCTTAGTTTCTTGTAGAAAAAGGATCACTAGGCAAAGCACGTCGACTCCTCACTAATGGTGGCGCGCTCGCTGGTGTGTTGAGCTCTCTGACGTTCCAGCTCATAATCGGGCACCAGTTGTCATCGATGGGGACACAAGAAACTTCTCCGATAGCAAATACTATTTGAAAGCAAATGGTACAAAACTAATTACTAGGGGGCGACGCCGGCCACCAATATGCTCAAACCTCCGGCGTCGAGGATGACCTTGTGGCTGACGCACATCCTTGTCGTCCTTGTCGACGGGGAGTGGCAGTGCAGGGGGCGACAGAGGCGCGGTGAAGCTGAGATGGTCACAAACCGGCCCGGGCGGATACACCGACCAAAGCCCCTCCTTTGTTGAGCCGCCTTTTGTGCAGGTTTTTGAAATTTAGAGGCACTCTCTACCATAATGGCCAGCCTGCTTATAGATAATGCAGTGGAGGGATCCCTACAGTGTACAGGTGGTGAAGCTTGCTAAGGCATCTGAAGCACTTGCCTTTGAACTTGCTTAGAACATCTTAAGCAGATCCCGTAAAAGTGATCAAACCCTTAAATTTGCAGTTTTGTTTGAAAAAAACACACCGAATAGATCTCGTAAAACAACATATCCTGATTTCTTTACAGGTCCTCGCATATCTTTACCTAATATTAAAGTATGTATTGCTTCTTCACTTTTTTTGGTCCATCAGATATTCGTAGTACGTTTTACGTTTTTCGTCCGTCAGTGATTGATTTTTTTTTGCTATATATCAGACTCAAACCTGCCCGTTTAGTTTTAGCCACACAACACCAGCCAGTCCACCTAGCAAACGTACTACTTCACAAAAGGTAGGCAGCCTTCTATTTATATCCTTTCCTACCGCGCGCCCTATTGGGCCGGCCCATTAGCGGGGAGCCCCTGTTTTCTTATTTCATTTTGATTATTTTTATCTTATTTAAAATAATTTGGGATTTTAGAATATTTTCAAATTTTCAAAAGGAAATGTGAATTTTGAAAAAAGTTTCAGAAAAACATGCGCCCTGTTGGGCTGGCCCACGAGTGGGGAGGGACGACACCAGTTTTCTTTTGTTGCTTTTTATTGTTTTTTTCTTCTTGAAAATAATTTGGGATTTCAGAAAAGTTTCAAATTTCAAAAGAAAATGTGAACCTTTAAAAACGTTTCAAAATTAGTAAAATTTTCGTGAATTTGAACAAATATTTCACAAAATCAAAACATGTTCATGAATTTTTAAAACAATGTTCACCAAAACAGAAAATAATCGTGAATTACGAAAAAAAAATCATCAATTCAAAAAATGTTCGCTGATTCCAAATCTTCATAGATATTAATTATTATATATCAATATTACATACTAATTATTATATATCAATATTATATACTAATTATTATATATCAATATTATAGGAAGGAATGATTCTTCCCTCCAATTTTAGTTTCATCCATCATCTATCTCCCAATGGACCCCGCAACGTTTCTGTTTCTCCGACATGTGTGTCGAGCTAGGCTGCTCCACACTTTTTTCTTTCTTTGATTCAGTTGTGGATCATCGAAAAATAATATGTTTGTGTTTCGCCCCTACATGCGTTGAGATGGCCCTATTCCAAAACATCCCCTTTTTTTTTGAAATGAGGCAAAAGATTTGCCATTTTCATTGATTAAGAAGAAGAGAGTTGCCATGTTAATTAGAGGAAAACCGGGCGAAAACCTAGATTACAAACCCCACATGGGGCAAACGCGGACGACCTGGCCAGCCAAAGAAGCCAAACAATCGACTGCAGACGTCGAGGACCGGCAGCTCCGATTTTGCTAATGCGCATCACAGGAGAAAGTTGCAAGCCTCGCATCGACCTAGTCCAACGCAACCTCCGGAGAGCACCGCCCGTTGAAACCGCCCTCAAGAAGTCATCGTTGCCGAAGGGGCCCCACCACGCACAGCTCCGACTTCTCTGTCACAGCGAGAACCAAACGTAGGTGCACCCATTGGTGAAACGGACCGTCGACATCAGAAGGACAAGCCGCGACCCAGCTCCGCACACCACCATCGTCGTTGCCACACAAGTCGTGTTGGAAATATGCCCTAGAGGCAATAATAAAATGGTTATTATTATATTTCCTTGTTCATGATAATTGTCTATTGTTCATGCTATAATTGTATTAACTGGAAACCGTAATACATGTGTGAATACATAGACCACAACATGTTCCTAGTGAGCCTCTAGTTGACTAGCTCGTTGATCAATAGATGGTTATGGTTTCCTGACCATGGACATTGGATGTCATTGATAATGGGATCACATCATTAGGAGAATGATGTGATGGACAAGACTCAATCCTAAGCATAGCACAAGATCGTGTAGTTCGTTTGCTAAAGCTTTTCTAATGTCAAGTATCATTTCCTTAGACCATGAGATTGTGCAACTCCCGGATACCGTAGGAATGCTTTGGGTGTACCAAACGTCACAACGTAACTAGATGGCTATAAAGGTGCACTACAGGTATCTCCGAAAGTGTCTGTTGGGTTGGCACGAATCGAGACTGGGATTTGTCACTCCGTATGACGGAGAGGTATCTCTGGGCCCACTCGGTAATGCATCATCATAATGAGCTCAATGTGACTAAGTAGTTAGTCACGGGATCATGCATTACGGAACGAGTAAAGTGACTTGCCGGTAACGAGATTGAACGAGGTATTGGGATACCGACGATCGAATCTCGGGCAAGTAACATACCGATTAACAAAGGGAATTGTATACGGGATTGATTGAATCCCCGACATCGTGGTTCATCCGATGAGATCATCGTGGAACATGTGGGCCCGCTGTTGGTTATTGGCCAGAGAGTTGTCTCGGTCATGTCCGCATGATTCCCGAACCCGTAGGGTCTACACACTTAAGGTTCGATGACGCTTTCCCTAAAAAAAAAAGGTTCGATGACGCTAGGGTTATAAGGGAAGTTTGTATGTGTTACTGAATGTTGTTCGGAGTCCCGGATGAGATCCCAAATGTCACGAGGAGTTCCGGAAAGGTCCGGAGGTAAAGATTTATATATGGGAAGTCCAATTTCAGTCACCGGAATAGTTTAGGGGGTTATCGGTATTGTACTGGGACCACCGAAAGGTGTCCGAAGGTCCACCGGGTGGGGCCACCTGCCCCGGGGGCTTGATGGGCTGAATATGGGAGGGAACCAGCCTCTAGTGGGCTGGTGCGCCCCTCCCCAAGGGCCCAAGGCGCCTAGGGTTGAAAACCCTAGGGGAGGGGGCGCCTCCACCTTGCTTGGGGGGCAAGCCTCCCCTCCTGGCCGTCGCCCCTTCCCTCTAGATGGGATCTGGAGGGGGCGGCCCCTCTCCCCTTCCCCTATATATAGTGGAGGTTTTGGGGCTGCCAAGAACATGAGTTTTCCTCTCTCCTGGCGCAGCCCTACCCTTCTCGCTCCTCGTCTCTCGCAGTGCTTGGTGAAGCCCTGCTGGAGTGCCACGCTCCTCTATCACCACCATGCCGTTGTGCTGCTGCTGGACGGAGTCTTCCCCAACCTCTCCCTCTCTCCTTGCTAGATCAAGGCGTGGGAGACATCACCGGGCTGCACGTGTGTTAAACGCGGAGACACCGTTGTTCGGTGCTTAGATCAGATTCGGCCGCGATCTGAATTGCTTCGTGAATGACTCCACCAACCGTGTTCCTGCAACGCTTCCGCATCGCGATCTTCAAGGGTATGAAGATACACTACCCTCTCTCTTGTTGCTAGAATCTCCATAGATTGATCTTGGTGATGCGTAGAAAATTTTTAATTTCTTCTACATTTCCCCATAGTGGCATCATGAGCTAGGCCTATTGCGTAGATTCTATGCACGATTGAACACAAGTAGTTGTGGGCGTTGATTTTGATCAATGTGCTTACCGTTACTAGTCCTATCTTGTTTCGACGGTATTGTGGGATGAAGCGGCCCGGACCGACCTTACACGTACACTTTGAGACAGGTTCCACCGACTGACATGCACTTGTTACATAAGGTGGCTAGAGGGTGCCAGTCTCTCCCACTTTAGTCGGATCGGATTCGATGAAAAGGGTCCTTATGAAGGGTAAATAGCAATTGGCATATCACGTTGTGGTTTTGGCGTAGGTAAGAAACGTTCTTACTAGAAACCTATAGCAGCCACGTAAAAACTTGCAACAACAATTAGAGGACGTCTAACTTGTTTTTGCAGCATATGCCGTGTGATGTGATATGGCCAAAAAGGATGTGATGAATGAAATATATGTGATGTATGAGATAGATCATGTTCTCGTAATAGGAATCACGGCTTGCATGTCGATGAGTATGACAACCGGCAGGAGCCATAGGAGTTGTCTTTATTTATTGTATGACCTGTGCGTCACTGAATAACACCATGTAATTACTTTACTTCATTGCTAAATCGTTAGCCATAAGTAGTAGAAGTAATAGTTGGCGAGACAACTTCATGGAGACACGATGATGGAGATCATGATGATGGAGATCATGGTGTCATGCCGGTGACGATGATGATCATGGCGCCCCGAAGATGGAGATCAAAACGAGCAAAATGATATTGGCCATATCATGTCACTATTTGATTGCATGTGATGTTTATCATGTTTTTGCATATTATTTGCTTAGAATGACGGTAGTAAATAAGATGATCCCTCACTAAAATTTCAAGCAAGTGTTCCCCCTAACTGTGCACCGTTGCGAAGGTTCGTTGTTTCGAAGCACCACGTGATGATCGGGTGTGATAGATTCTAACGTTCGCATACAACGGGTGTAAGCCAGATTTACACACGCGAAACACTTAGGTTGACTTGACGAGCCTAGCATGTACAGACATGGCCTCGGAACACAAGAGACCGAAAGGTCGAGCATGAGTCGTATAGTAGATATGATCAACATGAAGATGTTCACCGATGATGACTAGTCCGTCTCACGTGATGATCGGACACGGCCTAGTTAACTCGGATCATGTATCACTTAGATGACTAGAGGGATGTCTATCTGAGTGGGAGTTCATCAAATAATTTGATTAGATGAACTTAATTATCCTGAACATAGTCAAAAGGTCTTTGCAAATTATGTTGTAGCTCGCGTTTTAGTTCTACTATTTTAGATATGTTCCTAGAGAAAATTTTGTTGAAAGTTGATAGTAGCAATTATGCGGACTGGGTCCGTAAACTGAGGATTGCCTCATTGCTGCGCAGAAGGCTTATGTTCTTAATGCACTGCTCGGTGTGCTGAACCTCAAACGTTGTCTGTGGATTATGCGAACATCTGACATACACGTTTTGATGACTACGTGATAGTTTAGTAATGTTAAACGGTTTATAATTGAGGCACCGAAGACGTTTTTGAAACGTCGTGGAACATATGAGATGTTCTGAGGGTTGAAATTGGGATTTCAGGCTCGTGCCCACGTCAAGAGGTATAAGACCTCCGACGAGTTTCTTAGCCTACAAACTAAGGGATAGAAGCTCAATCGTTGAGCTTGTACTCAGATTGTCTGGGTACAACAATCACTTGAATTGAGTGGGAATTAATCTTCCAGATGAGATAGTGATGTTTCTCCAAAGTCATTGCCACCAAGCTGCTAGAGCTTCGTGATGAACTATAACATATCAGGGATAGATATGATGATCCTTGAAATATTCGCGATGTTTGACACCGCGAAAGTAGAAATCAAGAAGGAGCATCAATTGTTAATGGTTAGTGAAACCACTAGTTTCAAGAAGGGCAAGGGAAAGAAGGGATACTTCATGAAACAGAAAATCAGTTGCTGCTTTAGTAAAGGAACCCAAGGTTGAACCCAAACCCGAGACTAAGTGCTTCTGAAATGAGAGGAACGGTCACTGAAGCAGAACTACCCTAGATACTTGGTAGATGAGAAGGCTGGCAAGGTCGACAGAAGTATATTGGATATACATTATATTAATGTGTACTTTAGTAGTACTCCTGGTAGCACCAAGGTAATAGATATCGGTTCGGTTGCTAAGTGTTAGTAACTCGAAATAAATGGCTACGCAATAGCACTAGTAGAAAAACACCTAATAGTCCCGGTTCGTAAGGGCCTTTAGTCCCGGTTCATGAACCGGGACTAATGGGTCGTTACTAATACCTCCACCCATTAGTCCCGGTTCAAACACGAACAAGGACCAATGTGCCTCCACGTGGCCCTGTGCGCCGAGCCCAGTCAGGGGTCCTTTGGTCCCGGTTGGTGGCTCCAATCGGGACCAAAAGGCATCCACGCGTCAGCATTCCAGTGGCTGGGGTTTTTTTGAAAGGAGGGGGGTTGGGGGTTTTGGGGGGGTTAATTTAGGTGTTTCATATATTGTGTTAGCTAGCTAATTAATAGAGAGAAGTGTCCTCTCTTATGTCCGTGCTTGGTCGACGCTACGTACTATATATACATAAGTGATCGAGAGAACCATTCAGTACAGAAGTTTGTCATGCATACCGAGAGAAGTGATCGATCGACCTCTCCTTCTCCGAGAGATTGGTCGAACAACAAGTTTTCGTATCATGTATCCGACGCTACTGGCTACATACATGTACAATATGTATAAGATCTCTTCATTACAAACCCCTAGCATTTGAAATCAATTTCCACATGGCATTCTCCGGCTTTACTGATGACGTGGTCAAGAAAGAATCCCGCCAATTCCTCTTGAATTGCTTTCATGCGATCTGGTTCTAGGAGTTCATTCCGCATCTGCCACGTCTAATTTGAAGAAGGGGGTTAATTAATACATATATATGAATGAAACTCAGCAGAAATGATGGTGTAATAAAATGAAATTGTGAATATTATTGCTTACGCACTTCATATTGTCTTTTAGAGTAGCCCCGCTTGTTTTTCAAAGTCGCGGTGTGGATGAACTCGCACACGTAGTATCCATAGAAATCATTCCCTTCCTCCTGCCACAAGCACTTTACGAGAAACAGAGGTCAATCAAACTGATAATGAAGCATTATAAATGGCATTGATGAAAGTATAGCTATAAAACCAACGGGAGATGCGCGCAACTAGCTAGCCCAGCAGTACTTACTTTCGGGTATGTATATCGCAGCTCCTTCGGCAGTCCCGGAGCTTCTGCGGTGAACTGTTTCCAAATCCTGCAAGACAAAGAAAATAATTATTATTACTTGAGATATCAGGAAATGAACAAAAAGTTGTCGATATGGTGCGATAATGATCGATTGAACTTACTTGTTGAGCATTTCAGTCATGTCCGCATAGGTTTCGGGATCTTTCCATCTCGAGTCTAAGACGGTTACTAGTCCCCGCTCAAGCTTAATCTCCAGAAGAATATAGTGGTACCTGCGCACGCATCCATAACTCATCAATTACATTACTATAACCTCGCTTGAGTAATAAGGGAAACCGAATATGCACACGACAGTAACACTCACTTGCCGTTGTAAGGAAAGAGTATGGTATCTTTGTTTTGATTTTTGATTAACGATCGTAGCAAGTTGTCCTCAGCCTCTTTGACGTTCTTTTCAACTAGAAATACATCTATGATATTTGTGTTAATGAACCCAATATCATAAATTTCTTGTTTTTTGCACTCGATGATCTTCAATCTGCATAGTATATTGAGGATAATTAATTATAAATACATGCAATGAAAGAGCCGAGCTATATATAGAGACTTAATGACAGAAATAGTACTTACAGGCAGTAGCAAAATACCATTAATTTATCGAGGGCCTTTTGATTGAAGAACGCGAAGAACTCATCAAATACACAACAGATCATTTGAAATAAGGTCGTGCTCCTCTTTAATGTTCAGATACAAATTGTTCGTCCCCTCAGACTCTCTGCAGGTTTTCATGTACCAACTATAGAACCTTCGCATCATTGTTGTCAGAGATTTTTCATCTTTGACGAGAGGCTTCCCGTACTCGTATCTGTGTTCATCCACCGCCATGAAATCAGGAAGTGCATCGTCAGGCAGGTAATCTTCAAGATTGCCATAACCGGCCACCGTCCCCGGAGCATTAGACACATTGAGCGGGGGGCACGATTGCTGTGCTTGTTTGCCGAGCTGGGCAATTTTTTCCCCTTTGCTCGTTCTTTTAACCTTTTATCACTGATAGTAGTTCCCGACCGCTGGGCTTGGAGATATGTCTGTTCAGTAATGCGCTCATAGTTGGTTCTCGGCGGAGACTTTGGTGGTTTCCTCAGGGCATCGATAGCGCACTTTGCTTTCACCGGATCTACCTTCTCCTCCGGAGGTGGATGTCTCTTTGCTTTCACCCCTTCAAAGAACTCCTTCACGTGGGTCCGCACAATCGTATCGTTTTCCTCCTCGGACCTCTCGTACGGTAACTTCTCTAGAGGCTTGAGAGATGGACCGTATTTGTATTGCCTCCCGCCTCTGGTTGTGCTGCTAGACGCCGGAGCAGACAGAGCGGCCGTGGCGTCTGTCTTCTTTCGTGCTTGCTTACGAGACGGAGGATAAGGAGTACGACGCGCCGGAGCAGCCGGGGCGGCGGCGGGTCTCTTCCGCCCTTGGTGGCGAGGCGGAGAAGGAGGAGGCTGCTGGCTGCTCGGGAGCGCCGGTGCAGGCGGAGAAGGAGGCGGAGTGCCGCCACGCGCCGGAGAAGGAGGCGGAGTGCCACCACGCGTGCCCTGATCGTCACTCGCCGGAGGAGGAGGCGGTGGAGGAGGCGGAGTGCCCTGACTCGCCGGAGGAGGAGGAGGAGGCGGAGGCGTCCAGTTCGGAAGGTTGATGAGCTCCTTCCGCCATAGGCATGGAGTCTTCAGAGCAGAACCCAGCCTAGTCTCCCCTTCACCGATAGGGTGCTCAAGCAGGAGGTCCTCAAATCCCTCTGTTATTTCATCCACCATCACCTTAGCATATCCTTCTGGAATCGGCTGGCAGTGATAAGTTGTGCCGGGTCCACTAGGATAAACTTGGCCAACAACCGCCTTGACCTTCAAATTCATCCATCGCGCCATAATGTGGCAATGTTGAGACTCCGTGATACCATCCACGGGATAGCTAGCAGGAGCCGTCAAGACATGCTCCGGCTGAAGCAGCTCGGTGGAAGCCACGCTGCTTCTCCGCTGAGATGGCGGGGTAGCTTCGAGGGAAGCTTCGGCAGCTCGTTTGCTGCGATCTGCTGCTTCTCGTTCCTCATCTCGTTCCTCTAGCCCCATTACCCTTTCGTGCAGCGCCTGCAGTTGGTCCTGCTCCAGTTTCTTCCTCCTCTCGTGGGTTTTGTAACCCCCTTCGTCCGGAAAACCAACCTTCCACGGAATGGAGCCTGGCGTGCCTCGTGTCCGTCCAGGGTGCTCAGGATTCCCAAGGGCCATTGTGAGCTCGTCCTTCTCCCTGTTTGGAAGGAACGTCCCTCGCTGCGCTGCATCGATATAGTGTTGAAGGTTCTTGACTGGTATTTGCAGTTGCTCGTCCGTCCACTAGCACTTCCGTGTTACAGGGTCCAAGGTTCCGCCAGCCCCGAAGAACCAAGTCCGGCAATGGTCTGGCCAGTACATTGTCTCTGTTTCGATCCCTTTTTCAAGCAGATCATGCTCAGCCTTGGACCACTTAGGCTTGAGGTAGCCACCTGACCCCGTGCAATGGTGAAGCTTCTTCTTTGCAGAATTTTTCTTGTTTGTCGCTGACATCTTCTTACTCTTTTCCGGTGTCTTGTGGGCCACAAATGCGGGCCAGTGATCTTTGATCTTCTCATATTTGCCGATGAATTCTGGTGTCTTTTTTTTCGACAAACTGGTTCAGCTCTTTCCTCCACCTCCTCATTAGGGTTGCCATCTTCTTAAGAGCACAAGACTTGATTAATGGCTCTTTAACTGGCTTCTCCGGATCCTCCTCTGGCGGTAGGGTGAAATTTGCCTTCAGCTCAGTCCAAAGATCTTCTTTCTGCATATCATTAACATAAGACACCTCAGGGTCTTCCTCCTTAGGCTTATACCATTGTTGGATGCTGATCGGGATCTTGTCCCTAACAATAACCCCGCACTGAGCAGAAAATGCCTTCCTTGTCTGGATGGGTTCAATCGGTTCTCCGTCGGGCGCGATTTCTATGATCTCAAACTTTTCATCTGAGCTCAACTTTTTCTTCGGGCCTCGTCTCGTTACCGAAGTTGTGCTCAATCCGGAGGGCTAGAAAATATAAGGAAGAAAGACGAGAGTAATTAATATGTGTACATATACCAAAACAATGGAAGCATCAATTAACTAGTCAGCACGGGCTTAACTAATATATATATATATACCTGGCCGGACTCGGTTCGGTCACCGGAGCAGTCAGCACGGTCTCCTTCTTGTACCTCCATTGTGTCACCCGAGCCATCATGAACATAGTCCTCTTCTTGTACCGGCATTAATGGGCCGAAGTCATCATGAACATAGCCCTCTTCTTCACAAAGTTCTTCCAGCTGACCATTGGTGTCGAGGAGAAATGACGCAACTTCATCACTTCCATTTGCGATTATGTCCCCCAACATCGCTTCTGTTTCTTCGTCTCGGGAGTGCTTCATAGTTTCTGCAAATATTTACAACATGTCAATTATTATTCAAACATGGTACAGATGGATATATATATATTAGTGGCAAACGTAGAACTAGCTAGCTAATCACAATAAGGAATCATGTTAGTGGCCTCGACGCTGCTTCTCTAGGGTTTGGAGTCGCCTCGACACAATGCTTCAAGGGTTTGGGGTCGCCTCGACGGCAACACTCTTTTAACTTGGTAAATTTGGGTGGCCTCGAGAGAGTTAATTTGTCGGGTAGGGGCGCGGCGGGAGGGGGTAGGAGACCAACATCGTTTTCTCTCTAGGGTTTGGGTGTCCTCGAGAGTTTTGGTCAAGCGAGAGGGCCGAGGGGGGGTGCTGCCGTTGTATAAGTTATCACGGTCGAGAGGGAGTATATATATCGACCGCCCCTCATGTCTAAGTTATCTCGAGGGGGTTATATCGACAACGATGCGACAATGACGAGGAAGGAAAATAATTAAGGAAAAGGAAGAAAAGAGGAAGAAGGAAGAAGGAAGAAGAAGAAGAAAAAAAGAGGAGAAGAAGAAAGGAATAGAGGAGAAGAAGAAGAAATAGAAATAGAAATCTATTTCTTCTTCTTCTCCTCTATTCCTTTCTTCTTCTCCTCTATTCCTTTCTTCTTCTCCTCTACTTTTTCTTCTTTTTTCCTCTTCTTATTTATTTCTCCTCTTCTTCCTCTCCTCTTCTTCCTCTTCTTATTTTCCTTTTTCCTCTCATTTTTTTCTTCTTCTTCCTTCTTCCTTCTTCCTCTTTTCTTCCATTTCCTTATTTTACTTTCTCCTCTACACTAACCTAAAATGCACTAACCTAAAATCGATATCTACTAACAACCTAAATAAAAAATTAATACATATATGAAAAAACATATATAAACAAAAAAAATGCTATGAACATTATATTCATACATACATATATAGCCACATCCATTCATCATATATATAGCTACCACATACATATATACATTATATATATGAAAAAAATGCAATGAACAAAAAAAATACACTCATTAAAAAAATACTATGAACATGTACACATATATATATATACACATACAAACACATATACACAAAAAAATGCAAAAAAATGCTATGGAAATTGCAGGGGCGGCGGGGCGGCGCGCGGCGGCCGCGCCGGGACAGGGGCGCGCGGTGGTCGCGTAGGGGCGCGGGAGCAGGCTGTGCTCACAGGGGGCGGCGGCGACGGCTCAGGCGAGCAGCCTGACGGCGTCGGTGGCGGCGGCGACGGCAAGGTGGAGCAGGGGCGTCGGGCGGCGACGACGACGAGGAGGAGCAGGGGGGTCGGGGGAGAAGTGGGCGATTTGGCCGGAAACTGCTAAGTGTTGCTTATATAGCAAACCCTTTAGTCCCGGTTGGTGGCACCAACTGGGACTAATGCATTCTTTAGTCCCGGTTGGTGCCACCAACCGGGACCAAAGGCCTCTTTTTCGGCAGCCCAAAGGGCGGGAACCGGCAGCCTTTGGTACCGGTTGGTGCCACCAATCGGGACCAATGCCTCCCCCTTTAGTCCCGGTTGGTGCCACCAACCGGGACCAAAGGCCCCTGTGCTGCCCGCCTCAGGGCCAAAGTTTAGTCTCACCTCGCTATTTGAGAGGGGCGCACAGTGGTTTATAAGCCCCACTGCCGCACCCCTCTTGATCTCCTTTCCACCGCAGGCTTTCGGGCCTACTTGCTATTGCTTTGCCTGATGGGCCTTCTGGGCCTACTACGGGCCTGAATCCTGGCCCACAGTAGGGTTTCATGTCGTATTCAGGCCGTGGGGGCCCAGTAGGAGGCATTTTTTTGTTTTTTTGTTTTCTTTACTTATTGTTGCTATTTTTTATTTTATTTTCAGTTTTTTTGTTTTGTTTTCTGCATTATTTATTTTCTTTTGTTTTTTGCTTTATTTTTCAATTCTTTTTTGCTTTTAGTTTTAGGAAAATTATAAACTTTCTGTTAGTGCCATTAGTTTTCAAATTTGAAAACACTTTTTTTGTTTTTTTCTTTTCTTTCTTGCTTTATTTATTTTATTTTGTTTCTACTTACAACAAAATACTTATTGTTGTTTTTTGTTTTGTTTTCTGCATTATTTATTTTCTTTTGTTTTTTGCTTTATTTTTCAATTCTTTTTGCTTTTAGTTTTAGGAAAATTATAAACTTTCTGTTAGTGCCATTAGTTTTCAAATCTGAAAACATTTTTTTTGTTTTTTTGTTTTCTTTCTTGCTTTATTTATTTTATTTTGTTTCTATTTACAACAAAATACTTATTGTTGTTTTTTTGTTTTGTTTTCTGCATTATTTATTTTCTTTTGTTTTTTGCTTTATTTTTCAATTCTTTTTGCTTTTAGTTTTAGGAAAATTATAAACTTTCGGTTAGTGCCATTAGTTTTCAAATTTGAAAACACTTTTTTTGTTTTTTTGTTTTCTTTCTTGCTTTATTTATTTTATTTTGTTTCTACTTACAACAAAATACTTATTGTTGCTATTTTTAATTATTACGAGGGCCGAACCATAAGACATTAAAGCATTTCAAATGAACTCTGAAAAATTTGAAAGTGGGCATGGTATCATAAATTGACCCACATAGCATGTGCATGTACAAAACAGACAATGGTATCATACTCGTCAGTTACAAAGTTGGCATGGTATCATCATAATAGTTGCGGGAGAAAGTCTTCACTTTTCCTTCGCTTGTGTCATTTGCTTATTGCGCCGTAACCATGGATAATCTTCATCGTTTATCAGGATGCTGGGGTCAGCCTTGACTTTGAAGGGAGGAATTTCATGAAACTTTTCATAATCTTCAGACATGTCTGTCTTGTCCTCCACTCCCACGATGTCCCTTTTTCCTGAAAGAACTACGGTGGCGCTTTGGCTCATCGTATGATGTATTCGCTTCCTTATCTTTTCTCTTTCTCGGTCTGGTAGACATGTCCTTCACATAGATAACCTGTGCCACATCATTGGCTAGGACGAACGGTTCGTCAGTGTACCCAAGATTTTTCAGATCCACTATTGTCATTCCGTACTGTGGGTCTACCTGTACCCCGCCTCCTGACAGATTGACCCATTTGCACTTAAACAAAGGGACCTTAAAATCATGTCCGTAGTCAAGTTCCCATATGTCCACTATGTAACCATAATATGTGTCCTTTCCCCTCTCGGTTGTTGCATCAAAGCGGACACCGCTGTTTTGGTTGGTGCTCTTTTGATCTTGGTCAATCGTGTAAAATGTATTCCCGTTTATCTCGTATCCTTTCCAAATCAATACAGTCAAAGATGGTCCCATGGACAACAAGTACAGCTCATCACAAACTGTGTTGTCACCTCTGATACGTGCTTCCAACCAACTACTGAAAGTCCTGATGTGTTCACATGTAATGCAGTCGTCGCACTGCTCCGGGTGTTTGGAGCGCAGACTGTTATTGTGTTCATCGACATACGGGGTCACCAAGGTAGAGTTCTGTAGAACTGTGTAGTGTGCTTGAGACCAAGAATATCCATCCCTGCATATTATTGAGTCCCTTCCAAGCGTGCCTTTTCCAGTTAGTCTCCCCTCATACCGCGATTTAGGGAGACCTATCTTCTTAAGGCCAGGAATGAAGTCAACACAAAACCCGATGACATCCTCTGTTTGATGGCCCATGGAGATGCTTCCTTCTGGCCTAGCACGGTTACGGACATATTTCTTTAGGACTCCCATGAACCTCTCAAAGGGGTACATATTATGTAGAAATACGGGGCCCAGAATGACAATCTCGTCAACTAGATGAACTAGGACGTGCCTCATGATATTGAAGAAGGATGGTGGTAACACCAGCTCGAAACTGACAAGACATTGCACCACATCACTCCTTAGCCTTGGTATGATTTCTGGATCAATCACCTTCTGAGAGATTGCATTGAGGAATGCACATAGCTTCACAATGGCTAATCGGACGTTTTCTGGTAGAAGCCCCCTCAATGCAACCGGAAGCAGTTGCGTCATAATCACGTGGCGGTCATGAGACTTTAGGTTCTGAAACTTTTTCTCTGCCATATTTATTATTCCTTTTATATTCGACGAGAAGCCAGTCGGGACCTTCATACTAAGCAGGCATTCAAAGAAGATTTCCTTCTCTTCTTTGGTAAGAGCATAGCTGGCAGGACCTTCATACTGCTTTGGAGGCATGCCGTCTTTTTCGTGCAAACGTTGTAGGTCCTCTCGTGCCTCAGCTGTATCTTTTATCTTCCCATACACGCCCAAGAAGCCTAGCAGGTTCACGCAAAGGTTCTTTGTCACGTGCATCACGTCGATCAAAGAGTGGACCTCTAGGTCTTTCCAGTAGGGTAGGTCCCAAAATATAGATTTCTTCTTCCACATGGGTGCGTGTCCCCCAGCGTCACTCGGAACAGCTAGTCCGACGGGACCCTTTCCAAAGATTACGTGTAAATCATTGACCATAGCAAGTACGTGATCACTGGTACGCATGGCGGGCTTCTTCCGGTGATCTGCCTCGCCTTTGAAATGCTTGTCTTTCTTTCGACATTGATGGTTGGTCGGAAGAAATCGACGATGGCGCAGGTACACATTCTTCCTGCAGCTTGCCAGGTATATACTATCGGTGTCAAGTAAACAGTGCGTGCATGCGTGGTATCCCTTGTTTGTCTGTCCTGAAAGGTTATTGAGAGCGGGCCAATTGTTGATGGTCACGAACAGCAACGCCTTTAGGTTAAATTCCTTCTGTTTGTGCTCATCCCACGTACGTACACCGTTTCCATTCCACAGCTGTAAAAGTTCTTCACTAATGGCCTTAGGTACACATCAATGTCGTTGCCGGGTTGCTTAGGGCCTTGGATGAGAACTGGCATCATAATGAACTTCCGCTTCATGCACATCCAAGGAGGAACGTTATACATACATAGAGTCACGGGCCAGGTGCTCTGATTGCTGCTCTGCTCCCCGAAAGGATTAATGCCATCCGCGCTTAAAGCAAACCATACGTTCCTTGGCTCACTTGCAAACTCATCCCAGTACTTTCTCTCGATTTTTCTCCACTGCGACCCGTCAGCGGGTGCTCTCAACTTCCCGTCTTTCTTACGGTCCTCACTGTGCCATCGCATCAACTTGGCATGCTCTCCGTTTCTGAACAGACGTTTCAACCGTGGTATTATAGGAGCATACCACATCACCTTTGCAGGAACCTCTTCCTGGGGGGCTCGCCGTCAACATCACTAGGGTCATCTCGTCTGATCTTATACCGTAATGCAACGCATACCGGGCATGCGTTCAGATCCTTGTATGCACCGCGGAAGAGGATGCAGTCATTAGGGCATGCATGTATCTTCTGCACCTCCAATCCTAGAGGGCATACAACCTTCTTTGCTGCGTATGTACTGTCGGGCAATTCGTTATCCTTTGGAAGCTTCTTCTTCAATATTTTCAGTAGCTTCTCAAATCCTTTGTCAGGCACATCATTCTCTGCCTTCCACTGTAGCAATTCCAGTACGGTACCGAGCTTTGTGTTGCCATCTTCTCAATTGGGGTACAACCCTTTTTTGTGGTCCTCTAACATGCGATCAAACTCAGCTTCTCCTTTTGACTTTTGCATTGCGTCCTTGCATCGACAATGACCCGGCGGAGATCATCATCATTGGGCACATCGTCTGGTTCCTCTTGATCTTCAGCAGCTTCGCCCGTTGCAGCATCATCGTGCACATCATCTGGTTCCTCTTGATGTTCAGTAGCATCACCGTATTCAGGGGGCACATAGTTGTCATCGTACTCTTCTTCGTCGCGTCTTCCATCATAACCCCTATTTCTCCGTGCCTCGTCCAAACATTATAGTGTGGCATGAAACCCTTGTAAAGCAGGTGGGTGTGGAGGCTTTTCCGGTCAGAGTAAGACTTCGTATTCCCACATATAGGGCATGGACAACACATAAAACCATTCTGCTTGTTTGCCTCAGCCACTTCGATAAAATCATGCACGCCCTTAATGTACTCGGAGGTGTGTCTTGAACCGTACATCCATTGCCGGTTCATCTGCGTGCATTATATATAATTAAGTGTGTCAAAAATCATTATAGAACATCATGAATAGATAATTAAGTGACCAAATTAATAGAAGTTCATCATCACATTAAAACCAAAGTACATACATAGTTCTCATCTAACAACATAAAGCTCTGCAGAGCATCTAAATTAATTAAACCATACACTGAAACTATGTAAAACATTTCAATGCGAAAACAAATGCGATCATAATCGCAACCAATGTAACAACTGATCCAACGGCATAATGATACCAAGCCTCAGTATGAATGACATATTTTCTAATCTTTCTAATCTTCAAGCGCATTGCATCCATCTTGATCTTGTGATCATCGACGACATCCGCAACATGGAACTCCAATATCATCTTCTCCTCCTCAATTTTTCTAATTTTTTCCTTCAACAAATTGTTTTCTTCTTCAACTAAATTTAACCTCTCGACAATAGGGTCGGTTGGAATTTCCGGTTCAACAACCTCCTAGATAAATAAAATCTATGTCACATTGGTCGGCATAATTGTCATAAACAATAAATGAACCAATAGTTATGAAAAGATAATATATACCACATCCGAATCATAGACAGGACGAGGGCCGACGGGGGCGGATACCAAAACCATCGCACTATATAAGATGCAATATTAAAAGTAAGAAAATTATACAAGTATCTATATAAACATACAAGTAAGATTTTTTTCCTTTCAGAAAGAAGATAAGAACAAGAGGCTCACCACGGTGGTGCCGGCGACGAGATCGGCGCGGGCGATCGACGGCGGTGAAGACGGGGACGGGACGTGACGGACCGCTAAACTTAGACAAATATTGAGGAAAATGGAGCTTGGAGGTCGAGCTTGGAGAGGAGAAAGTTTAAGTAGTGTGGCTCGGGCATTCCATCGAACACCTCGTGTGCATAGGACGTGAGCTAGAGCACCACAAAGCTCTCCCCTTGCCGGCCACGAAAAACAGAGCACTGGGAGTGCTCTGCTCACGGACGAGGGGTATATATAGGCAACTAATTGGTCCCGGTTCGTGCCACGAACCGGGACTAAAGGGCAGCCTTTGGTCCCGGTTCACGCCACCAACCGGGACCAATGGTGGTGGGCCAGGAGCGAGGCCCATTGGTCCCGGTTCGTCCCACCAACTGGGACCAATAGGTCCAGTCAAACCGGGACCAATGGCCCACGTGGCCCGGCCGACCCCCGGGGCTCACGAACCGGGTCCAATGCCCCCATTGGTCCCCGTTCTGGATTGAACCGAGACTAATGGGCTGACCCGGCCTGGACCATTGCCCCCTTTTCTACTAGTGTAGACGGATACTAGCTAAAGGTGAGATGACGATGTGTGTTGGAAGTGTTTCCAAGGTTGATCAAGCATCGCATGCTCCCTCTACCATCGAGATTGGTGTTAAACCTAAATAATTGTTATTTGGTGTTTGCGTTGAGCATAGACATGATTGGATTATGTTTATCACAATACGTTATTCATTTAAGGAGAATAATGGTTGCTCTGTTTATTTGAATAATACCTTCAATGGTATTGCACCTAAAATGGATGGTTTATTGAATCTCGATCATAGTGATACACATGTTCATGCCAAAAGATATAAGATAGTAATGATAGTACCACATACTTGTGGCACTGCTGTTTGAGTCATATTGATACATATGCATGAAGAAACTCCATACAGATGGATCGTTTGGACTCACTTGATTTTGAATCACTTGAGACATGAAAATCATACCACATGGGCAAGATGACTGAAAAGCCTCGTTTTCAGTAAGATGGAACAAGAAAGCAACTTGTTGGAAGTAATACATTTTGATGTGTGCAGTACAATGAGTGCTGAGGCACGCAGTGGATATCGTTATGTTCTTACTTCACAGATGATTTGAGTAGATGCTAAGTATATTTACTTGATGAAACACAAGTCTGGATTATTGAAAGGTTCAAGTAATTTCAGAGTGAAGTTGAAGATCTTCGTGATAAGAGGATAAAATGTCTGTGATATGATCATAGAGATGAATATGTGAGTTGCGAGTTTGGTACACAATTAAGACCTTATGGAAATTGTTTCATAACTAATACCACCTGGAACACCATAGTGTGATGGTGATTCCGAACATCATAGATGCACCCTATTGGATATGGGGCATACCATGATGTCTCTTATCGAATTACCACTATCGCTTATGGGTTAGGCATTAGAGACAACCACATTCACTTTAATAGGGCACCATGTAATTCCGTTGAGATGACACCGTGTGAACTATGGTTTAGAGAAACCTAAGTTGTCGTTTCTTAAAAGTTTGGGCTGCGATGCTTATGTGAAAAAGTTTCATGCTGATAAGCTTAATCCCCAAGTGGATAAATGCATCTTCATAGGAAACCCAAGAAGTTGGGTATACCTCCTAATTCAGATCCAGAAGCAAAAGTAATTGTTTCTAGAAACGGGTCCTTTCTCGAGGAAAAGTTTCTCTCGAAATAATTGAGTGGGAGGATGGTGAAGACTTGATAAGGTTATTGAACCATCACTTCAACTAGTGTGTAGCAGGGCACAGGAAGTTGTTCTTGTGGCGCCTACACCAATTGAAGTAGAAGCTTATGATAGTGATCATGAAGCTTCGGATCAAGTTACTACCAAACCTCGTAGGGTGACAAGGATGCGTACTACTTCAGAGTGGTACAGTAATCCTGCCTTGAAGGTCATGTTGCTAGACAACAATGAACCTACGAGCTATGGAGAAGCAATGGTGGGCCCGGATTCCGACGAATGGCTCGAGGCCATAAAATCTGAGAAAAGATCCATGTATGAAAACAAAGTATATACTTTGGAAGAACTACTTGATGGTCGTAAGGCTATTGGGTACAGATGGATTTTAAAAGGAAGACGGACAATGATGGTAAGTGTCACCATTAAGAAAGCTCGACTTGTCGCTAAGATGTTTTCCGACAAGTTCAAGGAGTTGACTGCGATGAGACTATCTCACTCGTAGCGGTGCTCAGAGTCTGTTGAAATTATATTAGCACCTACTGCATTATTTATGAAATCTTGCAGATGGGATGTCAAAACATTGTTTCCTCGACAATTTTCTTGAGGAAAGGTTGTATATGATACAACTAGAAGGTTTTGTCAATCCTATAATATGCTAACAAGTATGCAAAGCTCCAGCAATCCTTCTAAGGACTGGAGTAAGCATCTCGGAGTTGGAATATACGCTTTGATGAGATGATCAAAGATTTTGGGTTTATACAAAGTTTATGAGAAACTTGTATTTCCAAAGAAGTGAGTGGGAGCACTATAGAATTTTTGATGAATACATGTTGTTGACATATTGTTGATTGGAAATGATGTAGAATTTCTGGAAAGCATATAGGGTTGTTTGAAAGGTGTTTTTCAATAAAAACCTGGATTAAGCTACTTGAACATTGAGCATCAAGATCTATAAGGATAGATCAAAAACGCTTAATAGTACTTTCAAATGAATACATATCGTGACAAGATTTTGAAGGAGTTCAAAATAGATCGGCAAAGAAGGAGTTCTTGGCTGTGTCATAAGGTGTGAGTATTGAGTAAGACTCAAGACCTGACCACGGCAGAAGAGAGATAAAGGATGAAGGTCGTCCCCTATACTTTAGACGTAGGCTCTACAGTATGCTATGTTGTGTACCGCACCTGAAGTGTGCCTTGCCATGAGTCAGTCAAGGGGTATGAGAGTGATCTAGGAATGGATCACAGGACAACAGTCAAAGTTATACTTAGTAACTAGTGGACTAAGGAATTTTCTCGATTATGGAGGTGGTAAAAGAGTTCGTCGTAAAGGGTTACGTCAATGCAAACTTTGACACTAATCCGGATGATTCTTAGTAGTAAACCGGATTCGTATAGTAGAATAGTCATTTGGAATAGCTCCAAATAGAGCGTGGTAGCTGCATCTACAAGATGACATAGAGATTTGTAAAGCACACACGGATCTAAAAGGTTCAGACCCGTTAACTAATAACCTCTCTCACAAGCGAGATATGATCAAACACCATGGGTGTTGGATTCATTACAATCACATAGTGATGTGAACTAGATTATTGACTCTAGTGCAAGTGGGAGACTGTTGGAAATATGCCCTAGAGGCAATAATGAAATGGTTATTATTATATTTCCTTGTTCATGATAATTGTCTATTGTTCATGCTATAATTGTATTAACTGGAAACCGTAATAAATGTGTGAATACATAGACCACAACATGTACCTAGTGAGACTCTAGTTGACTAGCTCGTTGATCAATAGATGGTTATGGTTTCCTGACCATGGACATTGGATGTCATTGATAACGGGATCAGATCATTAGGAGAATGATGTGATGGACAAGACCCAATCCTAAGCATAGCACAAGATCATGTAGTTCGTTTGCTAAAGCTTTTCTAATGTCAAGTATCATTTCCTTAGACCATAAGATTGTGCAACTCCCGGATACCGTAGGAATGCTTTGGGTGTACCAAACGTCACAACGTAACTGGGTGGCTATAAAGGTGCACTACAGGTATCTCCAAAAGTGTCTGTTGGGTTGGCACGAATCGAGACTGGGATTTGTCACTCCGTATGACGGAGAGGTATCTCTGGGCCCACTCGATAATGCATCATCATAATGAGCTCAATGTGACTAAGTAGTTAGTCACGAGATCATGCATTACAGAACGAGTAAAGTGACTTGCCGGTAACGAGATTGAACAAGGTATTGGGATACGGACGATCGAATCTTGGGCAAGTAACATACCGATTGACAAAGGGAATTGTATACGGGATTGATTGAATCCCCGACATCGTGGTTCATTCGATGAGATCATCGTGGAACATGTGGGAGCCAACATGGGTATCCAGATCCCGTTGTTGGTTATTGTCGAGAGAGTTGTCTCGGTCATGTCTGCATGATTCCCGAACCTGTAGGGTCTACACACTTAAGGTTCGATGATGCTAGGGTTATAAGGGAAGTTTGTATGTGCACTACAAGAAATATGTCAACTAGTGACCTTCTGTTAGTGACCCTGGAAGAATTGGTCATAGATCTATGACCATTTGAGACCAATTGGTCAAAAGCTGTTCGGGGGGCTCCAAACCCTAAACCATTGCAACTATTTTGGTCAGAAAGGTCGTAATTTCCTTACACGAAATGGTCATAAAGCAAACAACGCTAGTCCGCTGCCTTATTTCTAGTTGTTAACGACCAATATAGATGGTCATAGCCTTGTAAATTGTGGTGGGTTGCGATGACTAGGCGACATCTCATCAGTTTTGCCTATGTGTCATGTCCATGTGTCAATTTTTGCCCTAGGTTGTGAAGCAACCTATATTTCTTTTATTCCAAAAATTCCCAAAAAAATTCTCATAAATTTTTTGGATCATATCTTCATCAAATATGTCAAAAACCTTCCTTGCCTAGTTTAAAAATAATTCAACAATATTCATTTTCCTATTCTGTTCAGAGCAGCACTTTGTGAAGAAAGTACCACTTTGGCATGTCCAAATAGTAGCCATTTTCTACAGTGCTTTCCTATGCCCAAATAACCATCCTACACCAAATGTCAGCTCAATCCATTTATTATTTTGAGCCCAGCTTCAACATTCGTATTTATGTCCAGTGTGGTACTTTGCAAAGCAAGTACCACCTAGGCTCCTCCTTTTGAGCTAAAAATTTGCGAACAAATTCTTCTTAGTAACTGATCATCCTCAGCCAAAACTCACGCCCATTAGCCATGTACATTTCCCGTACCGCCAATCAAACACTTGGCTGCTAATTCATGTTTGAGCATCGATCGGTCTCCTTGTGAGAATCTTATGTTGTAATTTTCTTCCTAGAACCTACCTGGGGAGTGCCCAACCCACTAGACATGCCTAGGCCTCCCAGAACGCATGTCAACGCCAAGGTCACGCAGTGACCACGCACCAGGCACGCGAGTTCACGTGCTCTAGAGTTGGGGCCCTTGGCCACTGCCCAAACCTCGACGTATCGCCACCAAACCATGTATTTATGATTAAATATGTACTTATGTAACTAGAAATGATTTTTGGAAAAAAATAAATAGCAAACTATGAGGCAGCTGCAGTTCAAATTTGACCCGCTTCCAGCTGAATCGGCAGAAATTTGTCTTTTTCATGAGAGGTCGATCAAAACTTTTTACACCCAACCATTTTGTCAATTGTGCATTAAATATGTCCTAGTATTTTAGAAAATTGATTTGGTCCAATTTTGCAACAATTATTTGGGAGGTCCTTCACAAAAAAACCTCCTTTTGGGCACTCAAAAAATGGAAAATGGTTTTTTCATCCAAAGAAAATAAAAACTTCCTTAGGCAACATTGTTTGCCATTCCAATATGCACCCTTGTGCACAATATGAGATCATTCAAACAAACTATGCCATGAATGTGGCCATAAGATTGATCATTTGGCTTGAAAGCCATTGATCTCCACACGTGATAGCTCGTTTTTGAGAACACTTTTTTAAAATAATTGCCGTATTACAAGTTTGTTATTTTTCCTGGAAACTTGGTCACATATAATGACACAATGCAAAGGTTTTCCAATTTTTTGATTTTTTTGAATTTTTATGCCCGTTTCAAAATGCGGTCAAAATGGCGGGCTTGACCGTTCCTAGCTAGTGGTTGAATCTTTGAAATTTTTGGTGTTTCTATGATTAAATTGATACTTATGTACCAAGAAATGATTTTTGGAAAAAATAAATAGCAAACTATGAGCCAGCTGCAGTTCAAATTTGACCCGCTTCCAACTGAATCAGCTGAAATTTGTCTTTTTCACCAGAGGTGGATCAAAATTTTTTACACCCAACCATTTTGTCAATTGTGCATTAAATATGTTCTAATATTTTATAAAATTTATTTGGTCCAATTTTGCAACAAATATTTGGGAGTTCCTTCACAAAAAAAACCTCCTTTTGGGCACTCAAAAAATGGAAAATGGTTTTTTCGTCCAAAGAAAATGAAAACTTCCTTAGACAACATTGTTTTCCATTCCAATATGCACCCTTGTGCACAATATGAGATCATTTGAACAAACTATGCCATGAATGTGGCCATAAGATTGATCATTTGACTTGAAATCCATGAATCTTCACACATAATAGCTCATTTCTGAGAACACTTTTTTAAAATAATTGCCATATTACAAGTTTATTACTTTTCCTGGTAACTTGGTCACATATAATGACACAATGCGAAGGTTTTCCAATTTTTTGATTTTTTTGAAAATTTTATGCCCGTTTCAAAATGCAGGCAAAACGGCGGGAATGACCGTTCCTAGCTAGTAGTTGAATCTTTGATTTTTTTTTTGATATTTTTCTGATTAAATAGATACTTATGTACCAAAAAATGATTTTTGAAACAAAATAAATAACAAACTGTAAGGTTGCTGCAGTTCAAATTTGACCCGTTTCCAGCTGGATCGGTGGAAATTTATCCTTTTCATGAGAGGTGAATCAAAACTTTTGACACCCAAGTATTTGATCAATTATACATTAAGTATGTTCTAATATTTTATAAAATTGATTTGGTCTAACTTTGCAACAAATATATTGTAGGTCCTTCACAAAAAAATCATTTTCGGCACTTGAAAAAAGGAAAATGAATTTTTAATCAACCATGACCAATTTTTTAGTCAACTACGACCAATTTAAATGGTCATGACATCGTACCCGTGTGCTGCATTTTGATTGGTCTGTGGGTGTTTCACGCGGATCGTGGATCGAACACCGTCGGATGCTCGCGGATCCAACGGCAGTCCTCACCCCAAGCCCACCTAAGCCGAAACCCTAGTCCTCGTGGACATTTTCCATCCCCCCCCCCCCCCGCCTCCTTTCTTTCTCCCCTCGCTCTCTTCTCCTTCCTCTCTTCCCTCCCCTCTGCCGCCCGCGCGCGCCCCTCACCTCCTCCGAGACCGCCGGAGACCCCCACCCTCTCCTCCACCCCACCAACGCCAGCGCCCCCCACCTTTCCCTTCTTTCCCAAGCGCCCGAAACCCTAGCCCGCGGCGCAGCCATGGCGATCGAGTTCTGGATCCGCGGGCTGGAGGTGCAGCACCAGATCTGGTCCGGGGCGCCGCCATTGTTCGACGTATTTTTGTGATTACCATTTTCAGAAGATATAAGTATAAATGTATTTTTTAATTGCAAGTTATACACATCTATGTTTTATATTGGGTGTATACGTACACACACGCATTAGGCGATCCTCGATGATGCAATGGTACATGCATGCATGCATTTTGAGTTTGCTCACAGACTAGCCAATTTATACTTGCACTTGATGCTCCGTGGCATAGACTTATACACACATGCAGGTTACAATCAGAAGGCTGAGTCCACATCTACGACACGCCCACAAGATAACATACCGTATGCGTATTTCTTTAATACCCGATATACCAGTCGGCGAGCACGTGTATACGTACTTGAATACCTGAGGTTGTTTCAACCAGCAAACCCCGGAGATAAGATGAAGATGGCAATCGAATGAACCAGGCCCACCGGTCAGCTGTGTAGCTCAGGTACGTGCGAGTTTGGTTTTGTTTTCCTTGTGCAGGCGTACGCGCTAAGAAAGAGAGAAGATAAGCACCAACGGAGCTCGTAGACGGGATTTGATCTCTATCTTCCCACGAATATCGGAACAAACGCTCGCGCTCTGCCTATCTCCCTTCCCTATAAATACAGAGGCACAAGGCCATTCGCAGGGCTCACGGAGGCACGGCCGGAGAGGCAACTCACGCACGTACATGTAAGACAATAAGTTTTGGGGGAACCAGCACAACCCTCTAGGGGTGGCTTATCTCATTATATATAATGGATGTGTTACAATACGTACAATATACGTACATAAGTACAGAAGCTATACATAGTCTAACACCCTCCCTCAATCTTAGCCACTTTCTAAAGAACTGAGAAGGGTAAGATTGCGCCTACAAGCCTCAAACTGTGGCAGAGGTAAAGGCTTAGTGAAGATGTCTGCAAGTTGATCCTTAGATGAGATAAACTTGATCTGGAGTTGCTTCTGTGATACACGTTCCCGTACAAAGTGATAGTCAACTTCAATGTGTTTCGTTCGGGCATGAAATACTGGATTTGCAGAAAGGTATGTAGCACCGATGTTATCACACCAAAGAATAGGAGGCTGTGGTTGAGACAAACCCAACTCCTGAAGCAAAGACTGCACCCAAATAATCTCTGCAGTAGCATTAGCCACAGCCTTGTACTCAACTTCAGTAATGCTACGTGACACAGTAGCCTGTTTCCGAGCACTCCAGACGATCAAATTAGGGCCAAAGAATACTGCATAACCCCCCGTGGATCGCCTGTCATCTGGGCTACCAGTCCAATCTGCATCAGAGAAGGCCGAAAGGACCCGAGAGGAAGTCGGCCGAATATGCATACCAAATGTCAGGGTGAACTGAACATAACGAAGAATGCGTTTAACAGCAGCCCAATGAGTATCTCTGGGAGCCTGAAGATACTGACAAACCCTGTTAACAACATAAGAGATATCTGGTCTCGTGATCGTCAAGTACTGAAGTCCGCCAACAATGCTCCTGTACTCTGTGGCATCCGCAGGAGACAAAAGCTCACCATCAACAGCTGTTATCTTGTCGGTAGACGACATGGGTGTGGTGGTCGGTTTGCACTTCAGCATGCCCGCTCTTTGTAACAACTCCAAGGAGTACTTCTTCTGCGTAAGGACAAGACCAGTAGCACGAGAAGTGACCTCAACTCCAAGAAAGTAGTGAAGCTTCCCAAGATCTTTGACCGCAAAATCAGCACCAAGAGAGCAGACAAGAGCATCAGCAGCATACTGAGAAGAGATGACAAGGATAATATCATCGACATATACCAAAAGATACATAGTGACTTCTGGCTTCTGTAGAAGAAATAATGAAGTGTCAGCAGTGGACGGCACAAACCCATGAGCACGAAGGGCAGAGGCAAGGCGGGCATGCCAGGCACGAGGAGCTTGCTTCAAACCATATAGTGCTTTGGAGAGACGACAGATATAGTCAGGACGATCAGGATCAGAGAAACCAGGTGGCTGTTTCATATAAACCTCTTCCTCCAAAAATCCATGTAGAAAAGCATTCTGCACATCAAGTTGACGAAGTGACCAACCACGAGAAACAACAATGGAGAGAAGAAGCCGAATAGTGGTAGGCTTGACGACAGGACTGAAGGTGTCCTCATAGTCAAGACCATGGCGCTGTCGAAAACCGCGAGCAACAAGTCGCGCTTTGTAACGCTCAATAGATCCATCCGAATGCTTCTTCACTTTGAATACCCATTTTGAGTCAATAACATTTACCCGTGGTGGTGGAGGAACGAGAGTCCATGTCTTGTTACGAAGGAGAGCATGAAACTCCTGCTCCATAGCCTCTCGCCAATGTGGAATGCGCAGGGCAGCCTGATATGAGCGAGGCTCAGAAGATGGATCTGCAACAGCAGCAGCCAAACAAGCAGCCAACCAAGCAACTGTACCATCCTTACGTTCCTTAGGTTTGAAAATGCCACTGCGACTGCGTGTATGTGGTCGGGACACAGGAACCACCGAGGTCGACGGAGCAGCCTGCAACGGGCTGGAGGACGGCGACGTTGACGAGTCAGCCGGTGACGAGGAGCCAGACACAGTAGCCTCGGGCTCGGTCGGCGAAGAAGGTCGGCCCACCGGCGAAACCGGCAGAGCAGACGAAGTAGCTGGCGACGCCGGCGTCACAGACCGGGCCGATGGCGAGCCCGACATAGTGGGCCGTGGCGCGGCCGGTGTCGCGGGCCGATCCGCGGATGAAGGCGACGTGAGGACGGCGTCGCGGACCCGAGCTGCAGGCGAAGGCGGCGTGATGGGTCGAGCCGTGGGCGAAGACGGCGTGACAGGCTGAGCCGCTGAAGACTCGGCGGCCGTTGGCGAAGAGGGCCGAGCCGTGGAGATGCTCGGCGCGACGGGCTCTTCGGGTGACCATGCATGGGCACGCGAATCGATGCCATGCAACATAGGGCGATCGACGTGCCCATCAGAAGGCGGCGATGATGATGGTGAATCCTCCAACAGCTCCAAACGAGCCCCACGTCCGGTTCCTGCACCATGGTTAGGTAACAGCAAAGGAGAGTATGCAACATCATCAAATTGGTCAGAAGCAACAGAGGATGAATGCAGAGATGGTGGTTCGACAGTGGACACAGGAAGTTTGGCAAAGGGAAAAACATGCTCATCAAACACGACGTCCCGAGATATATAGACACGATTAGTGGGAACATGAAGACATTTGTAACCTTTATGAAGAGAGCTATATCCAAGAAAAACACACTTCTTAGAACGAAACTCAAGCTTGCACTTATTATATGGACGAAGATGCGACCAGCAAGCACACCCAAATACCTTGAAAAAGGTATAATCAGGTTGTTCATTAAGGAGAACCTCAATGGGAGTCTTCATGTTTAAAACACGAGTGGGAGTACGGTTGATGAGAAAGCATGCAGTGGTGAAAGCATCACTCCAAAACCGAAACGGAACAGATGCATGGTCCAAAAGAGTAAGACCAGCTTCAACAATATGACGATGCTTACGTTCGACTGAACCATTCTGCTGATGTGTATGTGGACATGCTAAACGATGAGCTATCCCAAGCGACTGAAAGAAGGAGTTGAGGTTGCGATACTCGCCCCACCAGTCCGACTGGACATGAACAATTTTGTGCTTGAGAAGACGTTCAACATGTTTTTGAAACTGAACAAAAATATCAAACACATCAGATTTGCGTTTAATAAGGTAAAGCTAGGTAAAGCGACTATAAGCATCAACGAAACTGATATAGTAATTATGACCACTGACAGAAGTCTGAGCAGGACCCCATACATCTGAAAACACAAGTTCTAAAGGATGTTTCACCTCACGACTGGACTCTGAAAAAGGAAGTTGATGACTCTTCCCTTGCTGACAAGCATCACACACTGCTACATCTTTATTACTAGACAAACTAGGAAGCTCATGACGACGCAAAATATGATGGACAATAGGTGTGGCCGGGTGACCAAGACGAGCATGCCACTGTGACGGAGAGACCCGAACTCCACTGAAAACACGGGCGACGCCAGGATGCTCCAGACGGTAGAGGCCCTGGCACAACCGCCCACTAAGAAGAATGTCCCTCGTGCCCCGATCCTTAATAAAAAGATCAAAAGGGTGAAATTCACAAAGCACATTATTATCACGTGTGAGTTTAGGAACTGAAAGAAGATTACGGGTCACAGATGGAACTCGAAGAATATTGCGAAGCTGAAGACTCCTATTGGCATGTCTAGTGAGAAGAGATGCTTGACCAATATGAGAGATGTGCATACCTGCTCCATTGGCGGTGTGGATCTTGTCGGAGCCATGATAGGGTTCACGAGTGTGAAGCTTCCCCATCTCGCTGGTCAGATGCTCTGTCGCCCCAGAGTCCATGTACCAGTGTGGATCGATGGAGTAGGACTGAGTGTGTCCCTGTTGCTTCTGCGGTGCGGGACGATCAGCCATGGCGACCTGACGGGCATTGTTGCGTGTATCTTTGCCGTCATTGCCAAGACCAAGGAAGCTTCGCTGGAAGCGCTTATGACACTTGGAGGCCCAGTGCCCATCGCGGCCACAAAGCTGGCACACACGTGGACCGCCAGCCCCCGGTAAGGTCGCAGTAGGTGGGGGGCCGAGGCGGGCGACGGTGGCAGCCCCAAGGGAGACCGGGGTGATGAAGAAGAGCGGCCACCCTTGGTGGCGGCGTTGGCCGAGAGGGAGCCAGTGCCCCTGGAGCGGCGTGTCTCGACCCGTTGCTCAGTGAGAAGGAGCCGAGAGAAAACCTCGTGTGCCAGCATGGGTGTCGAGTTTCCCCGCTCGTTGATGATCTCGACTAAGGCATCATACTCCTCATCAAGACCATTGACAATAAACGAGTTGAACTCGGAGTCGGTGAGGGGCTGTCCAATGGAGGCCAATGTGTCGGCGAGGCCCTTGACCTTGTTGTAGAACTCAGTGGCAGTGGAGTCAAGCTTCTGACACTCTCCAAGCTGACGACGGAGTGCAGAGACACGAGCCTGGGACTGCGCTGCAAAGGTTCGCTCAAGGATGGTCCAGGCCTCATGAGACGTCTTCGCGAAGACAACAAGTCCGGCAACTGCCGGCGAGAGCGACCCCTGGATGGAGGAGAGGTTCGCCTGGTCATGCCCCGTGTCGTGGTTCTAAGCCTGACAGTAGAGTGGGGGGTAGGTATGGAGAGGCAAGGTCCTAGCTATGGAGAGGTTGTAAACACAAGGGATGTACGAGTTCAGGCCCTTCTCGGAGGAAGTAAAAGCCCTACGTCTCGGAGCCCACAGGCGGTCGAGTGGATTATGTGTATATGAGTTACAAGGTGCCGAACCCTCTACCTGTGGAGGGGGGTGGCTTATATAGAGTGCGCCAGGACCCCAGCCAGCCCACGTAGGAGAGGGTTTAAGGTGAGTTAAGTCCGGGGCGTTACTGGTAACGCCCCACATAAAGTGTCTTTACTATCATAAAGTCTACTTAATTACAGGCCGTTGCAGTGCAGAGTGCCTCTTGACCTTCTTGGTGGTCGAGTGAGTCTTCGTGGTCGAGTCCTTCAAGTCAGTCGAGTGAGTCCCTCGTTGGTCGACTGGAAGGTGACCTCTTCTAAGGGTGTCCTTGGGCAGGGTACTTAGATCAGGTCTGTGACCCTACCCTAGGTACATGACCCCATCATTAGCCCCCGAATGGATTGAGGCTTCGAGTGAGGAAGGAGTTGATGTTATTTCCGATTAACTTTTGCACACTGGTCGTGCGTTGTTCTGGACCAAAGAATCTCTTCGTTGATAGTGACCAACTTGTCTTCAGTCGACTCGATCCATTCTCTTCTTTCGTCGAGTGATCTTTCGGGCTTTGACGATTTCCGAGCGACGGATCGCAGGAAATCCCGCGTCTGACAGACCGGTCTGCCGTTCGCGGATTCCGCGGGATGCGAAATTTGGGGAAGCGCGCGAAACGGAGCGGACCGCGGCGTTCGGATGGGACGGGATATAGACGCCTCGATCCCCGCGCCGCTTTCTTCGCCACGTATCCCGCCTGCATAACTGTTCCTGGATATGATTAGATCGACCGGGCCCACCTGTCATCCACTCGGAAGGGACCTTATAAATGCGCCCGGCGAGGGTTTTTTGTACAGTGCCTCAGCATTCTCTTTCTCTGCTCCCTTCTTCTCCGCCCGACGCGCTCGCTCTCGCCTCCGCCCAACCTCTCCTCGCGCGTCTCGCCGGCAACCATGGCCAAGGAGAAGACGACGGTGCTGGAACGCGCGAAGAAGGCGTCGGCGACGGAGAAGGCGAAGGGGAGATCCACCAGCCGCGGCGGGTCTTCGTCTAGATCCCGCTTGCCGAAGGGCTGGGTCCAATGAGATTGGATCCAGTCGACCATCATGGAGAAAGATCTCCTCGACATGGCCAACGAGGGCCTGATCCCCCATGGAGCTGCGAGGCTTCCGGGGAAGGAGTGGCAGCCCCAGCCCGAAGAGGGTGAGTGCGTGCTCCTGGCCACCCATGTCGATCGTGGATTTTCTTTGCCGCCGAGTATTTTCTTCCGTGGTTTCTTGAACTTCTTTGGAGCGCAGCTCCACCACTTTACCCCAAATTCTATCACCTATCTTGCCGCGTTCGTGTCCATGTGTGAGGGTTTTCTGGGCTGTCGACCGCACTGGGGCTTGTTCAAGCATATATTCACGTGTCGCTCTCAGACCGTGAAGAAGGCGAGCCCAGGCGACGAAAGAACCCGAGTCGTCCAAATGTGTGGGGGCCTGGGGATCCAGGTGAGGAATAAGAGCACCTTCCCAGCCATGACTTTTCCCGAGTCAGTCAGAGGCTGGCAGTCGACCTGGTTCTACTGCCAGGATCAGTCGACGCCGGGGCAGTCGAGTGGACTCCCTCAGTTTACCATGGACCGAGTGAACAAGCCCTCCTCTCTGAAGTTGATTCCGGAGGAGAAAGCTGACGTGAAGATGTTGATGGAGCGCGTGGTACAGTTGGTTCGGGAGGGAGTGACGGGCATGGATCTCCTGGAGGTTTTCCTTAGGCGTCGTATCCAGCCCCTTCAGTTCCGGAGCCACTGCATGTGGTTGTACTGTGGGACTGAAGACGAGACTCGAGTCCATCCAGAAGCAGTCGACGATGTCACTCTGGAAAGATGGATGGCCGCCGTTACCGGAAACAAGGATAACCCACGCGGAGCCAGAAGGATTCCTCCACTCGACCACAACAGTGATCCAAACAAGGTATGCCTGCTCTGCTCTCCACTGTGTTCTTGTCATATTCATTTCTGTTTATTCTGCCAATTGGTCGATTGATCCTTGTCTTGATGTCTATCAGGCCCTCACCGAGCTGTACTCGATGCCCAATGGAGCACAGGCTCCGACTGAGGAGGGTGAGGCGAGTGGGGGCGAGAGCCAGGAGGAGGAGGAATGGGACTCGGACGTTGCTGAGGATGATGATGACGATGACGACGATGACGGTGATGAAGATGACGCTGAAGACGAGGAAGAAGAGGAGGAGGAGGTCGTACCACCGCGCTCAGAAAGGCGGTCGAAGCTTGTCCACGACCCTTCGACTGAACGTGGCAAGGGGGTTGCGACCGTTGCACAGTCGACCAAGCGCCCTCGGACCACCTCTCCGGCGCCGACTGAAAAGGCGCCGAAGCAGCCCCGGGCGGCTCCGTCGAAGCCGACCAAGCTCCTGCCGAAGATGAAGGTGTCCATCCCCACCATATCAGGGTAATCATGCTGCTTAAGTCTTCTTATTTTGTGTGAACTTTGTCTCTGGTTGACGCTGAAGTTAGTCGACTGATTCTTTGGAGTTGCAGTGCTGCTACTTCTGAGACCTCAGCCCGGGCTGATGACCATGAGATGGAGGACGCAGCAACCTCAAAACCAGGTACTATATTCTTAACGCCGTTTTTAGTCGACTGACTCATGATCTCTAATCCTGATTCTTCTCTGTAGCTCCACCCAATGTTGTTATCACTCTCCCTGATGATGATGAGGATGAGGAACCGCTGAAGCGCAGAAGGAGTAGGAAAGCGTCCGCCAGCAGGGTGCCCCAGGATGTGACGGCGCCTGAGACTCTGATTGCGGAGGAAGAGAACACCACTCGACACACTGTGTCCTTCGCAGATCCACTGACGAGTGCTCAGCAGCCCTCCCTCTTCACGACGCACCACGTCCCAGAGGACCAAGCTGGCGCCGCGAAGGAGGCGATACGCCAGGCAGGGATCATGATGGAGCAGTTAAGGACCATCCGGGATGCGAGCCAGGCAGCTTACGACGCCAGTTCCGCCCTTCAAAGCAATGTTCAGGTCAGTCGACCACCGCCTGTTCTGTTAGGATATGCTATCAAAAACTTTTCTTTCTAGAATTTATAGTAGTCACCCACTGGGTGTGTCGATTCAGACTCCGTGTTAGCGGGGGCACGCTGAGTGCACCCGCTGGGTGTAGTCCCCAAGGCTAAGGTCGACTGCTGGCAGTCGGCCTTAGGCTTTATAATTTCAGTCTTTGCGTCATTCGACTATGGCGACTGGATATCGCAAAACGGGTCGACTGGTCGACTCTGTCTTCAATAGGATTAGTGGGGGCACGCTGAGTGCACCCACTGGGTGTAGTCCCCAAGGCTAAGGTCGACTGCTGGCAGTCGGCCTTAGGCTTTATAATTTCAGTCTTTCGTCATTCGACTATGTCGAATGGATTTCGCAAACCGGTGGGGGCACGCTGAGTGCACCCACTGGGTGTAGTCCCCGAGACTGTGGTCGACTGCTTGCAGTCGATTACAGTCTTAAAGAATACATTCTCTCTCTTCTTTTTTTTGAGGTCGACTGGTCGACTCTA
The DNA here is from genome assembly GCF_018294505.1 of Triticum aestivum. Lineage (NCBI taxonomy): Eukaryota > Viridiplantae > Streptophyta > Magnoliopsida > Poales > Poaceae > Triticum > Triticum aestivum. Next base: position 613,077,380 of record NC_057813.1, read on the forward strand.
TCTTCAATAGGATTAGTGGGGGCACGCTGAGTGCACCCACTGGGTGTAGTCCCCGAGACTACGGTCGAATGCTTGTATTCGGCTGTAGTCTTAGAAACGTGTGATTTTTCCTTTTTCACTCGGAAGTGAATTATATTTGACATTTAGTCGATTGGTTCTTCGCAGAACTCCTGTGATCTTGTGGCTCGCTACTCTGAGCTGGAAAACAAGCACACTCAGCTCGAGCTGAACTTGAAGCTGGTTCAGGAGAAACTGACGAAGGCAAAGGAGGAGACCGAAGGTATGTTTGGTGAGACCTTGACGACTGCTTTTCCCTTTGTTTGTTTCAAAATCTGATCTTGCTGTAACTTGCAGGTAAGGTAAGGGAGGCCCAACAGAAGAAAGACCTTGAACTAGCTGAGAAGATCAAGCTTGCTGACGAGAAGTTAGCTTCAGTCACCAAGCTTGAACAAGACAATACCAATCTGAAAGCTGCTCTTGGGATCGCCAACAAGGAGGTCAGTCGACTGAAAACTGATAAAGCTGCCCTGACCGACCAAGTCAGTAAGTTGACTGGGAAGAAAAATGATCTGGAGGCCTTCCTGAGTGGTCTTGCCAAGAAGCTGTTTCTTATGCTTGAAGGTAAACCTCTATGCTAGGCAATTATTTCCAATCGTGGTTTTTCCATTCGACCATCACCTTGACTCGGTGATCGTCCTTGCAGAATTTTGTCAAAACTTTGAAGAAGAAACTAGCCGGCTGGAACCAAACCTCGACCCCGTCAATTCTCCGGTGAACGACGAAGTTGCCATGAATGTTTTCCGACTGGAGTCCCGTGTTGCAGCTGCCGTGGACTATCTTGCAAGGCTGAAGGTCGCCACATCTCGCATCGACTCGACGCTCTGGCCCGGGGAGACACTTCAGAATGACCTTGAGTCGCTGATGGCTCGCTTGAACACGATCCCTGGTCGAGTGCAGGAGTGGAAGAAGTCCTCGGCTCGGTGCGGTGCAGATGTTGCTCTGTGTCTGGCCCGAGTCCACTGCAAAGATGCGCGAGAAGAGAAGCTGGCGGCCCTCCGGGTGGCCAACACCAAGAAACACGACTTCAGGTCCTTTATGGAAACTTTCCTTGCGGCTGCCACTCGGATCGCAGACGGAATTGATCTTGATGAGTTTGTTGCACCTTCCAGCCCTCCGCAGGAGGGGTAAAAAACTTCTTCTAAGCTCGACGCTTTAAATTTGCCTCGGTATGCCGAGTGGAGTTGTAACCGATAAACCTTAACGGGCTTAGCGCCCGAGCACTTTCGGTCCCTTTAGGTATCTATCCGAACTTGAATTTGTCGTTTGAATGTGATTGCTTTTGGCTCGAAATGTCTTTTGCAGGTTCAAAGCAGGGCACTTACTGCAATCGACTTATTCCATAGTCCACTTGGGTGAGCGCTGGGCTACAGCTAAGCCCCCGAGTGAGAGGTTTACTTTTCACTCGGTAGGATTTCTGATAACTTAGGCGAGCACTGGGCTGCAGCTAAGCCTCCGAGTGAGAGGTTTGCTCTTCACTCGGTAGGGTTTTATATCTTAGGCGAGCACTGAGCTGCAGCTAAGCCTCCGAGTGGAAGTCTGGCTTACCACTCGGTAGGATTTTTATATCTTAGGCGAGCACTGGGCTGCAGCTAAGCCCCCGAGTGAGAAGTTTGCTCTTCACTCGGTAGGATTTCGATAACTTAGGCGAGTACTTGGACTGCAGCTAAGCCTCCGAGTGGAAGTCCGGCTTACCACTCGGTAGGATTTTTATATCTTAGGCGAGCACTGGGCTGCAGCTAAGCCCCCGAGTGAGAGGTTTGCTCTTCACTCGGTAGGATTTCGATAACTTAGGCGAGTACTTGGACTGCAGCTAAGCCTCCGAGTGGAAGTCTGGCTTACCACTCGGTAGGATTTTTATATCTTAGGCGAGCACTGGGCTGCCAGCTAAGCCCCCGAGTGAGAGGTTTGCTCTTCACTCGGTAGGATTTTATATATTAGGCGAGCACTGGGCTGCAGCTAAGCCCCCGAGTGAGAAGTTTGCTCTTCACTCGGTAGGATTTTGATAACTTAGGCGAGTACTTGGACTGCAGCTAAGCCTCCCGAGTGGAAGTCTGGCTTACCACTCGGTAGGATTTTTATATCTTAGGCGAGCATTGGGCTGCAGCTAAGCCCCCGAGTGAGAGGTTTGCTCTTCACTCGGTAGGATTTCGATAACTTAGGCGAGTACTTGGACTGCAGCTAAGCCCCCGAGTGAGAGGTTTGCTCTTCACTCGGTAGGATTTTTGATAACTTAGGCGAGTACTTGGACTGCAGCTAAGCCCCGAGTGAGAGGTTTGCTCTTCACTCGGTAGGATTTTTGATAACTTAGGCGAGTACTTGGACTGCAGCTAAGCCCCCGAGTGAGAGTTCCGGCTTCACTCGGTAGGATTTTGATAACTTAGGCGAGTACTTGGACTGCAGCTAAGCCCCGAGTGAGAGGTTTGCTCTTCACTCGGTAGGATTTTTGATAACTTAGGCGAGTACTTGGACTGCAGCTAAGCCCCCGAGTGGAAGTCCGGCTTACCACTCGGTAGGATTTTAGATAACTTAGGCGAAACGGATTCGCAGCTAAGCCTCCGAGTGGGAGTCTGGCTCACCACTCGGTAGGATTTTTTACAAACTTAGGCGGAACGGATTCGCGGCTAAGTCACCCACTGAGGGGGAATTTTATTGGACAAAATAAAAAGTGACAAAAATTATGGAGGAACTATGACACTATTATTTTGAGGTCCATGAACTACAGAAGTACTTTATTGCAACTCATCCGAGTGATAAACCTTAAGTGTAAAATGGGCGGAGTAGTTCCGCGTTCCAAGCTCGGGGCTCGTCGATATTATGCTCGACGTTGTAAAGACGGTACGCCCCGTTGTGGAGAACCTTGGTGACGATGAAGGGACCTTCCCAAGAAGGAGCAAGCTTGTGTGGTTTGTGCTGATCCACTCGGAGAACCAAATCTCCTTCCTGGAAGGCTCGACCTCTCACATTTCTGGCGTGGAAACGACGCAAATCTTGTTGGTAGATGGTCGACCGGATCAGAGCCATCTCCCTTTCTTCCTCTAAAAGGTCGACTGCGTCCTGCCGCGCTTGTTCAGCTTCTGCTTCGTTGTAGATTTCAACTCGAGGAGCATTGTGGAGAAGATCACTCGGCAAGACTGCTTCAGCTCCGTAGACCAAGAAGAATGGAGTTCTTCCGGTCGACCGATTAGGTGTGGTCCGCAGTCCCCAAAGCACTGAGGGAAGTTCGTCGACCCAAGCTCCAGCTGCATGCTTGAGATCACGCATCAGTCGGGGTTTCAATCCCTTGAGAATCAGGCCATTGGCTCGCTCTGCTTGTCCATTCGACTGCGGATGGGCGACTGAAGCGTAGTCGACCCGTGTGCCTTGAGAGTTACAGAAATCTCTGAATTCCTCCGAGTCAAAGTTCGACCCATTATCCGTAATGATGCTGTGCGGGACTCCATATCTGAATATTAGTTCCCTGATGAAGCTAACAGCAGTACCGGCGTCAAGGTTCTTGATTGGTTTAGCCTCAATCCACTTGGTGAACTTGTCGACTGCCACCAGTACATGCGTGAAGCCACTTCGCCCTGTTCTCAAAGGACCGACCATGTCCAACCCCCATACTGCGAAAGGCCAGACGAGTGGAATGGTCTTCAGGGCTGATGCAGGCTTGTGCGACATATTCGAGTAAAACTGACATCCCTCGCACTTATCCACTATCTCCTTTGCCATCTCATTCGCCTTTGGCCAGTAAAATCCGGCTCGGTATGCTTTGGCCACGATGGTCCGAGAGGACGCGTGATGACCACAGGTCCCCGAGTGAATATCATTAAGGATGATTCGACCTTCTTCCGGCGTTATGCACTTCTGACCGACTCCAGTCGCGCTTTCTCTGTATAACTGTCCTTTGATTACGGTAAAGGCCTTAGATCGGCGGACGATCTGTCGAGCCTCTTCCTCATCCTCCGGGAGCTCTTTTCTCAGGATATACGCGATATATGGAACTGTCCAATCGGGAATGACCACCAAGATCTCCATGACCAAGTCGACCACTGCTGGGACTTCAACCTCAGTCGGATCTGTGGCACTCTTGGGCTGTGGAGCTTCTTCGGTGAAAGGATCTTCTTTGACTGACGGAGTGTGTATATGCTCCAAGAACACACCACTCGGAATGGCTTCTCTCTTGGAACCTATCTTTGCTAGATCATCAGCTGCTTGATTTTTCAGTCGGGGTATATGATGGAGCTCCAACCCCTCGAACTTCTTTTCCAGCTTCCTCACTGCACTGCAGTATCCAGTCATGGCTGGGCTTCTCACGTCCCACTCCTTCATCACTTGGTTGACCACTAAATCCGAGTCGCCATAGACCATCAGGCGACGGACGCCGAGTGAAATGGCCATGCGCAACCCATATAAGAGGGCCTCATATTCTGCCTCATTGTTGGAGGAATCAAAGTGAATCTGGAGCACATATCTGAGCTTATCTCCTCTGGGGGAAACCAGGACAACCCCAGCACCGGAACCATTCAACATCTTAGAGCCATCAAAGAACATGGTCCAATGCTCCGAGTGAACTTCAGTCGGCTGCTGCTGTTCAATCCACTCGGCGAGGAAATCTGCTATTGCCTGGGACTTAATGGCTTTCTTTGCCTCAAACTTGATATCAAGGGGAAGAAGTTCAATCGCCCATTTGGCCACTCGACCAGTTGCATCTCTGTTGTGCAAAATCTCTGATAGTGGAGCGTCGCTGACGACTGTGATGGAATGATCAGAGAAATAATGAGCAACCTTCTTTGTGGTCATGTATATTCCATACACAAGCTTCTGATAATGAGGATATCTCTGCTTGGATGGAGTCAAGACTTCAGACAAATAATACACTGGGCGCTGAACTTTGAGAGCTTTTCCTTCTTCTTCCCGCTCGACCGTAAGCACAGTACTGACGACTTGTCCTGTGGCTGCGATATAGAGCAACAGAGGCTCTTTGCTGATTGGAGCAGCAAGCACCGGCTGGGTGGAGAGCAGAGCTTTTAGCTCGGCAAACGCTGCATCAGCTTCTGGAGTCCACTCGAACTTGTCTGCCTTCTTCATCAGTCGGTAAAGAGGCAATGCCTTTTCACCGAGTCGTGAGATGAATCGACTTAATGCGGCCAAGCATCCAGTAAGCTTCTGGACATCGTGCACTCGCACAGGGCGTTTCATTCGGAGAATAGTGCCGATCTTCTCTGGATTAGCGTCGATTCCTCGTTCGGAAACGAGAAAACCGAGTAACTTGCCACCAGGAACTCCAAATGTGCACTTTGATGGATTGAGCTTGATATCATACCTTCTGAGGTTGGCAAATGTTTCGGCGAGATCAGCGAGCAGGTCGGAACCTTTTCGTGACTTGACAACGATATCATCCATATACGCTTCCACATTCCGACTGATTTGAGTGAGTAGACACTTCTGAATCATTCGCATAAATGTGGCTCCGGCATTCTTGAGGCCGAATGGCATGGTGATATAGCAGAAGCACCCGAATGGAGTGATGAAAGCTGTTTTTACCTCGTCGGGTCCGTACAGACGGATCTGGTGGTACCCGGAGTAGGCGTCTAGAAAAGACAGTCTCTCGCATCCCGCGGTCGAGTCAACAATTTGATCTATGCGAGGGAGAGGAAAATGATCTTTCGGGCAGGCCCGGTTGATGTGCTTGAAATCAATGCACATTCGGAGTGATTTGTCCTTCTTAGGAACCATGACGACATTAGCGAGCCACTCGGAGTGGTATATCTCTCGGATAAATCCTGCCGCCAACAGTCGAGCCACTTCCTCACCAATGGCTTTTCTCTTCTGGACGGCGGACCGCCGAAGATGCTCTTTGACTGGTTTTGCAGATGAGTCGACTCTTAGGCGATGCTCAGCCAGTCCCCTGGGAACACCTGGCATGTCAGCGGGCTTCCATGCAAAAATGTCCCAGTTCTCACGGAGGAACTGGATGAGCGCTTCTTCCTATTTCGGGTCGAGTGTTGTGGAGATGTGGGTCGGAGCTGCATCGGGGTCGGTCGGGTGAATGTGAACAGGCTTCGTCTCACCGGACGACTGAAATGCAGACTCTGTGGCGGGTTTCTTGGATCGCAGCAAATCACTCGGATCTGCATTTTGCTTGTATTCTTCGAATTCGACCGCTGTCACCTGGGAATCGGCAATCTTTGAGCCCTTCTGAAAGCACTCTTCTGCCTTTTTCCGATCACCGGTGACAGTGATCACTCCTTTGGGGCCGGGCATCTTCAATTTGAGGTACACGTAACATGGTCGAGCCATGAACCGTGCGTAAGCTGGTCTCCCCAAAATGGCATGATATGCACTCTGAAAATCCACGACCTCAAACGTCAACTTTTCTTTGCGAAAATGTTTCGAATCACCAAACACCACGTCCAGAGCTATTTGGCCGAGTGACTCGGCTTTCTTCCCTGGTATAACTCCATGAAAGCTCATGTTACTGGTGCTCAGTCGGGACATCGGAATGCCCATTCCTTTCAGTGTGTCTGCATACAACAAATTCAGCCCACTACCACCGTCCATAAGCACTTTTGTCAGTCGAGTGCCTTCAACAACTGGATCGACCACCAAAGCTTGCCTCCCAGGGGTGGCAATATGAGTCGGGTGATCAGATTGGTCGAATGTGATGGGTATTTGGGACCATTTCAGATAATTTGCTTTTGCTGGGGCAACCATGTTCACCTCTCGGTTAATGACTTTCAATCGACTCTTGCTTTCCACATCTGCAAAGATCATCAGAGTGGAGTTGATATGCGGATATCCTTCCTCACTGTCCTCCTTGTCTTCGGCCTTGTCCGACTCCTTCTCCTTGTCCTTAGACTGTTTTCCCTGAAACTGCTGGATCAGGAGTCGACATTGGCGAGTGGTATGCTTCGGGTAGATGATATTCCCCTCTTCGTCTTTCTTCGTGTGGATGTGACACGGCATATCCATCACGTCGTTCCCTTCTTTATCCTTCACCTTCTTAGGGTTCCAGGATCCTTTTGGTTTCCCTTTAAACTTTCCCTGAGTCACGGCCAGAGCCTCTCCAGGAGCTGCCGGTTCAGCCTTCCGCTTCTGTTTCCGACTGGTGTTTCCCTTTTCCGACTGACTCGGCTTGTGCTTGCCGCTTCGGAGTCGGTCTTCTTCTTCGCCGTTGGCGTACTTGGTAGCAATCTCCATCATCCGACTCAAGGTCATGTCACCGGTTCGACCAAACTTCAAACTCAATTCTCTGTTCTTGACGCCATCTTTAAAGGCGCAGACTGCCTGATGATCAGACACATTCTCCACAGTATGGTGCAAAGTGATCCATCTCTGAATATACTCTCTGAGAGTCTCATTGGTCTTCTGCACGCAGACTTGCAACTCCGTCAGTCCAGCCGGTCGCTTGCAAGTTCCTTCAAACGTTCTGATGAACACTCGGGACAGATCTTCCCAAGTGTAAATGCTGCTAGGAGGTAATTGAGTCAACCATGCCCTGGCAGAACCTTCCAGCATGAGGGGCAAATGCTTCATGGCCACCTCGTCGTTCCCACCACCAATCTGAACTGCCACTCGGTAGTCCTCAAGCCAAGTTTCAGGCTTAGACTCACCAGTGAACTTGCTGACTCCTGTTGCCAACCTGAAATTGGGAGGGATAACTGCGGCTCTGATAGCTCTGCTGAAACATTCAGGACCAGAAACATGCACTCGACTGCTTGTGGGCGCATCTCTGTCGAGTCCGCCTCGATGGGCTCTGTTCCGGTCGACCAAACCTTGCACGATAATGGATCGCGCGTCGAAGCCTGGTTCTCTGGGGTCGACTGGAACTCTTCGCCCCGTACTGAACTGACGCCTGTCATCTTGCTGCCGAGGAGCGTAAGACCCACCCCTCGGAGGGGAATTGGGCACTCGACGCCTATCATCTCGGTCGAGTCGGTCACCATATTGGTCTCGCCGATTCTCGCGCCCTTCACGCCGCGGAGGCGATCTGGGACTGTGAGCCGACTGAACCGTATTCGCAGCGACGGATCGACTGTGAATTCTGTTGCGCGACTGCGACACGGCCGAATTCTGATCTCCTGCTGCCCGGAGCAGATCCCTGATCTGCATCAAGCCTCTGCCAGCTTCCGACTGAGAGGGCTGGATGGACTCTGCTATACGGGTCGCAGCTGCTAAATTCTGGATTGGGGTTCGATATACCTGAGTCGGCGGGAAGAGTTGACGTCGACTGGTGTCGGGAACTCGTTGCCGCGCGCGCTCGTCGAGTGCTCGCTGAAGATTCTCCAGTCGAGTGCGTTCGGCCAAATTGGCCAAACGTGCCTCCTCCAAGGCGCGAGCCTCGGGGGTTTCTCCTGCGATGGGAGTACGCAGGACATCCACGTTCCTGCGGCGAAGTTCCTCTCTTTGCAGAGAGTCGAGTGGCTCGGGCTGGTACTCTTCGTGGTCTCGTGCGGGGTCGCCTCCGTCGCCTGCTCCACCATCACGGGCGAAGCCAGGGGGACTGCGGGGCCCGTCGACCATCAGGATTTCCGCCGCTGGATCACTGCTATCGCACTCGGATGCGGTCTCTACGGAGCCAGTCGACAGATCGAACAGGCCGTAGAGAGATTCGTCGGGCTCGATTGCCGCAACTTGGGTGGTGGCCGTCTGGCGAGCCACCGCGTGCCTCACCCACCGCTGAATCCTCGACCGGCCCGAGCGCTTGCGCTGACGGGAGACCGGGAGGGTGGTCGATGGGGATGTCGACCGATACGGGGTCGACGGTTGCCGCAGCAGAACGCCGCGGACACATGCGCGAAAATGTGTCGCACCGCGGACGGGGAGCGCATCAACGTCGAGTGGAGCCTCCTGGAGCCAGGCGGAGTCGTCGGCGATGAAGATGAGAGCGCCGAGACGGATCTCTCGACCCTCGACCAAAACTCCAGCAGCCACCATGATGAAAGTACTCGGAAGAATCGCAACTTCTCCACAAAATTGCTAAAACACCCGCCCCACGGTGGGCGCCAACTGTCGTGGTTCTAAGCCTGACAGTAGAGTGGGGGTAGGTATGGAGAGGCAAGGTCCTAGCTATGGAGAGGTTGTAAACACAAGGGATGTACGAGTTCAGGCCCTTCTCGGAGGAAGTAAAAGCCCTACGTCTCGGAGCCCAGAGGCGGTCGAGTGGATTATGTGTATATGAGTTACAAGGTGCCGAACCCTTCTACCTGTGGAGGGGGTGGCTTATATAGAGTGCGCCAGGACCCCAGCCAGCCCACGTAGGAGAGGGTTTAAGGTGAGTTAAGTCCGGGGCGTTACTGGTAACGCCCCACATAAAGTGTCTTTACTATCATAAAGTCTACTTAATTACAGGCCGTTGCAGTGCAGAGTGCCTCTTGACCTTCTTGTGGTCGAGTGAGTCTTCGTGGTCGAGTCCTTCAAGTCAGTCGAGTGAGTCCCTCGTTGGTCGACTGGAAGGTGACCTCTTCTAAGGGTGTCCTTGGGCAGGGTACTTAGATCAGGTCTGTGACCCTACCCTAGGTACATGACCCCATCACCCCGTCCAGACGCGATGGGCCGGATTGTAGACCGGACCGTGCACGCTGTCTACCAGTGCGGGTGGGCAGGGAAGCGATCCGTCGACGTAGCCTAGCAGGTAGTGACTCCCCAAGAGCGGGAGAACCTGCGCACGCTAGAAGATGTAGTTGTCGGCGGAGAGCTTGATGGTGATGAGATGACCGAAGTGAAACGGCAGCGGCGAAGACGATCCCATCGAGGGGGCTGCCTGGGGTGCAAACACCATGGAGGCAGCCGGAGGCACCGAAGCCGATGCGGGAGGAGGCGGGACCGCAGCCAGGGCGGACGCCGCAAAGCCCGCGGCCGGGTCGGACGCCGCAAGGCCCGCGGCCGGGGCGGACGCCGCCAACCCCGCCAGCGGGGCGGTGTGATCCGCTTGCGGCAGGAGCGGCGGGACGATGCCCGCGGAGTCCGCAGCGGACGGCGGCGCCGCGGTGTGGACCACGAGGTCGCGCCCAAGCGAGGGTGCCAGCGGCGTGGAGTAGACGGAGCCGATGCTCCTGGTCCCGATCGGAGCCGGAACGGCGACGGCATCGAGCGGGAGGTTGAGCAGAGCCGCAAGAGAGGCCGGGAGGAACCCCGCAGCAGTGGAACCGGTGGTGGCGGCGCTCGACATGGCGGCGGTGAAGGCGGCGGCGGCTGCGGCGGCGGTGCGGGTATTAGGGTTTGGAAGCGGAAGCGATCGTAACCTAGCGTGATACCATGTAAGACAATAAGTTTTGGGGGAACCAGCACAACCCTCTAGGGGTGACTTATCTCATTATATATAATGGATGTGTTACAATACGTACAATATACGTACATAAGTACAGAAGCTATACATAGTCTAACAGTACACAACCATTCTCAAGGCAACTCACGCACGCACCCATCCATCGCATAACACCTCCAGCACCCATCCATCGACCACGCAGCACTCCATTCATTCATCACGCAAGCCTGCAGAGGAACTCCCTCACGCACCGGCTCGCATCTACCCGGCAGGAGGAAAGACGCAGGCACCCGAGCCGGCGTACAAGGAGCTCGGCGGCTGCGACATGGACGCGAAGCTCACCTTCCCCGAAAGTAAAACTTTGATCTAACCCATCCCTTTCCTTGTTCCTTCTTTGCATATAGCATGCACACACACAGGTCGGGAGCGTTGCCGAAAGCAATGTTCGCATGACCGGACCCCCGTCGGAGATGGAGCCGCCGGACCGGAAGGTGAAGTGGACGTCGCCGGAGATGGTCTTCACCAAGCCAGCGCCACAAAGAACGACGAAGAGGTCGTCATCACCACCTGTTGTTCGCCTCGTCACGACGGTTCGGCCAAGACGACGACACGGAGCACGCCACGACGCCGCCCACCGTCGAGGTCGCCAGGTCGATGCCCCGGAGGTCGACGCCACGGTGGACACCCCAGTCATCACCGCGCGACGAGGACGACGCGTCGCCGGAGCTCATCTTCACCAAGCCCGCGCTATGGATGCTGACGCCACCGAGGTCGGTGTCACAGAGGTCGACGCCACTGTGGCCACCCCAGTCATCACCGCGCGATGAGGACGACGCGTCCCCGGATCTCATCTTCACCAAGCCAGCACCGCAAAGAACGACAAAGAGGTCGTCATCACCGCCTGTTGTTCACCTCGTCAGGACGGTTCGGCCAAGACGATGGCATAGAGCACGCCACCACGCCGCCCACCGTCGAGGTCACCGAGGTCGGTGTCACAGAGGTCGACGCCACGGTGGCCGCCCCCTCTCATCACCGCTCGACGAGGGCGACGTGTCTCCGAAGCTCATCTTCACCAAGCCCGCGCTATGGATGCTGACGCCACGGAGGTCGACGCCACGAAGGCCGCCCCCTGCTCATCACCGCTAGATGGTGGACGCCACGGAGATCGTCATCATCACTCGCGACCGCTTTATCACGAGGGTGCCGCGGAGGACGGCGATATGGAGCACACCTCGAAGAGCCTGTCGTCGATGTCGTCAAGCCGGCCCCATGGAAGCCGACGGCACGGAGGTCGCCGAGATGTCATCCCCTTCGTCACGGTGACTCCATGTAGCTCGACGGCACCGAGGGCCTCATCACTCCTCACATCTACTTCATCATGATGAGGCAGTGGAAGGCGACGAAGTGGAGCATGCCACGACGTCGCCCGTTGTCGATGTTATCAAGCCGCCACCATGGCGTGGAGGTCGATGGCACTGAAGTCGCCATCACCGTTCTACGGAGCCCGTGTCCGCTTCATCGTACAAGAGAAACATCATCCAAGAAGAAGCACGTCTATCACGCCGTGCGTTCTTCCGTGAAGACGAAGCACTTGCTGGCGGCTCCTTGAGGTGGACGCGTTGAAGACATCGTGCAACCCGTAACATCGCCGAAGCACTCGCCGGCGGTTCTTCGTCGGCACCTACCAGCAACATCGAGCAACGGTGCAGCCAATGTTGTGACGGAAGCAAACGATGCCCTACCTCTGAGCCGACGCCTTGCCGGGTCCGCCTTTCCCTCGTCACAGCAGGAGCATCCGGTTCGACGGCCGGCTTCCCATCACCGAGAGACCACCTTGTGCCACAAAGTGCCTCTAAACTATCGCTAATGGTGTAGGCGAATTAGTATGCACACTATGCCTCATGTGCACGTACATGGGCCATGCATGTACGTGGATGTTGGCTGGATGGCAACGTACGCGTTCATTAGATTCACAAAAAGAAATGCATGGAAGAAGCTACACATGAGCTATCACCCGAAGACGAAGCCAATGAAGCTGTTCGACACCATCTACTAAGTCATGCTCGGTGTCGCCAAAGATGGAAACGCGCAGCACCCCACCTCCTGCTTGTCCACCCCGTCTTACTGTAGAGCTCTGAAGATGAACATGTGAGCACGGCGACGTCCACTCCGCGCCCGGACGCGAAGTGAAGGCTGAGGTCCTACACCACGATGCCATGATTCAGATAGCCTCCTACCCCCGTGTCGCTGCTACCGGCGCCACACTCATTCGGAGGCCGAAGCCGAGCAAGTCGGCGCCGCCCGAGGACAAGGTGCGGCCGCAGGGTGACGTGACTTCAACAACAACACCGTTCCTCTACGATCTCGTGAGACGATGCCTTGACTACGCCGACTGCCGTGGACTCGACGTCTGACCGGGATGAGGTGTCGACCACTCAGGCCATGCTGGCGCGAGCAACGCGACGGTCATACACCGACGCCGGTCTCCATCGACAATTACTCCCGCAGGGTTTAGACCCTTGTACACCCCGAGAAGCTACTGGTCGTCGAGAAGTCCGAGCCGAGCGTGATCCATGCTACCCCAACAACAACGCCTCCAACGCCGCCAAGACCGACGAGGCACGACGGCAAGGGCGAGCGTGGCCACCGCAAAGGCTACGCTACACGCGGCGCGTGTACCGACGAGGACACGGGCTCTGCCGCCGCCCACACACACACATCACCATCATCATGCATGGAGAACGCGAAGCGAAGACGACGAAGACGACCACACAGCTCAATCGGAGGTATCCCGCGGAGCAACCCGAGGGAGTAATTAATCGGGAGTCTTCCGAGGCCCCGAGAACCAGGAGATCACACAATCGCCACAGCCAGCTTGGCCGTGCTAGTAGGCTACGGAGCGCACCTTTTTTTTATGGGATATTGTAATTTTATTTCTCCGATGAGATTAATGAAATACATGTTCCCGTATCTCCTTTTCTTTGTGTACTATAGTACACTGGCACGCCCGCATACGCAGTTTTCTTTCCCCGGCGTCTGAGAGAAACACACTCCCTTCTTCCCTTCTCCCCGGAGTTCCTAGATGTTTTTCTCGTGTCAAACAGCCATCATGCAACACCACCACCAGTTGGACCAGTGGCTTGCCCGCGGCGTGGGCGGGGTGCTGCGCCCCACCAAGTCTGCCCCGTGCATCCCCGTGCCCGAAGGCTCGCTCCGCCTCAACCTCGCCGTCTCCTAGGACTTGCGCCGCCGCCTCCAGGACCATGTCTTTGCGCTCGAGGAGAACCTCCACGCAGCCGCTCGTCGGATCAACCTCCTCAGGTTCAGTCCCTTTCCCCCCTTCCCCAATTCCCCATACATTCCGCCGTGGTCCGCCCTGACGGATCGAAACGGCCCCGTGCAGAGTGATTCCGCAATGAACGCGGAGGGGCTCCATCTCATCTCCATGGCGTCATTTGCTTCTGCTTGGCCGACGACGCCATCCGCGTCCTTCTGCTGCTCGTCGAGGTAAGGTATTCTCTCGATTTGATCTTCTCTCCTTAGCTTCCCTTCCTTTGCCTCATGCGCCGTGGCTTCCTTCCTCTCGCAGGTGCACTTGGTCAGACATCACCAGCCATGTCGCTGGACGTGGCCATACCTGCCTACTCCTCGTCGGTTCCCCAGCCTAGGTATCTGCATCTGGTTTCGTTTCTTCAGAAGAATTGGATAGGTATAAGCCCTCCCTCCTCTGCTCTGTTGGGCTCTCTGTCACTTATGCGCCTCTGTTTTTTTGGGACTACCATTATGGCTGCTTCTTGTTGGTTGCAGTCAAAATCAGTGACAAGCTAGCAAGCAATCATGCGTGTGTGGCCATGGCCTTCTTTAGAATAGGGGTGCCACTGTTTTGCTGTGGGAGTAGGAGTAACTCTTGTTCGAGATCTAGTCTACTAGAACTGAATTGCTCCCCTGTTTTGCTGTGGTCATATGCTCTGTGGTTACTGATGCGTGCTGCATACCTGTAGATTAGGACCAAAATTTGAGCAGTTTCAGTCGTGCAGATTATAAGTGAATCATGCCCTGCTTTGTTGTAGTTGTATGATCTTACTGCTGAATTGATTGCTGTATTGTTCAAACTGAAGTCTTTCAGTTGGCTTGCTACAATGTAGTATATCACTGTACTTCGGACTTATTGTAGAATTTGGGCCTGGGCGCTTTGGAATTTAGCTGTAGTTTGTCCCTTAATTTACTCTGCACTTTGCGCTGCTTGGCGATCGGCCTGCCTTGCTACTCCATGGTCACTGATGCATGCTGTATATACAGATTAGGACCAAAACTGGAGTAGTTATGGCAACAGTTTGATATTCCTTTGCTAGCACATTTCCTTTATCTCTCAGCATATACTGTGATTATGACGTGTGGGCTCTTGGAAAAGCCATCTATATGTGTTTCTGTAGTTATTTGTATTAAGTGCTCCACATTTGTTTTTGAACATGGACAATCCATAATCAGCTTTAAGAGCTTGTTGCCCTTGGTCACAAAGTGGGTTTCTGTTAACTTGATGGAGACTAGTTATAAACTAGTCAGTGCATCTTAATCGATTATTGCGTAGCATTGTTTTGTACTCCTACTTACATTTATTTATGCAAATATTGCAATAACAAGTACTGTTGTTTGCAGACCTCTTCCACCACTGCCTAATCTAGAGGTCTACGATGTGGTCGTTGAGAAAGCTGCAGGTCAGGCTCTGGTATGGGTAAAGAAGGTGTTGGCTGTTGCCCATGACATTGCCATCAAGAGAGACATGACAGTTTTTATACAGGTATCTCTCTCGCGTACTCGTAACTTGTTTGTGATGCACGTTTCATATACATGCACACACAAACTTCTCTCTATACTGTACCTCATGCACGTTTCACGCTTTCTCTGAAATGAAATAATAAGGTTCACACTCCATGAACCAGGACGACCACCGGGACCTCCACGGCGATGATGAAGCCCTGCACATGGTCGAGCTTGATGGAACAACAATGCCTCGGTGTGGTGCAGCCGAGTTGGGCCACACCAGTGCATTAGGAACTCTGCATGATGTTGTCCTTTGTCTCGTCATCTTAACCACTACAGTAGTAGGAGTATTTTATATGTTGTTCATTTCTTGGCCACCCAGCATGTTTGCTAATCATCCATCTGCCTCATGTTATATGATCCCTACCTAGTAACTTCATTATATGCAGACTTGTGGTGTTGGTTCAGTTTAGTCAAATTAATATATATATACTGCTATGCTACTACTACTACTGTCTGCATTTAATCTAGATTAGTAGCTTCATCAATCAAAAAAACAATCCTGAACGACACCCTGGTTGTTATAAGTGTAATATAATTTATCTTTGCTTAATTTGTATCTGATTCCACTGTTTGATTCCTCCCTAGATTTGTGTCTAGTTTAAACATTACATGGAATACTTTTCAGCAGTCTGGTAGGCAACGATGATATCAATATAAGAGGTTATCTTAGCTTGTTAGTGCGTGCTTAGTGAACTATATGAGCTCTCTTTATTGCATCTTGTATGCTCATACATTAGCATGAAATAGTATTGCTCATACAGTACATGGAATATTTATGAGCATAGTTTTTGTGCCATATCCATTTAACACCTGGCATCTGCCATTGTAACTTCATGCTGATGTAACATGTGAATCTGTTGGTCCTTCTTATTGTCTTTAAAGAAGTCAATGTACCTACCTATTTTTGTGCTCTGTTATTATCTTTGATCAGTATCAGTTGTGTCTCTTAGAGATACACTCCTACCTTTTCTGACTTGAGTTGTTAACTATTGTTCCATACTTCTGTTAGTTATAACAAAAAATCTTTGAATTTGGTACTGCATGAGTTTTTACTACTACTAACAGAGAGTATTTGCTACTACTAAAACATCGATTTTGTATGCACTGCTACCTGATGAGTGCTTTATTTGTAATATTTCACCTTGGCATGCATATGTTTGTTCGGTTTGAACTTTGCATGACATGATATAATTATTTCCAGTGTTTTTCTCAACTTATTTTCATTGCCACTTGATATATAGTTAGCTTGTACTTGAAGCTGTGGGTTAATGTGGTGTTTTTGTTCTACTATGCATTGGTACCCCCATAATCGAGTGCATGGATGCAATGGCAAGAAGATCATGGATGTACGCATCATCAAGCACACCATGGAGATAATCGACCTCCTCACCGATGGTACCTCAATCTAGATCATCACTTTATACTCTCCAACCTTTGTGATGTTAGTATGCTTTTGCTGACTAGTATTGTTAGATCTTGCCAGTAGTAGAATGGTATTTTGTTTTAGGTACAATGTGTTGCAACGAAGTCTTTTGCATGACCTGCACTTGCGCAATGCATGTTTGTCTCTGTTTTCTTGTATGAATGAGTACCTCACTTTAAGTAGCTGGAGAACAAAAAGCAAGGTACTAGCTGAATTTATGTTGTCATTCTAAATAACTGTCCTTTTTGAATGGTCAATTCATACTATATTGGCATCTGTCCTTTTTTTAATGGCCTATTCATAGTATATTTGGCTTCTGTTTTCTATTTCTTCTCTGCTGATTCATGACAGGAGAAGGTGCCTAGTTTGTGATCGCTATTGAA